>NC_088813.1:18897558-19205828 GCF_011386835.1 Chrysemys picta bellii
TAAATAATTCTGAGCAAACTGCCGAAGGCTGCAGGCTGGTCGACACACGAACGAGCGCCTCTTTGGTTAAGCCGCTGCAAGCCCCTGTTCTTTCGGTTTAAGAGCATCCACACAACAGTTTGCATCCGTTTAATTAAATCGCTTTACATTCACACCAAGCCTCCATGGCTTAGGCCAGGCGTCCATTCGGAGCATTTTGCCAGTAGAGCAACATCCGTATGCTACGCTGGCAGAGCGCTCCTAGTGTGAACACCGCTTATACCCCTTTGCTGGTATAGCTTATTCCACCCCCTGGGCAAAATAAACGAAAAGCGCATCTTTGCTGCTAGAGCTGTGTCTGCATTAGGGCCTTTTGGTAGCACAGCTGTGCTGGTTAAAACTCACATCTCCTCATGCCTCTGACCAACAGAGCTGCCAGGGCTGGCAAAAGTTTGCAGTATAGACCTGCCCTGAGAGAAGCCAGCGTGAGTGAAAAGCTGATGTGCGAATCGCTTTGCGCAGAACAGGGGTGAAACACGGGCTCAGAGTCCCAGGGCAACATGCAGCGCTGTCTGTGCAGAGGACGAAGCCCCATGCAAAGGAAGCATCTGCTAAACACAAGATTCCTAAAAGGATTCCCAGCACTCTTGCCGCCCTGTCTAAATGTCACACTGGCTTCAAAATCTGAACCCTGCAGAGCCCCAGAGTCCTGCACTCCCCTCAGAAGCAGATGGAAAAACAAGACTGGGAAAAATCAAGAGAGCCCCCAGCTTTGTTTGGGACAGGACAAGGAGATTGGGGGGTGGAGGTCTTGTGCTCTCCCTGATCAAGGCGTTCCAGCAAGTTTAGCTGTGAACTAATTTGCAGTCTGTCTTCTTGGGGGAATTCTACTGCTGCCACTTGAACAGAGGGACCCGGGGGACTGGGCTGCGGCTGGGTCAGGGACAGGAGAGATGCAGGGAGGACTCCAGCAGCACAAGCCTGGGGTGTGCCGCCGGGCTGCCCCCAAAACCTGGCACTGCTCAGCTGCTCACACAACCTGCCCGGGTTGGTCTGTAATGCGAGGCTTTCTCCAGCAGACACAGGCCAAGTCCAGCATGTAAAAGCAACTTGGGGAAGCTAAAATCAGAAGGTGTCATCCCCAGGAGCTGTCAGCTGGGGCTGTCTGAACCAGGGATACTTGGCAACACCTGTCTGTTTCTACTACCGGATTCGCCTTAACTGTACCCCAAAGGAGGGCATCTCTCCGGGTCAGGGCTATCTCCAGATCCCTGGCTGAGGGCAGGGAGTCGAGCTGGGAGCAGACTTCGCATGGGAGAACCTTGCCTTTCTCAAGAGCATATTTTGCTCCCTGTTGTTTGGTTTTCCTCTCTCTTTGCCCCATCACTGCTTTCTCCCTGTCTGGTGTTCCTTTTACATTCCCTTAGGGGGGTGGGAGTGTCGTGAGGGGGGGGAGCTGAGGTCTGTCTGAGTGGAAATCTGTGCAGCCTTTTACATGCACTGGTATTTGACACAGAGGCAGGATGGTCCTATGCTCAGGTGTTAGCCTAGGCTGGAGAAGAGGCAGGTTCAGTTCCCTGCTCTGCTGCAGACATCCGATGTGACTTTGGGCAAATCCCTGTCTCTCTGTGGCTCCGTTTCCCCTGCGCTGCCTCACCAGTAAATATTCCGACGTGCTCAGATGCTATGGTGCCAGGTCCCAGATAAATACCTGAGACTGACCGAAATAACGGGAACCCCCCAGGAACCTTCATCTCTCAGTGCAAGCTGGCTGTCTCCCAGGGGTCTCAGCTGTGAACAGTCCCACCCGAGGCACCTGTTGTGGCACCCCTGAGCAGTACGTACTCCTGGGAGTTGTCCCGCTGAGTGCATGGATCCCTAGGCAGGAGACAAAGGTTTCTAGCGTTGCTCAGCTCTGTGCCCAACAGTGCTGGGCAGAGAGAGAACGCCCAGTGCCCGCAGAGCCTTCCTCTGCTGGCAGGACAGTACTTTACATGCCTACCTCTCCCAAGTGATGCGTCTCCCTAGGGCACTGCTCTCCATCATGAGGGAGGTGCAAAGGACCCCATAGCCCTGACTTTGCAGGAGACAACAGGAATCTGCGGGACAGAAAGTCCCCAAACTCCCAGCGTTCTGCGCTCTCCCAGCTATAGGCAGATGGCACCGAGAACCCTTTGTGCCCTGAGGTGCTCCCCACAGAGCAGGCTTTTTTCTCCACATTCCGACCTTTCATTAAACAAAGCAAACCCAAACATCAGCGGCCAGCCCCTCTGGTTGTGGGAACACCCCCTAGTGCAGAGCCCAGTGCCTCGTTATCCCACCAGTTTGACAGCCAAACAGGGAGACAGCAGCACTTCCCAACGGGTGAACTCCCCCTGCACATCAGCAAGGGGTGTTAACTCGGACGTCTAATTACTACCAGCATCACTTGTAATCGTTTCCACACTGCTACCCCTGTGAGAAACAGCCAGTCAACACACTTACCGGGTGCCGTGCAGGTACCTGCGATGCACAGATGGCCCCTTCCTTTGCAAGGAGGCTGAATTATCATTGGCAATTTAAATATGCAAATAGTTTCCTACTCAGTTAGCTATCCTCCTGATTGTTCAGGTAACCGCAGCGCTTGCTCCTGTCTTTGAAAGTCAGGGTGGAACTGGTAGTGGTGGTACGGCCAGTTACGAAGTACTAGACGCCTGCGCTGCGGCTGGTGGGGTTTTGTGGCTGGTACAGTAGCAGCAGCTCATTTTAATATCCTAATACAGGGGTTCTCAAACTGGGGGTTGGGACCCCTCAGGGGGTCGCGAGGTTATTACATGGGGTGGTCGCGAGCTGTCACCCTCCACCCCAAATTCCACTTTGCCTCCAGCATTTATAATGGTGTTAAATATATTAAAAAGTGTTTTTAGTGTATAAGGGGGGGTGGCACTCAGAGGCTTGCTGTGTGAAAGGGGTCACCCGTACAAAAATCTGAGAACCCCTGTCCTAATACATATTTCTGAATAACTCTCCTTGTGTCCTACACTAAGATCTGGCAGGTAACATACAAGCAGAGAACAGAAATAACCCACCTTCCCCATAACACTTCTCCCAGTTTGGTGGTTGGGGCACTGAGGAAATCCCCACTGAGTTTGCTGTAATTCTTCACAGCTTCCCATTGTCCTAATTCATTAGCCATATTGCACGAGGCAAACCCACAAGTCAGAAGCCGACAAGGCTCACACTCCTAGCTAACAGCCTGCATTGCGAAAGCTTAATCTAAACAAACATGCATTGTGAAATCCTTACCTCCGAGTTGTCAGTCACTCATGACGGCTGAAGAGACTCTACTAGTTTCTCAGTTTTAAAATACCGCAAGAACAATCACAAAAATCGTCTGTTCCTCCAGGGAAAGTTACACGCAAGTTTCTGTCAAAAAAACAAACAAACAAAAAACCATCCCTGCCAGCTCACGGGGAAGTCTGGTGCAACAGGGCTTCTGGGGGTTCTTTGGCTGGTTGGTTTTGAGGCAGATTTCAAATAGCCTCACAAACTCTGCGGAGAGAAACAAACCCTTCTGGGATGTGCAGGATTTCAGCTCGTAAAGATTGCCCAGGCTAGTTTTTACTCCATCAGCCCACACTGCTCCCTGTGTATGTGATCATATCAGAGCAATTGGCACATTAATAACGCCTGCTCGCAAGGCCGCAGACTCCATCCCCATTCAAGGAATATGGTTGTGGGTTGTTGTTTTTTTTTAAATTATTATCATTACCAGAGTATCCAGCTTTGTAAAAGCATCCAGTGCAAACTCCAGCATGAGGGAATTCCACCCTACTAGTACCACCTCCTAAGACAATATCCAGCCAAAATATTGTGACTGTTGCAAAACCCGGACTGGAGCTCACCGAAGGACCATCCAATGTAACATCCAGAGCCAACAGGGTCTCAGTAAGTCCCTGCAGGGTGACATAACATAGGGTTCTTTGTAGTCTGTTTGATTTATGACCGTTAATTCTGATTCATTACTTACATTTCAGTGGTAACTGGCATATGAAATCTTTAGCAGTCACTACCGCATCTGTTAATAAACACAACAAATATTAAAAGCAGCTTGTTACCCTCTCGAGGGGAGACGAGACTAAGCAGACTAGCGTTAAAGCCTAGTTATTTTTCAGTCTGTAACTGTGCTGCAGGAGGAAACATTCACGCTTCGGAAGTTAAATAAAGATTTTCGTAGGAAAACAACCTGCTATGGCTGGGAGCTGTGCTCTGATACCTGCTGTCCCTGATTCCTAATCTGCACCAGTCGCTGCCTTTCCTCCAGTCCTGCCCAGTTGCTTTATCCCTTTCCTTTCCTCTCATGAACTTGGACATGTAGAGAAGGTCAATGGCTAACCTCTACTTTGCATCAGGAATTAATTCAAACCTGTTAGGAAACGCAGGAAGCACAAGTGATAGAGGAACCCCCGAGATCACAGACAATCAGCTTTCCCATCCTCTGTTTCTGCATTGCGCATGGGTCTGCTCCCAGCGTAGCCCATGGTAAATGTCCCCGTGGCTTTGATGGCAGCAGGTCATGCCTAAGGTTGTGCCATGGAGTAATGATGTGTCACAGCATGACTGGCAGTCACACCATGCTAGGCTGCGTGAGCCCATCAGATCCACAGGGCTGGGCCTGTCTGGCCCAGGAATGGGAGCTCTCCAAGAACACACAAACTGGAAGCCCTGGTAATTTGTGCTCATTAAAATTCTCATGTTAGATGTTATCTCCTGGGCCCAGACCAACTTTCAAATTGGGCAACTGCATTCTGCATCCCTAACGTCTCCGTGCCCTTTCCCTTCGATGCAGAATTCTTCTCCGGTCCCTCTGCGACACTGCGGTGCTGCGCTGCGACAGACGCTGGGTTCACACCCAACAAGTGGCTGCGTTTCAGCAGTGGGGAAGTGATCCATCTGTCTAGAAAATGTCTGTCGAACACTTTAGGACCCTTTGGGATCAGAGATATTCTTACTGCCATCACTGCTGTCCTGAAGCCACACTGTCACAGTGACATGTCAACGTCACATCCCAGCGCAATGTCCCCTATTTGGGGATGCTCTCTTGTTATACAAAATGACTTAAATGACCCGCCCAGTCTTTAAAAGAAACCCAGCAGCCATAAAGCACCAGCCCTCCCCTCCCACCCCCCCAGCCAGCAGATTAACATGAGCTGATGAGCTGACAAGCTGGACAGGTTCTTTGTTTCATGCTGGCGAAGTGCAGCCCTGGCAGTAGCTCCCCGATCCTCTGGCCCTGGTGGCAGTTGGTTAAAACCCCCAGCCTGACCCAGTGCTCTAAACTACACAAAGTTCTACACGAGAACCAGTGCTCATTTGTTTCCCTGGCACCAGCGAGGTGATATGGCTGGCGGAGCTGGGACTCCCCCTGCATGTCCATTCTTCCTTCCCTGCTCCGCACACACAGAGCCCGCCAGCAGCATGAGGCAGGGAGCGTGATTCGGAGTGGAGTCCGATACCTCCAGGCGCTGCAGTGCTGCAAGAAGCACTTCTCTGGGAGAACAGAGTCCCCCACATCGCAGCCACAAACGTCCTTGCCTGCTTTGTGTGCTGCTGAGAACCCCCCCCAGCAGGACAGTCCCCCTGGCTTTGCAGAGCTGGGGCGCTCTGCCTGCGTTGCACCATTGCAGTCAATGGCATGAAAAGGGAGCAAGGCCCAGGGGAAGCAGCCCTAAGTCTGCTCCAGCAGAGGGCAGCGTCCAGTGACCCACACCTGCTGTATGACGCTCCAGGGACTCACAATACAGCAAAGCTCTTGTGTGGGAATCGTCCCTTTGCAGGGGGCCTAGGGCCTGGGCACCACTTTAGTCCCACTTCAGCCTCAGAGCGTGTCCTGCAGCCGCTGCTTACGGCACTGAGCGAAACTGTCCGACTGCTACCTTGTGCCCCACCCACCCTGTCGGTTGCTTGTATCCACCTGCTATTTCTCACCTTACATTAAACTGTCCACTCTTCAGGGCAGGGAGGGTCTGCTGTTCAATGTGTTTGTGCAGCGCCAAGCACAGCAGGGCCCCAATCCCTGACCGCAATACAAATAGCAATAAATAACAGCTACCATGGTCTGCGAGGACAAGACACTGGCGATGGGAGACATACGAGCCAGAGATTCTAAGGCAAGGGATGGGTCACCAGAGGGTGCTGTTACACATGCTCTTCCAAGTTCTTTTCCTTTGCATGTGAGCAGATGTTCAGACTTGGGAAGACACGTCGTGTTGCTGTTAATTTTTGCTATGCAAGGTTCAGTGTAGAGGGGGTGAGTTCAGAGGCCGGAGCAGTGCAAGGAGCTAGAGAATTTGTTCTACCTTGATCTCTAACTGGAGCCAATTCCTGAGGTGGAGCAGCTATCTGGGAACCAGGCACTGGTGTTGAGCTGAGTTTCCAGGCAGAAGGGATTCCCTGCATGCTGTCTGTGATCATCGCTGTTCCAAGACAGGTGCTTGCAAGGCGCAATGGTCCAGAAACTGTTGTAAACGTGAGTGGCACTTAATGCTGTGTCTGTACCATCCTCCTTTTATCTGCTGCTCCCTTTTCAGTTCTCTCCAATGGGACTGCAAGGAGGCCTTGAGTGCGGGGTATCCATGGAGGAGCCGCCTCCCAGAGGCCTTTGTCCATGTGACTGACTTCCTCCCTAGAACTGCCTGGAGGTAGCACCTCAGCCCTGGGTATCAGCAGCATCAGAGTCACAGATTCATATTCATAGAGTTTAAAGCCAGAAGGGACCTTTAGTTCCTTCAGTCTGAGTCCTATACAGCCCAGGCCAGAACATTTCGTCTATGCTCCCGGGACTGAGCCCAATAACTTGTGTCTGACTAAAGCAAGGGAGGGGAACCTATGGCCCGTGGGCCGGATCCGGCCTCCTACTTCATTTCAACCATCCTGCAGCAAGTCTCCACGCCGCGGGCTGATAGTCCCGAGCCTCGGCGCCCCACCCCCCACCCCCCATGGGGCTGGAGCCACGAGTGCCAGCTCGCCAGGTTGTCAGAAGTCCGGTCGGCTCCAGGCAGCTCCTGGCAGTGACCGGCATGTCCGGCCCCTAGGTGCAGGGGTGATGTGGGAAACTCCATGCGCTGTCCCCGCCCGCAGCGCCAGCTCCGCAGCTCTCATTGGCCAGGAACCAATGAGAGCTGAGCTCCAATGGGAGCTGTGGGGGTGGCGCCTGTGGCCACAGGCAGCACGCCCCACGCAGAGCTCCCTGGCCCCTCCACCTAGGGGCCGGACATGGCGGCCACTTCTGAGAGCAGTGCGGAGCCCTGGCATGCAGACAGCCTGCCTTAGCCCCGCTGTGCCACTGACCGGGCCCCGCCTGAGGTAAGCGCTGCCCTGCCGGAGCCCGCACCCCGAACTCCATGCGCCAGGTCGGAACCCCTTCCCACACCCTAACTCTCTCCCAGACCCCACACCCAGCCCACATCCCCTGCCCCATGTCGGACCCCCCCACACACACTCTAACTCCCTCCCGGACCCCGCACCTCCACCCCAATGCCCTGCCCCAGGTCGGAACCCCCACACACACACCCTAACTCCCTCCCAGATGCCCCATCCCCACCCCAACCCCGAGCCTTCACCTCCTCCCACACCCAGAATCCCCTGCCCCAGGTTGGAATCTCCTCCCACACCCTAACTCCCTCCCAGACCCCGCACCAGAGCCCACACCCCCAGCCCCAGCCTTCACCTCCTCCCACACCCGGAACCCCTCATTTCTGGCCCCACCCCAGAGCCTAGGGGAAGCCCCGAGCCTCTGTGCCCCACCCCACGGGGCTGTGTGTGGCCCTTGACTGATTTTTTCTGTGGGTCAGTGGCCCCTGATAGAAAAAAGGTTCCCCACCCCTGGACTAAAGCATCATCCAAGAGGACAGCCAGCCTGGATCTGAGGGCACCAACAGATGGGGGATCCACCCCCTTCCTCAGGAGTTTGTCCCTCCATGGCTTAGATTCATTCAGTCACATTTGTCATTGAAGGGGAAGCCCACCGCAGGGCTGGCCTTACCCTGAGGCGAACGGAGGGGCCGCCTCAGGGGCCAGACTGTGTGGAGGGGGGGGCGCCACTAGGACCCAGAGTGTTGAAAATTGTGTCTGCTGTGGGTGCATATGTATTCTCTCTGCTCGAGTCGCACAGAGATGGTGAAGAGCTGTGCTGGAGGAAGGAGGGCACAAGAGACATCACAGGCAGGCAGGAGAAAAGGTGAGAGGGAATAACAGAAAGCAGCAGGAGCTGCAGGGAGAGAGAGGAGGAGGAGCCTCTTATGTACCTCTCCAGCACCCCAGGAGCCTGGACTGATTCACACCAGCTTCTCAGGGAGCTTCCTGTTTCCTGCTGCTTCCCTGAACCCCCTTGAGGAGAACAGGCAGCCAACTGAAGTAGGAGGAGCCAGTTAGGCCCTTAAGATGCTGGTATCTTCCCTCACTCAGGGCCTGCTACCAGCCTGAGTATTTGTCCCCTTCAATTGAGTGTTGAGAGCCACTCTAGCTGGCACAGAACAGCTGTCCTGAGTGAAAGAAGAAAATGCCCCTCTGGGGCAGCATTCAGAAAAAGAAAGAAAGCAAAGGAAGCTTTTCTATCTAAGCAGGAAGAAGCTCTCCTGAGATACATACACACAAATGTTCACGGTGAGCCTTCCGGCCCCAGAGAGGATGAGAGTGGTGAGGAGATGCCTGATCTTCCAGTTAGTCAGAGTGCAGGTGACCTGGCAGCTACTGCAGCATCCATATCTCCATCTCAAATGGATGTAACCAGGCACATTCCTGAAGAAAAGTGTAGATCAGAGAAGAGTGTGGTGGAGGTGAAAGAAACAGCTGCTGCTGAGTTTAGTTCCTTAAGTCTAGATGATCCAGGACTGTGGACCCACTTGAGCAGTAGCCTGAGGGACTTCCTTGTACTGCATGGGCCACAACAAGTGAAAAATTTCATGTTCCCCAAAGACAATGAAAATAGAAGTTTCCATCCAACACATTACTGGAGTGAAATCCCCAATGGTAACAAAGTGGAGTGGCCATGGCTTATGAACTCAAAAACCCAGAATGCTGTTTTTGTTGCAAACTCTTCCAGTCTAATGTTCCAGCCACATTGGGTTCTACAGGAACAAAGGACTGGAAAAATCTGGCTAGAAATCTGGCATGCCATGAGAAGGCAGCAAAGCACCAGAGAGCATTCCATAGGTGGAAAGAGCTTGAGATGAGACTAAGGTTAAAGGCCACCATAGATGATCAGCATCAAGAGAAGATTGCATCAGAGTCTCTTTACTGGCAAAATGTTCTGAAAAGGCTCATTGCCATTGTGAGAATGCTTGCTACCCAAAACCTAGCACTGCGTGACACTTCAGATCAGCTGTATGTACCAAACAATGGAAACTTCCTTAAAATTGTGGAGCTGATGGCTGAGTTTGATGCTGTACTCCAGGAGCATCTAAGAAGAGTCACCATCCAAGAAATGTACACACACCACTACCTTGGAAAAACAATTCAAAATGAGATCATACAGTTACTGGAAACAAAAGTCAAACAGAAGATTGTGGCAGATCTGAAGTCAGCAAGACATTACTCTGTTATTCTGGACTGCACACCTGACATCAGCCATACGGAACAAATAACCTTAATGGTGCATTTTGTAACAACAACAGAACCTAATGAAAATGTCCCTGCAATGGTGACTGTCAGAGAGCATTTTCTAGAATTTATTGACACTGATGATACTACAGGAGCTGGTATGACAAATGTGCTTCTTAAAAAGCTGGAAGATACGGGACTTGCGATAGCTGACACGAAAGGTCAGGGCTACGATAATGGTGCCAACATGCGAAGAAAGAACAGAGGAGTGCAGACACACAGTTAAACCTTCGAGCTTTTCTTGTCCCATGCAGTTCTCATTCATTGAACTTGGTCGGTGATGCAGCATCAGCTTCTAGTGAGGCTGCTGAATTTTTTAATGTAATTCAAAGCATCTATGTATTTTTTTCTGCATCAACTCATCGATGGCAAATTTTGAAGCAACATCTTCTCTGACACTGAACCACTGAGTGCCACACGATGGGAAAGTCGAGTGGAGGCGATTAAGCCTATCAAACACCAAATTGGGAAGATAAATGATGCCATTATGGAGGATAATGCTATGACAGGAACTGTTCGTGAGAGAACAGTGGCAGAGGGAAATGGAATCACCAGGAACATACATAACTTCAAATTTCTGTGTGGCTTAGTGTTGTGGCATGACATACTGTTTGAAATAAATGTTGTAAGCAAGAGACTTCAAGGTGTTGACCTTGATATATCTGGAGCAATGGAACAACTGGACAAAGCAAAGTCATACCTACAGTCTTACCGGTCAGATGAGGGATTTCAAAACATTCTGAAGAGTGCACAAAAGTTGGCAGAGGAACTTCACACTGACGCTATTTTTCCACCCATTCAAGAATACAAGAGTCACTGAAGAAGAAGACATTTTGATTACGAGGCACGGGATAATCCCATAAAAGACCCCAAACAACAATTCAAAGTTGAATTATTTAACCAGGTGCTAGATTGTCCAATACAGTCAGTTGAAGAACGTTTCATGCAGCTCAAGGAACACAGCAGTATATGTGGGATATTATATGATATTCCAAAACTCCTCACTCTACCTGAAGAAGACCTACACCAGCAATGCAGGGCACTAGAGACAGTGTTGACACATGATGACACGTGCGATATTGATGCAAGTGATTTAGGTGATGAACTGAAAGCCCTTTCAAGATACATTTCAGCAGGATCAACTCCAAAGGCTGTCCTGGAATATATGTGCACAAATAAGATGACCACCCTCTTTCCAAATGCTTTTGTTGCTCTGCGCATACTTTTAACACCTCCTGTAACAGTTGCCACTGGAGAATGCAGCTTCTCCAAGCTGAAGTTAATCAAAACACATCTACGCTCCGCAATGGCACAGGAGAGGCTGGTTGGCCTTGCAACCATCTCAATAGAGCATGAGCTGGCCCAGACTGTGGACCTTCAGGAAGCAGTTCAAATCTTTGCAACCAAGAAGGCAAGAAAAGCACCACTTTGATTATTCAAAGAGATAAAAATGCCAGTGTTTACTATGCAGACAAGAAAAGTTACATTTGCTGTTCAGGCGTTTGAAAGTTAAGTGTTATTTAAAATTTTTGAACAAGGCATTTTAAGTTGTTAGTTCTCCATTAGTGGGGTAGGTAGCAGAGCAGTACCATGAGAGGAGTAAAACAGGAAGAAGGCCTTTCAAAGTTTTAGCCCAAGTGAGGGGTCATGAGGGTGTCATTTGAGCTCCCTGCCTCAGGTGCCAAAATGTTGTGGGCCGTCCCTGCTCCCTGCCATGGGTGTTCACGCCTCAGCAGCAGGAAAAGGGCTTCCCTGCTCCAGGCAGTCCCCTTCGCTACCCAGTAGATGTTGGAGAAGCACAGAGCAGCAGCAGTGCAGCACCCTGGCTCCAGGCTTTGACCATTTGCAGGATGCAGCAGGGACAGGGTGAAATGTCATGGTCCCAAAGCATCTATACACAAATGCAAGAAGCCTGGGAAACAAGCAGGGAGAACTGGAAGTCCTGGCACAGTCAGGGAACTATGATGTGATTGGAATAACAGAAACTTGGTGGGATAACTCACATGACTGGAGTACTGTCATGGATGGATATAAACTGTTCAGGAAGGACAGGCAGGGCAGAAAAGGTGGGGGAGTTGCATTGTATGTAAGAGAGGAGTATGACTGCTCAGAGCTCCGGTATGATACTGCAGAAAAACCTGAGAGTCTCTGGATAAAGTTGAGAAGTGGGAGCAACAAGGGTGATGTCGTGGTTGGAGTCTGCTATAGACCACCAGACCAGGGGGATGAGGTGGACGAGGCTTTCTTCTGGCAACTAGCAGAAGTTGCTAGATCGCAGGCCCTGGTTCTCATGGGAGACTTTAATCACCCTGATATCTGCTGGGAGAGCAATACAGCGGTGCACAGGCAATCCAGGAAATTTTTGGAAAGCGTAGGGGACAATTTCCTGGTGCAAGTGCTGGAGGAACCAACTAGGGGCAAAGCTTTTCTTGACCTGCTGCTCACAAACAGGGAAGAACTAGTAGGGGAAGCAAAAGTGGATGGGAACCTGGGAGGCAGTGACCATGAGATGGTCGAGTTCAGGATCCTGACACAAGGAAGAAAGGAGAGCAGCAGAATATGGACCCTGGACTTCAGAAAAGCAGACTTTGACTCCCTCAGGGAACAGATGGGCAGGATCCCCTGGGAGAATAACATGAAGGGCAAAGGGGTCCAGGAGAGCTGGCTGTATTTTAAAGAATCCTTATTGAGGTTGCAGGAACAAACCATCCCGATGTGTAAAAAGAATAGTAAATATGGCAGGCGACCAGCTTGGCTAAACAGTGAAATCCTTGCTGATCTTAAACGCAAAAAAGAGGCTTATAAGAAGTGGAAGATTGGACAAATGACCAGGGAGGAGTATAAAAATATTGCTCAGGCGTGCAGGAGTGAAATCAGGAAGGCCAAATCACACTTGGAGTTGCAGTTAGCAAGAGATGTTAAGAGTAACAAGAAGGGTTTCTTCAGGTATGTTAGCAACAAGAAGAAAATCAAGGAAAGTGTGGGCCCCTTACTGAATGAGGGAGGCAACCTAGTGACCGAGGATGTGGAAAAAGCTAATGTACTCAATGATTTTTTTGCCTCTGTCTTCACGCACAAGGTCAGCTCCCAGATTGCTGCACTGGGCAGTACAGCATGGGGAGAAGGTGACCAGCCCTCTGTGGAGAAAGAAGTGGTTCGGGACTATTTAGAAAAACTGGACGTGCACAAGTCCATGGGGCCGGATGCGCTGCATCCGAGGGTGCTAAAGGAGTTGGCGGGTGAGATTGCAGAGCCATTAGCCATTATTTTTGAAAACTCATGGCGATCGGGGGAGGTCCCAGATGACTGGAGAAAGGCTAATGTAGTGCCCATCTTTAAAAAAGGGAGGAAGGAGGATCCGGGGAACTACAGGCCAGTCAGCCTCACCTCAGTCCCTGGAAAAATTATGGAGCAGGTCCTCAAGGAATCAATTATGAAACATTTAGAGGAAAGGAAAGTGATCAGGAACAGTCAGCATGGATTCACGAAGGGGAAGTCGTGCCTGACTAACCTAATTGCCTTCTATGATGAGATAACTGGCTCTGTGGATGAGGGGAAAGCAGTGGATGTGTTATTTCTTGACTTTAGCAAAGCTTTTGATACTGTCTCCCACAGTATTCTTGCCACCAAGTTAAAGAAGTATGGGCTGGATGAATGGACTGTAAGGTGGATAGAAAGCTGGCTAGATCGTCGGGCTCAGCGGGTAGTGATCAATGGCTCCATGTCTAGTTGGCAGCCGGTTTCAAGTGGAGTGCCCCAAGGGTCGGTCCTGGGGCCGGTTTTGTTTAATATCTTTATTAATGATCTGGAGGATGGGGTGGACTGCACTCTCAGCAAGTTTGCAGATGACACTAAACTAGGAGGCGTGGTAGATACACTAGAGGGTAGGGATCGGATACAGAGGGACCTAGACAAATTAGAGGATTGGGCAGAAAAAAACCTGATGAGGTTCAACAAGGACAAGTGCAGAGTCCTGCACTTAGGACGGAAGAATCCCATGCACTGCTACAGACTAGGGACCGAATGGCTAGGTAGCAGTTCTGCTGAAAAGGACCTAGGGGTCACAGTGGACGAGAAGCTGGATATGAGTCAACAGTGTGCTCTTGTTGCCAAGAAGGCTAACGGCATTTTGGGCTGTATAAGTAGGGGCATTGCCAGCAGATCGAGGAACGTGATCGTTCCCCTTTATTCGACATTGGTGAGGCCTCATCTGGAATACTGTGTCCAGTTTTGGGCCCCACACTACAAGAAGGATGTGGAAAAATTGGAAAGAGTCCAGCGGAGGGCAACAAAAATGATTAGGGGTCTGGAGTATATGACTTATGAGGAGAGGCTGAGAGAACTGGGATTGTTTAGTCTCCAGAAGAGAAGAATGAGGGGGGATTTGATAGCAGCCTTCAACTACCTGAAGGGGGGTTCCAAAGAGGATGGAGCTCGGCTGTTCTCAGTGGTGGCAGATGACAGAACAAGGAGCAATGGTCTCAAGTTGCGGTGGGGGAAGTCCAGGTTGGATATCAGGAAAAACTATTTCACTAGGAGGGTGGTGAAACACTGGAATGCGTTACCTAGGGAGGTGGTGGAGTCTCCTTCCTTGGAGGTTTTTAAGGCCCGGCTTGACAAAGCCCTGGCTGGGATGATTTAGCTGGGAATTGGTCCTGCTTTGAGCAGGGGGTTGGACTAGATGACCTCTTGAGGTCCCTTCCAACTCTGATATTCTATGATTCTATGATTCTATGATTCTATGTACCGGGGGCAAGGAATCTCTCAGGACTGGCACAGCTTGTTCTCAGGAAAATGGTCCCCAGTGACAGCGGCAGGGAGATGAGATTGCTTTTGTGGGACTGGGTTAATTTGAAGCAGAAGAGTCGCCTTTGTCGAGAGGTCAGTCAGACAGTCCGTGGTAGGCTTCCCAGCCCATCCCCTCCAGCCTGGCCAGGGTTTTCTCCTGTGCTACTCACGTGGGGTGGAGGCGTTTTCACATGCACTGTTAGCATCCCTTGCCTTTTGGTGCTGGGCGGTGATTAGACCCCGTTCTCCATTCCATTAGCTGTAATAACGGTTGACTCCAGATGGCTCTGCTCTTCCCAGGGAAGCGAGTTGACATTTTAAGCTGTCTGGACACATTTGAGTATTTATTTTAGGTATAAGATCCACTTAAGCAGAGGCCATAATTCTTCTTTAATGAGCAATGCTCCATCTCCTAGGGATGGTGCAGGCGTCGGTGACATATTATCAGAGCCAAACAGGGTGACTCACCACAGAGCGCTCAGAGAAAGAGGCTGGAAAATAAGAAACAACATTACCCCCATGTGTGTCTATGGGCAGGGCAGCCCTCAGGCCTGCTCACAGCTTCCAGGGTGAGAGCCTGTGGGTGCATCATCGGCTGGAGGTGGGGGAGAAATGGGGATGGCTCTCTGGTGTGGCCCAGAGGAGAACTGACCCATGCACAGGCACCGACGGGCTAAGTGTCTGGGAGTGAAATGGGAATGTCTTTCCAACACGTCTTTCCATCCTGATAAAACTCGGACAAGCTGGGAAATTCTGAACCAGGGGTGCAAGGTCCCCTAGCCGCTCTCCTCATTGCATTGCTCCCCGGTGAGCACCAGGGATTTGCAGGACATGGTTTATAAGAGCGAGGCTCCATGGGATGGGCTAGGCCTAGATGTCTAGCCAGACCTTCATGAAGCTCAGTAACTTAGGAACCTGTGGACTCCCGTGAATCCCCCCCACCCCTCTGCCGCCCCAATCCAGAGCAAACCTCCGCTCAAGGTGGCCAACTTTTATATACAACTGACACCCTGAACTGGCCTCAGGCTCACCTCAAATGCTGCCCAAACTCACCCCAAACTCAGTTTTGTGCTGAGGGACTTGGTTCCAAGGTCGCCCAAAGCCCAGCCAACAAAACACGGCCTTCGTTTGCCAAAAATGTGTGAGCTGCGGCAAAGCTGGCCCAAGGATCCAAACCCGGAGCCTTCGGGTTTCATTAGAGGAGTTTCTGCCTGCCCAGTTCTTCCCCTAGTTGTTGAACTGCGTGCCACTGGCTGGCTGAAGCCAAGCCACTAGAAATAACCAGAGCGGGGTGCTTACTGATTCCAAAGTTGTTTTCTACTGTCCAAAAATCTTTTCTTTAAAATACCGGCTCCTGGAAGGGCTGGAGAAGAAACCTCCAAAGCCCCTTTGCAGACACTGCCTATCAAAGTGTCAATCCAGACCCACAAAAGTCTTGAAATATCTCTCTCCACCGTGCTCATGTGGGTTTAGACATGAAGACAAGGAGACTGATCAAGAGGAATTTGGGCAGAAGGGTCAACCTCTGTGTGGCTTTTCCTTTGCATTATAGTCACTTGGATATACATCAAAACCACTTTTCCAGAGGCAGCCTCATCCAATGGAGTGGCTGAGCAGTAGACAGGCTGTAGGTGAAAATCACCCCTGCGCAAAGGTACCGACCCAAGTCCTTTTGCTGGCCCTCTGCAGAGGGGTGAAATTCATCCTGAGTTTGAGTCCATCACCTACCCTCTCTAGGCCTCACTTTCCTTAGCTGTAAAAGAGGGTAATGACAGCTACCCCACAGGCGGGTTTGGTAACGTGAAGACAACTGCAAAGATGCCACATGCTCATTGTTATTGTTTTCTGTGTTAGACCGTTTGTCTATTTCTTCACCTATTTAACATTTTATTATATGAAATTCTTAAATGTCCATAAATCCCCCTCTGGGACCAAAGGACTTAGTCCATGGGATGGGAAATGTTTAAAAGTCTTACTCACTACGTTGCATGAAAATGTCTTGGGTGTTGTTTGTTTTAAAGGTTTAATCTTTTTACACTTGCACAGAATAGCCAAATCTTTCTTTTCTTTTCTTTTTTTCTGAAAACACTGCCGTTCCCAGCCGACAACTATAGATCAAGTTTCAGCCTGGAGCAAATGTTTACGGCTGAGCAATAAACCCCTGAAGATAGAGCTTGATAATGGAAACTCTGACAATCCAGCCCTAGGAACAGGGCTACTGGACACACCAGGAATTAGTGAGCAGTGGAACAGATCCAGCCAGGTCAGAGAGGTGCTCCCTAGACTCCTTGCTATGGGACATATCCTTGCACACGACAGTACATCGCACTAAATGCTGTCTTAGCTCTGGCCGCTACAAATCTAGAATTAAATCCCACATTTCTCCTCTCTCTGATAGGCGGCTAATTTGCTGCTTTGTTTTCCTTCAACTGTGTGAGTGGAGAAGACACAGAGCCAGTTTTGGAGCTGGGCACCAGATTACAAAATTCGATATTGTGACAAGACAAACAAAAAACTGACAAAAACCCCCAGACTAATAGGCACTCCTGCCAGCAAAACCCACCAGACTAACAACAGCTGCCCCTGCGGGCTAAATGCTCATTAAAAGGCTTTTGGGTTTTGACCATTGATGGAGCTGCTCCCAATTCTTTGAATTTTGAAATTTTGACAAAATTTTGACAACAGAAAATAGCATAAAAATGTCCAGATGTTTTTTCTGTATTTCCCATCAGCTCGCCCCTTTTTTGTGCTGAACTGAAGGGTTTAGGGCCCATCCTGATCTCCCTTACATCAGCTCTGTCCTGGAGTAATTCTGTTGGCTTCAGCAGAGTTCCTCCCGATGATACACTCCAGTGACACCAAAAGGAGACTTACCCTAGGAATGCCGGAGCTAAGTATCGCCTCGGTCACAAACCTGGCCTTGCTGTTAATGAGTCGCTCAGGTAGTTTATCTGTTTGGTCGTATATTTATAGATTCTAAGGCCATTATGATCGTCACAGGCCAGAGAATCTCACCTCCTGATTTCTGCATCAAACTTGTAGCTTCTGGTTGAGCCTGGGGCATGTTGTTTAGAAAGAGGCGCCCGATCATGATTTAAAGGCTCCAAACAGCGAATACGCCACGTCACCAAGTCAGCTGCCCCAGGGATTAATTCCCCGCCCTGTTAAGAAATTGCACCTTATTTCTAGCTTGCATTTATCTAGCTTCAGCTCCCAGCCACTGGTTATCGTTCTGAATAGCCCTGTGCTATCAGAAAGCTTCTCCCATGAAGGTGCTTATAGACTGTCATCAAGTCAACGCCTCATCTTCTCTTCGACTGAGCTTCCTAAGTCTTTCACTGTAATTCAAGGCCAGAAGGGACTGTCTGACTGTCTCGTCTGACCTCCTGCACAGCACAGGCTGTAGAATTCCACCCACAGTTTCCTGCCTTGAACCTAATAAACTTCTGATTGCACTAGAGTGATAGAGCTAGGGCTGGCAAAGGCCCACCAGATCATCTGGTCTATCACAGGTCCACCAGCATCTGCACACTACACCCAATAAAGCATATCGTAGTTTGATTTCAACCCGTTGCATACAGGCATGCAGTAGTGCTTACAGGTCTCTGACTGGCACTCCGTTACTGGCAGAAAAGGTGTATTACCCATCCCCGGCTCCACATCCGCCTTTGATAATATCTCTCAAAATATAAGCCAAAATAACCGTAGAAAAGGAGACCAGAAGGGAAGGAAGAATATGGTCTGAAAGGATGCGCTTGAAAACGGCTGACTCAGTTGGAAACCTAGACTCTTGGATCTGGCATTTCTTGCACGCCTTATAACACAAAGGTTTCCTTTTCAAAATGATTATCTCATGTCGAATGATTGACAGGCTGGGCATTTGTTTTTAATATATCTGAACACCTGCGGTCCACGGTCCCCAGTAATATAGTTATCCTGAATGCCTGACTTATTACATAAACAACGGCTCCAGTTGCAGAAATAACTATCACATTCTTAACACAACCTGCGCAAGCTGCGGTGGAGGCTCATGCACGGGGGGCAAACAGGCTGATGTTTTAGACATGAATATCTGTGAAAAAGAAGACAGGAGATTCGTATCTCTGCCACAGAACCACAGAGGCAGTTTTCTATTTTTCCAGCTCCTTAAGCATCTGAAACAGGTTACTACAAATATGTTTTTTTGCAGCAGAATGTTGCCCATTGGGTTTTGCTGTGAAATGTATCTTGCCTGCAATTTCAAAGTGGATTTTGCCTTGGAGCATTGCACTACGATGTCAATGGGGAATATGCTGTTTTTTTTGCTGAGACTATTGGGCTAAGCTGTTAGTAACAGTGGGATTTTGGACTAGTAAAAACAGCCCCCTAGACAAAAGTCTTTTTTGCAAAACAAAGGGCCAGATCCTCAGCGGGTGCAAATTGGTGTAGCTCCATCGACGTTACACATTGATTTTAAAATGCCCCCACTCTTCAGAAAGCCGTCGGTGTCTGTGTGTCCCCTGCTCCCTGAGGACGCTCTGACCTGGGTTTGGGGAGGCGATACCTCTTTCCTTGTGTAGAACATCATGGCTTGTTTCCACTGAGAAAGGTTCTATGCCCATGTATTGATGTAGAGCTGCAAATCAGTGCTGAGGGGAGCAGCTCAAGTCTGTGGGCACTGGGAAAGCTGATGTTGCTCTTTACTCCTCAGATGCAATGTAGTGGGTAGGACATGCAGTGTCTTTTGTGGGGGCACATACACTGGGGTACATCCAGCTCTGTGAGGCATTTGGCTACTTGGCTCAGTGCTCCATGTGGCCCTGGGCCTTGCTGACTCTTGTATGGCTGAGGTTGCATTTGGAAACTCTGGTTTTTCATTTGCTCGGAAGGCCTGTCTCCCAGTGTTTGAGGAATACTGTTTGAATTAGCCCTGCGTATTGCAAACAGACCCTTTGTTTTCCTTTCCCAATGCAAAGAGGCTTCTGTTCTCTTTGGCCTGCTGGATTAACTGCGGCCTTGCGCACTGACCTCTCTGTAGCTCAGGGAAGCTAATTTAATCTCAATATTGTTAACAATTGCGGCAGGATGGATATTGCAGATTCCTTGAAGCAAACCAGTACTTTGGCTCTGGGGACCCCCCCAGCTCCACTCCCCAGAGAGCATGCTCTCTCAGGGAGGGCCAGATGGTGACGGGTTGGGGGACCGCCAAGCCAGTTGATTTGGGATCAAAACCCTTCTCTGTCCTGACACCAAAGAGGAGGAACAATACATCTGACAGTGATGCTACCTGTTCAGTCTTCCTCTGATGCACCAGCTACTGGGGCTGGAGATTTTAAGTCTGTTAATTGCCTGTGGTTATTCCTGGGCAAAGGAAACCCAATATCCTCTTAGGTACGAAGGGGTGTGTGTGGTGTTGTCGTTGTTATTAATTACTGTGCAATGCGCCGTTCAGTCGCAGACACACGTGCCACTGACCCAGAGTGACCCTGGGCAAGACACTTAACATTCCTTTGCCATCTGTGAAGGGTGGGGTCATAGATTCCCCTGGCCGCAGAGGAGTGGGAAGTGGGTTGTTTATAAAGTGCTATTGGAGGGTTAAGTCTTGTTACCATTGCCGCTCCATTTGCAGGAGAGGCAGCGAGTTAATGGGGGTTATTGGCACATAACGCTGGACTGATGCCATGTTTCCATCCCGGCTAAGGGCCAGGCAAGAGAAGCTGGCGCAAGAATCAGGGTGTTAGCAGTCCTCGTAATCAGGCCAATGGAGTGACAAAGCATTTGCCAGTGAGGAGCCAGGCACCAGCTCCATGCACAGGGGAAGCAGAAGGAGCAGCATTGCTAGTGCCATAAGTTTTGGTGCAGCCCCTCTTGCAGCTAATTCCATTCCTAGGATATCCCTGAAACGGCCTATTTATAAATAGCAACCCGAAGGGGAGGGTCTGGAGGCGGGGACCATGAGGTGTCTCCCTCCATCTCTCTGCTTCTCCTGTACCCCTGCGCTCAGGTCCCAGCACTTACTTACAGTGTTTTTAAAAATGGCTTGCGGTTCCTGTTCGTTCTGCCTCTGAGAGAAGCGTTTTTCTTCCACCCCCTTCCGTTGTTAGGACCGTGATCAACAAACATAACGAGTCCATTGTCCTTGGCGGGTCCCCACCATGAAAGAACTGGTTGGAAGGGAGAGCTGAAACGTCCCTCGACGAGCCTCGGCGGGGCTCTGGTTTCTTGGCGTCTCAGCACATTCGAGTGGGGGTTTTCCCCCTTGGTAGTTTATTTTCATCGCTGTTCGGGGCGGGGTTTTGACTCATGAATGTGATCCTCCAATAAAGCTTCCTGCAGACAGTGCCGCTGGAAGAGTGCTCTCACTGCAGCTTCTCGGTGCTGACCTGCACCATCCGCAGCAGCCTCACCGGCTGCCACGCACACAACTCTGCTCACACGCCTCCCTCCTGACCTTCAGCCTGCTGCCCCCCGGCTCGTCCACTGCTGGCCTATGTGGAGTTCTACCAAGCATGCCAAATGGCCTGCAGATTTTAGGCTGGGGAGACCATGAAGCCTGTACTTTAGACCACATTTAACCCCAGAGACAAGGACTCTGCAAATTAACCCTCTGGAGCACCTTCCTCCTCGTTTAGTCTCCTCTTTTCTGCCTTTTAACAGAACTGTTTTGCCTTCTTTCTCCTCTCTGTAATGTCCCAGCTGGTACCTTCAAAGCGTTTCTTTTCATTGGTTCCTCACCGATTCTCTGAGACGTGTTGGCTTCTCGGAAGGCACAGAATAAATTACTGTCAGGAAAAAATGCCCCCAAATCCCTTGTAGAGTATTGAACCATTTCCAAAACCTCTCGGAGGTTGGACCAGAGTCAAGGCCTGATCCTCCCGACAGAAACAAAGGGGTTTGTCTGCAGGGTGAGGGTGTGGCATGAAGGGAGGGCAGAGAGCTCAATCCAAGGGCCAAGGAAACTCTGACACCATGTTAATATAAACCTGGCTCTGTGCTCATCCATTGCAGAGTGTGGAGAACGCGGATGAGTCTGAATTGCTGTGAAAGTTAGCTTGCACCGCCAGCGGGATCATGGCTTTGTCCGGAGCCAGAAGCAGAAGGTGCCAATGGCATTGCGGTAAAGGGGGCACAAACTCCTTTCTCCCTCCCAGCTTGCCCTGCTCCAGACACATGAAACATCAGAAGGGGAAAGAGAAGCCAACATCAGAGCTGCTCTCATGGTCCCTCAAAGGCTTATCCTGCTCCTGCTTATTCCTCTGCAACCCCACTGAAGCTCGGGGGCATGCAGCAGACTGAGCAGTTTGTCCCATGGAAAGCCAAGTAACGCAGCCCATTCGGCTGCGATCCCAGAGAGACCCTGGTGAGTGCACTGGTATTGTCCCATAGCAGGATTGGTAACCATTACTCGAGTAGCCTCCATTCTTACCCATTCTCTTCTCAGTCACTCTCTGCAACGTTACTATTTCTGGCTGTCATTTCCCAGGGCAGTGAGAATAGCCACCACAGTAATAATAATTAAAGAAAGAAACTTCTTTCAACATTAAAAAGACACACTAGCTCTAGCCCCTGAAGCGGCTGGGGGTAGTGGAATGGAATTAGTGCTCCCAACCCAACACGTCCCAGATGTGGGAAACCATGGATAACGAAGACCCCAAATGACGGTTCCGCAGGAAGTGTAAACAGCTGCGGGATCCCATCCTTTGGTGCGAACGACCCTGTCTGTGACCTCAGTCTCAGAAGGCCTCACTCGGGCGGTAAAGAGAGAGGAGGCTGCACTCTGGTGTGGACGGGGGTCCGCAGCCCCTGCCCTGCATCCGGTTAGCTCGGGGCATGCTGGGCTCTGCTGTCTGGGCAGAGGCGGCGCTAACCCAGGCAGCACCACTGCGGGGGGACCTCTACCTCACGTCTCACGAGGTGACATTTATCACCCGCGGTCTACTTAAAATAGATGTGTCACTGTGTGAAGTATTTATACCCGGGTAAAATGCCTGCAGGAGAACAGTGTGAGCAGGGGAATGGGGTTATTCCCGGCCTTAGGCGCAATGACCAGAAGCTACGAAAGGAACTGCTTTGAGTAAATCTCAGCCAATAAGAACAACTGGGCAGTGGCACAGGGGCCAGAAGGAGCCGGCTGAGACACAGTCTCTGCAGTGCTAGGTCAGGCCAGGCCCCAGCGGGGAAGAGGCACTGTTGAGGCCTGTGGAGCACAGGGGTTGTGGCTGGAAGAACGAAGGCATTCGTTCTGCATCCTGCTCTCTGAGAAATACATCACAGAACCAGATCCCCTTCCCCCCTCCCGCCTCACCAGGGTCTACCCGTGATGCCAGCCCCATGCAGCTCCTCTTCCCAGCATGCCGTGCGCTCATTCGTGCTGTTATGAATTGGCTACATCACAAGATGTCGGGGCACCGCCTACATGAATTCCAGGGCGGGATTTGCAAGCAATGGAAGGGAATAAGGAGCCCAAATCCTGCTGACTTTCAATGGGGTCTGTGTTTCTAGTGCCATTAGATGCTCTGGAAAATCCCACTCGGAATGCCCGACATTAGGACTGGCAGGATGGGGTGGGGGGGACATAATATCTTTTATATAAAATACAGTGCACAGTGCTCAGACTTAAAATGGTGTCCACACACCACAGGCTTGCTTATATGGCATTTATAATATCTCAGCCATCTTGAAGGTTTTACCACCTTGAGAGAAGTGACCAACCCATCTGGGTCCCGTTCCTCAGTTGGTGTAATTCGGCACAGAGCAGCCCCAGTTTATGTCAGCTAAGGATCTGGGCCGTAATGGGTAAACTGGTAAAAACTTCCAACCCGGAAGGCAGAGCTTGAGTGTGAGCACTGTGTGCCAAGTATTGTCTATACTGCATGTTGCTACACAACGCGTGTGACAAACAGGGATAATATTCCCAAGGAGGGGAGTGGAATTTGAAGGAACAAAACACAGTTAGGAGCTGTGTCTCTAACTCCCCTTTGTGCCACTGAACCCACACCCACCGCCGGTAATTTAAAAAACTCGTTGCCTGTCGTTTCCATGCATGTGCCGTTGGAGTTCGGAAACGTGTGAGGAGTGCGTGGACAGGGCAGATTGTGTTCTCAGTGTAGCCGATTGTTGCTTTGTAGCTTTTCTCCCTGTGGAAGGGCCTGATTATGCTGAACAAACTTCATTTATTGCATTGCAAGCTACGGCCAAATGTTATTCCCAGGGAATACACAGATACTTGATTCCTCGGGGTTGCCTTTTGGTTTATGATGTGGAGGGAGAATATTCCAGTGACTATAATAGCAGCTAGAAAGCTACCACAAGCATGAAAGCATTCTTCAGTGCCTCTGTCCGCCGAGCTGCAGAATTGTTTAGTTTTAATTTACCTTCTGCATTGCAGCACTGAGAACTTTGGTTGGAAATGGGGCTGCTTTTGTCTAACAGAAAACATGCTTTCACTGTTGCACTAGGGTGGGGACTGAGTGCTCCACTATTAAAAGGTAATCTAATTTAGCTTGTGTATTCTGTGATGACCAGGGCTTTCTCTAAGGAGCCCTTTAAAGGAGAAATTTTCCATTATTAAGTGTATGTGTAGGAAGTTGAGTCCTGGCATCCTTTGATAACCAAATTTCTTTTCCATCCTCCACTATATCCATCATGATAAAAGCCGCTGCCAAAGCCCTAACTCAAGCCATGCTGTCTGGCATATTGTGAAATGAATCAGGGAGAAAACACAAGATGCTCTAGTCCCATATTGTTTTTTAATCAAAATTTCCAGGAGGTTGATGTTTTACCTCAAAGGATAAACATCGTGAGCCCCGTTGCTTTCCCAGGATTAAAACAGAGACAAGTGTCTATCTGAAACTGCAGCAAATTCTCCAGGACAGGCCCCAGGCAGCTCCCAAATGAGGTTTAAAAAAGCCTCCGGAACTCTTTGGACATATAAGAACATAAGAATGACCATACTGGGTCCGACCAAAGGTCCAGCTAGCCCAGTGTCCTGTCTTCCGACAGTGGCCAGTGCCAGGTGCCCCAGAGGCAATGAACAGAACAGGTAATTGTCAAGTGATCCATCCCTTGTCGCCCATGCAATAGGGTTAGCATCTTCCCACAGATGCTTGTGGAATAGTTCTAGCCCCAGGCCTCAGCATCAGATAGTCCAAAGATGTTCTGACCCTCCATGTCCTTTGCCCAAGATGGGCTCCCTTTTACTGATGCACAGCACGTCCTTCTGCCGGGGGTGGTGGCCTTAGATCAGCACTAGGCAGGCTTATGGGTGCCCTCCAGCACATCTCTTTAGAGACAACCAGCCCTCAGAGACTAGTATGTGTGTAACGCAGGTGCCTGGGCTTCTGCTGGCATTGCCAGCGGTGTGATGGAGGGTCTTGTGATGTGGCAGGGCTGGATTAACCTTTTGTGGGGCCTGGTGCCTTGACTGTGGCCTTGCATCCTGCTCCACCCCGAGTTCCTGCCTGCCTGCCGCTCACATGGAGGGAAGGGAGCAGAGAGGAGCGAGTGGCGAGCAGGGCCTCAGGGGGAGCACAGGCGAAGCGGGAGGGGCAGGGGAGCCGAGGCCCCTTCTGAGTGTGGGCCGAGCGCCATGGAACCATTGTAAACCTGGTACTGGAGATGAACATGTGTCCACTAGGAGATCAGTGGAAACCACCGACTTATTTCACGCAGTCCCTGCTCAGCTGGCAGATACAGGTCGCTACTGAGCGGAGCCGTGTCCAGACTTGTGGCCTAAAGCTGACCATCTCCCTAGCCCACCTCTCAAGCCTCGCTATCTCCTCTGGGCTTTCCCAACTCCTTCCCCGTTTGCGTGTTTCTGAGCTGCTTTCACCACTGCCCCTCTGAGGCGGTAACATTGCACTTTCAGTCTGTTTCTCACAAGCATTGTAACGTATTCGAGCTTGCAGCCCATGCACTGGACACACGAGGCTACCCTGGAAAACGCTTCCATTCCGTTTATTCTATTCACCTATTAATAATGCAGCAGTAAAAAGAAACATTCACAATCTTGCTGCTGAAAAATAACCCTGATTTAGAATCTGCGAACTGCTCTGTACATTCAGAAATAAGCCTTTTCTGCAGCCTGACACCTCTGGAGACCTACAGCTCTTGGATCCCTCCTCGGACAGAGGGGCCTGCCCGCTCTGGGAGCTTGCCCGGCGACGCTGCCAGCTTTACCCAGCGAGGTTCAGATATCCCTCCCCAGCTGGCTGGCCTGCGCTCCAGCTTGTTATCTTGTTTATGAAAGGCGAAATGAAAGAACATTCTTGGAGGTCAGAACCTTGCAGAAAGCCCCTAAATATTTGCTGTCTGCAAGTTGAGATAAAACCAAGATGGATAAGGCAGTTCCCGGGGTTAACTGGAGAGAACGGCAGCTTAAAATATAGAGTGAGAGAAGAAAATGTGTGGTCTCCATTTCCCCCATCAGGATCCCACTCGCCTAGGGAGTGATGGGGGGAGGGGAGATAGTTGCATTCTGGGCTGCTGAAAGGTGGGGCACATGCTTCTCATTCTTACCTTAGAAGCCCACTTCATCAATCCTTGATTTCTCCTATTGACTCTCTTAGGATCTCTTATGTCTATACTGCGAAGTCGTCAGCAAAACTTTTGTCTTTCACGGGTACTTAAACACCTCTCCTCCTCCCCAGCAAATGACAAACGTTTTGCCAACACAAGTGGCAGTGTGAACGCGGCTTTGTCCTGCCGACAAAACTAACGCCGCTCACGGGGCTGGAAGTATTTTGTCGGCAAAAGTGCTGACAAAGAGCGTTTAGCGACAAGGCTGTGTCGCATGGTAGACAAGCCCAATGTCTCTTTAGGGCACATTTCCTGCTGGCTGGACTCATGCTCAGAACCTGACCCAAGCCACGGCTCCGTGCTGAGTGAGGGGCCCAGAATCTCTGGGCATGGTGCCTAGTGCCCATTCCCCTGCCTGCCCCGGGCGTCTCCAAAATCACTGCACCTTGTGTCTGAAGAGCTGTGTCCACTTGTCCCCGAGTTCCAGTTCTGCCTGGGGGCTGTCCTCACCTCTTTCAATCCCTTTTATTGCTCCCCTTCTTGCCATTCTGTCACCACAGATAGGTCTGTACTAGAGCCAGGCTTATGCAAGGCTTGTGGGAAGTGTACTTGGAAACAAGAGGTCTTGTAATTTGTGAAACAAATAAAAGTGTCCAGTCATTTTTACGAGGGAAAAATGAGTCATGGGATGGCACCGTTCATATTACTGGCATTTTTTGATTGGCATAAATAGCTGTTGAATTAATCCGGTCCACTTATTGTTAGCAGACACTAGACAGTTCCTGAGGCTTTGAGATCTTTTTCTTGGAAAGAAACACAACACCTAGCCAGTGTGTCTCATGTGCAGGGTGATTTCCAGATCTGCTTCGCTCCTGCTGACGTTGTTTCAAATAAATCCTGATGGGATTGGTGGCTGTACCGTGCATGATACTCAGCCAACACACCCAGCCACTGGATGCAGTCTCTATTATTTAGTCTGAACTGCTGCCGTGGAAAGTGGGGCCAGAGAAACACACTGGACCATTTTGTCGAACGCCCCTGTGCATCTACAGCTTACCCGCTACACAATCCCCATTAAAGTCTTGTTGAGACTGCAGAATGTATATTTCTGGCCTAGAAGTTTTCCAAGCTAAACTGTTGCTCCTTGCAGCAATTAGCAAAGACACCTGGTGTCCCTACCTCCTGCATCTGGAAGGGAATAGTGCCACCATCACTTACATTTCCAACGGCAATTTTGAGACACTTTAAAAAGGGCCAAAAATTTCAGGAAATGCTGAGCCCCCCTGCCGGGTGTCTCAAGACGGGCTCCTAAAAACAGAGGCACTCAAAATTGCCAGAGAACAGATTTAATTAAACATTTTGTGCCTTTGGATGCCAGACAAAGCTCACATTTCTTTGGGCCGAATGGCGCTTGGGCTTTGGGTGAATTGCCCCATCTCCTTAATTTCATCAGGGGGTTTGGATTGGAATGCCCGGGCTCTGTTGCAGTGAGATGAGCCTTACGTGTCGATAAACTAACAGCGATTGTTCCTACTGGCTCCTTCATGTTTGTCCTTCTGGACTTTAGGGTCTCAGGAAACCCTCTTTTAGAAGTGAGCCTCCCTCCCACCTGCCACCTGGTCACCTGCACCAAAACTCTTTTATTTTCTATCCCAGCTATAGCCCCCGGTGAAAAAAATTGAACATTTTCCTCTGGTGCAAGAGGAGAGCAGCCAAATACCCCATTGCCAGTGACTTACATCACGCAGCTCGCTGTATCAGCACCCTTGGCTGCTCTGTCACTCCCTGGGAAGCCGAAGTCTTTTCTTTATGTTGCCCTATTCAGGAGATTGAGTATGTGCTGAGCTGATGAAAAAAATTACCGTGAAATCCTAATCCTATAGAGGCAACGAAACAAAAATACCGTCTTCTCAATGCGGCAAATGCCCCGCCAGCAAGCAGCCATGTAGCAATCCTACTAGGAGCACGCTGGGCCCGGGCTTTGCCTCTGCCCTCTCGCGCTGCACTTTTGTAAGATAAAGATCCTGACTCAGCAATGGATCCCTATTCAGCAAAGCGTGTATGTGCTTGAAAGCTTTGCTGAATAGAGACAGACATAACCATGTGTTTAAACGCTTTGCCGAAAGGCTTTCATCCCCTCTAAGCCATGTGGATTGGTGACCCTCTCTGTACCAGCAGGCCAGGGACTGACATGTATCGGGACCTGCCCTAATGATCAATTACCTCCCACCAAATCATTTCATTCCAGCATTCAGCACTTGGCCCCTCAAGACATATTGCAATGACTCAGAACTTTCCTTCTACTGCACCATTAGCTGGAAATCCCAGTGCACCCCAGGTGGGTTCTGCTGTCATTTCTGGTTTCTCAGCCATTTCCAAAATCAGTTCCCATTTGTCCTCTTGGTTTTCAAAACTTCCCCTGTACCCTACCTCCCTTCCCAGGACCCACTGGTGCTGCTTCTCTGATCCCGGCCCCTCCTTTGTCTCTCCAACTCTGGGGCAATGTGCTCTCTCCTCCTCCAGAAATCCTTCCTCCTTCCCCTTCTCAGCTTCTTCCCTGGACCCGCTGCACAGGCTGGGACCTGGCCGCCTCGTTAGCACGATGTCACCATCTTTCAGATAACTGATAGCAGGGCGGTTTACACGTCTGCAGCACTTTGCACAGGTGGAGTCCAACCGACTGGGGAAAGCTGGAGCCCCACCTGTGCTCTAGTGTCTCTGCCATCTTCCTTCCAAGCTCCTGCACTCCCAGACACAGTTCACAAATCTCGTCTTTTCTTATTTGCTCAGGGAGGGGAGTGGGCTGTATAGGCTTAGAGCAGGGGACTTAAATCCAGGCTCCAGAGTTCTATTCCCAGCTCTTCCAAAAACTCTGTGTGCGACCTGGAGAAAGTCACTTCTCTGTGCCTCAGTTTGCCCACCTGTAAAATAGGGATAGCAATACTTTACTGGGCGTGTTGTGAGGCTTAGCTAATGCTTACGAAGTGCGTTGAGATCCTCAGATGAAAAGAGTTGCAGAAAGGCAAACCAGGACTACTGTTGCATAAATGTCATCACCTTGAATTAGCCATAGATGGGGAAGCAGATAACTCTGCTAAATGCACCTGCAGACCCAGAAGAATATCCAGTTTTCCTGCAGCAGGGCTAGTGTGTGCAAAGAGGAAGGGAAGGTGGTGGGAAAATGATGGACTAACCTGTCCTTTTGTTGTTCATCTCCCAGCCACATGTGCCCAGAGCTGGAGTTCACCCTAGGGCTCACCATTTCCATACAGGGCCGGCCTTAGGGCTGGGCCACCCAGGCGACCACTCAGGGGTGCCATAGTCAAGGGAGCGCCCTGAAGCAGCGCAGAGGTGCACCCTGCCAGTGTAGAGTCAGAAACTGCTCTCGGCTTGCAGGGGAGCGCTGCGTTGTGGCGGGGGGAGGCACCCAGATTTCTCCTTAGGGGGCAACAATGACACACAGATCCTGCTCCTGCCTCCAACATTCCTCCAGGCACCCATAGAGGGCTATGGGGGGGAACGAGGATTTGAGTATTGTTAATAGCACAAAACCACATTCTGGATTGTTCTCCAGTCCTCACCCCTACGGTCTAGGTGTGGGCAGGGCCTTCATCCTCTGTGTACAGGTCCAGGAATGGCTCCCCGAAGCAGTCGGAGATGCCCAACTTCACTCTCTCCCACAGCCGCATTACAGAACTTCCGACTGTCTGCCTCCAGCTTCCCAGGAGCGGGAGACTTATCAGCTGATTCCGCAGGATTCTGCTTGTCATCGGGGTAATATAATAGGGAAAACAGGCTGCTGCACAGACATGCTAATCCCTTGGCAATTGTGTGGCGTTTCTGATGGCGTTAATAGCTCAATAAGGGCTCTGCAACCTTAGCAAAAATGTTAATCTTTACAGAAGAAAAATGTGACAATTATTTAATGTCACAGTCCTGGAACGTTTGTGATAGATGGATTTGTGCTGAGTAACGTTTCATGGAAAATATGACCCAGGATAAACACTCTGTGGGTTAACTGTGTGCTGCTTATCTGGTTAACTATGTGCAAGGGGCTTTGAAACTAGGTTAATGATGCCAACCGAGGAACAATGTCGGGATTCTGTAGGCTGTGACCTTGTGCTGCCAGTTGTTTGCAATTCTTGGGCCCCTGCTCTGGCTCCGTCCAGCTTGAATCTGACGAGGATAAAGGTGTTAGCCAAGGTCTCTGCCATCATTCAATGGCAGGAGTATACCTTTGTAATGGCTGTTCTGTATAGGACATTCCTCACTGACTGAATGCCCTTTCTAGTGGATGAGTATTGTTGGCTATGTTCCCGATAAACCTCAGCTAAAGAGCAGTTGACCGACCTCTCTGTTCTGTCTGGGTTATGGTGAGGGCAGAATGGACGGACACACAGAGCTTTGTGGGTTAGCCTGCAGCAGGGAGCATGCCGGGAACTGCCCAGCAGGAGAACAGCCAGCGGGGCTCAGGGCAGGAGAACACGTGGTGTTTAGTGCACAAGGACTGTGCAGTGGGCTAACACACGCTGCCATGATGCAGTGAAAGGACGACGAAGTGCAGCGAGGCAGAAGCTTCGGAGATGCGTTGGCTTCTCAGGCTGTTGCCTGCCCTGCAGTCCCTTGCTTAGCAAACCAGGAAAAGGGGCACCGTGTGGTGGACCCAAAAAGGCAGGATGGTAGCCAATCAGATTTCTGCCTCTGCTCTGAGAATAAAGCCATGGTGCGCTGGCTGCTCCCTGAGTGCTGCCCCCCTCACTCACCCTGGACTGATTCTCTGGGGGTGGGTCTCAGGAGATGCTTTTGCTGTTGGTGCCATCTGACTGGCCATGCCAATGCAAAAGCCTTCACCACGTCACACGCAGCGGCTCTTCCTGCCTTCGTGAATTGTTTGGAGGTGGAAAAATTCAAACAAAAGCTGGGACCTGCCAACCCATTCTGGGCTGGTGGAGCAGAGAGTCTAGCTCTGTCCATCCCAGGGCTCTCTGGCTACCCGGATTCGGGGGAGAGCACTTGTAAAGCACAGGCATCTCTGGGAGGCATAAAGGAGGAGATGACAGAAAAGTCTAGGAATGAAGTGCAGCCGCACAGCCGTTGGAGACAGGCTCACTCCTGGGCAGAATGACCTGGGCAGACACGCAGCATGGCCAGGAGCTCAGCTGAGTTACTCACCGAGCCAGTGATAATCTCTCACCTCAGAAAAGATTGAGATTTTCTAAATGAAACGTTTCAACGTTTTGCTTTTAAGAGACTTTTCATTTAGAAATTTCCGGTAATTTAATTTTAAAAACGTTTAAATGTTAAAAAGTGCTTGAAATCTAAACAAATCTTTTCGTTCAACTCAAAACTCATTTTTTCCCCAGAATTACCTGGGAACTGAAAAGAAGTCCTTTCCCCCGCTCTGCTCCTGACCCGATTACATTTATGGAAAAGCTCATTCCTGAGAGACGTGACTTGGGATACGACTGAAGATCCTCCTTGCAGAGACAGGAGCTACTGAGTGCCCACGTGAGCACGTCAGCAGAGCCAGGACTGGGGCTGCAGCCTCCTCCTCGTGTCCTGACCTTCGCCTCCCAATCGCACGACGGCTCCTTCCTGAGCATGGCAGGGCCCTGCTGGCAAACCGCCACAGGGAGGACTTGGTGTATGTTGCGCTGACTGATTCCTTGGGCCAAGGAGGAGACAGTAGAAAGGAAATAATATCCCATCCCCTTCCTAGGGTCCTGCCCCCCCGGAAGGGAAAGGCATTGACTAGCTCCTAAAAAGGCTTTCCTGGACAGAAGGTGTTTGGGTGCAGATGTGTTCCTGCCAAGTGCTGGGCCATGTATTATCACACAACATGGATATGCAGTTTGCCATGCAATGGGTGTGCTCAGTCTGTGTGAGAGAGAGTGCCCACAGTGTGTGTACGTAAGGGTCTACAGTGTGTGTGTGGATCACAGAATATCAGGGTGGGAAGGGACCTTAGCAGGTCATGTAGTCCAACCGCCTGCTCAAAGCAGGACCAATCCCCAGACAGATTTTTACCCCAGTTCCCTAACTGGCCCCCTCAAGGATTGAACTCACAACCGTGGATTTAGCAGGCCAATGCTCAAACCACTGAGCTAGGATGTTCCCACAGGCTGTGTGTGCGTGCCTAGTTTCTGTGCATGTATCTGTACAGTGTGTCCATACATTTGTGTGTGCCCACAATCCTTGTGTGTGTGTTTGAGAGTGAGCACACACATATGTGTGCACTCCAGTGTGCATGGCTGTGTACATGCATGTCTCGGTTCTTCATGGGTGTGGATTTTAGGGACTGCAGGCAGAAAGTGCAATCTGCATTTGATTAACACAGCCTTTAGCAGTATAGGGCACACACTGCTTAACCCACCTCATTCAGGGAAGTACAGGCACTATTCCAGACCTTTGGGCTGAGTGCCCTGGAGGCACAAGTCCCAGGGGCGCACGAGCCCAATGGGGCAGGAACTGGAGCTGAGATTGTCGGCTGATTCTTCTCCCCTTGAGAGAGGCGCACCGGGGATTAGCATGAATGATACAAACATGCCAGTTGTACTTAGGGTTGACAAATAATGTAAACCACACAATCTGGTTTGAGGGAAACGACTTCACCACAATTTATTTTAGTGCTTTAAACATCACGCCAAACTCTGTAGTGAATTGCTAAATTAATGCCGGGCTGCCATCTAAACAGACATCTTCAGATCACAAGCATGTTATGGGGTGAATGGTTTCCTTTGAAATGGTTCCCACAGCTTAAAGGCTGTGCAGAGAAAAAATGTGCCCAGAACTCGATTGCTGCCAACATGTGGTGGCCACATTTCTCGGCTGCTATTGGCCTAGCTGCTCAGTAAGGCTGGAGAAGCACCATTTGAGGTAAATAGATAACCTAGCTAATTGCAGAGAGCTGGGGAATGTGCATGCCACAAGCTCCTCACTTGAAGGAAGGGGGCTGAAGCAAAAGGGAATTGAATTCCAAGCTATTAGCCTTGCATGAGACGTACACTTCCGAGGTAGGCAGCCATTGGTCCGTGCCACACCTTTGCCAAGCTGCTTGTGACACAACAGAGTGGTGCAGCGGCGCGGTTGTGCTGGGGCCGAGGATTTTGGTAAACTGGATAATTCTGCCTTTCTTAGACCTCATCAGATCCTCAGCTGGTGGAAATCAGAACTGCTGCCCTGGCTCTGTCCCCCTGCTGCCATGGAGTGACCCCAGGGTAGGATCTCACCTCATACGCAAATGTCAAACTCAGCAGATTCACCTGGCCAAGGTGACGGGGCTCCCACGCGCTGTAGTTTGGGACGCTGCACCACATAACTGCAGGCTGGTTGAGCACATTCTCCACGGAGCATCTCTTTGGACTGCCACGAAACGACTTCTGTGTTGAGGTGGGGGAGTCAGAGCAGTGTGAGGTCATTGAACCCACCAGGAAAGCCCAGAGCAGACCTTCCCCTCATGACACAGGGTGTGCAGGAGCGGTGGGTGTCCAGCAGCTGCATGGGGAGGGGAGGTGGAGGAGGAGGAGGACGGGTGTATGTGGCAGTGAAGGTGCTCTGCTGTTGATCAGCACTTTGGGGACAGGAACCCAATTCCCAAAGAACTGCCAGGGACGGGCTGCTCCCAACAGGGGCTGGCCTGACAGCCCTGGACCTGCGCCCCGCCCTGTAGGGCTGAGAGACGAGCCCATTGTCTGCAGCCCTTTCAGATCCAGGGGCTGCTGTGCTGACCCTGCCATCCCGGGGGCTGCTTAATGCGAATGGAGGGGAGCCGAGAACCCTCTGCTGTGACCCCACCCTCGTTTCCCACGGGCTCCTTCACACCGGGGGAGCTGGGCGTCGTTAGGTCTCCTCCTTGCATGCACAGCGCTAGCCCGCCAAGGAGCCAAGAGGGCACCAGGCCACAGCACCCCACAGGCGAAGTCTCGTTGGCTCCTCCGTCACCAGCCCGAACTCCAGCTTTCATGGCTCAGCCTCTCCCCTTATGGTTCCCTTCAGCTCAGCTGGAGGAAGAATAAAGAAATGTCAGGGCCCCAGCCTCTTACCAGGATCATAAATATGTCTCTGCTTAGAAACGCAAAGATTAATTAATCCATAAGTATTTCCTGTCCGAAGCGCTGGGAAAGAACACCCCCCGTTGGGCCAAGCTCCCTTCAGAGCGCGGCTCAGCGGGAGGCACTTTCCCTGGGCCTCTCCGCCAGCCTCAGTTCGCCTGACCTGAAATGGACTCAGCGAGCTGGGGTTGGCCAATGCTAACGAGCCTCTTTGTGCTTCCACCAGCAGCTTGGGCCTGACTGCGCCTGGAGCGGCTGCTGCCTGTGGTTCCTTAGAGCTGCTTGTTACACAGGCCCTAACGGAGAGAGGGCCCAGGCCTGTCCCAAGGGGCTGGCGATTTGGGGCGCACTGAAAGGGGGCCGGGGTGTCGGAAAGCACCGAGCACCCACCCTCTGAGGTCTCTCAAGCTGGGCACCCACCGTCATCTGTTGCTTTTACACTCTTGGTCGCTGCAGCCCCCCAGCCCTCCCCAAGCTTGAGGGACCACTTCATATTACAGGGCAAGTGCACGTCCTCCTGAACTGTCTGCCTCCCCTCCGGCCTTAGCAGGGCTGCTTAGACAGACCCTGTGTCCTGTCCCCTTTCTCTCCTGCTGCACTACAGCTCTGGAGTTGGGTGGGCCTGCATGTCCAGTGTGACCCTTGTCCTGATAAACGCAGGCACAGAGAGGGAGGGTGCTCTCCCCACATTCCCCACCCCCTCCTTTTAAAAAGCCCTGGGCTACGCTTTTGCCAAGGGACACAGGGCAGTGGGGCAGGTGAATGGACAGGTGAGCCCTGGCCAAAGACCATGAAGCAGGGTGCACAAAATGCAGCTCCCCGACCAAATGCTAAAATGCCTTCTGCAGGCAGCTGCCCCGCTCTTGAACCCCGAAGTGCTGCCCTGGTCCCAGCATGCAATGTCAGGCTGCTCAGATCCAGGTGGCGCATGGTATCATAGAATCATAGAAGATCAGGGTTGGAAGGGACCTCAGGAGGTCATCTAGTCCAACCCCCTGCTCAAAGCAGGACCAATCCCCAACTAAATCATCCCAGCCAGGGCTTTGTCAAGCCGGGCCTTAAAAACCTCCAAGGAAGGAGATTCCACCACCTCCCTAGGTAACCCATTCCAGTGCTTCACCACCCTCCTAGTGAAATAGTGTTTCCAATATCCAACCTGGACCTCTCCCACTGCAACTTGAGACCATTGCTCCTTGTTCTGCCATGGGGCTGGGACTTCCCCCTGTGCCCCACTGTCCTGCTAAAGATTGTGGCACATGCAGCACTTTGCTCTGCCCTGGGAGCTGGCTGATGCACCCCCCAGCAGGAGAAGGCCTGAGTGCCCTGGCTCTGGAGAGTGTGAGACTTAGACTTCGCAGCGGGTCGGTTTTTCCAGCGCTCATCCCGCACAGGCTTGTTCTGCTCTGTAATTGCCAGTCTCTGAAGAGCGGGAGCTGACAGGAGCCTCCCTTTCCCCAGCAGGCTCAGGGCAGCATTTGTGCACAACAAACAACTTTCGCAACAGGTTGTGTTTCCTATTCTTAATTTTAAAAAATAACTAAAATGGATTTGGGTGCCGCCATGCGCCCTGCAAGACGCTCGCCTTTCCTAACCCAGCACGCGCCTCGTTTTGTGGTCACCCTGCAGCCGTGGCGTTCCAGAGCAAAAGAGGCGGGAAGGCCCATGCCTCCAGTGCAAATTGCCTGCTTTCCCCAGCAGCTTCCGGTGGGGCTGGGGGTGTCCCCACCCCCGTTAGAGATCAGTGAGAGAACAGGACTAGGATCCTCCAGCCTCGTGATATTGACATCGCTAACCTGTGCTTGTAACTGGAGGCTCTGAGGGACAAGAGACGGGTCAATACAGCTCAGAATGACAGAGACAAGGAAGCTGAAATAGACACTGTTCAGAGAGCCGGTCTCATCGGCACAACCCCCGGGAATCAAATCCAGGGCTGGGATAAATCCCCTTTCCCTGAAATAATGTCCGAAGGACCCAGTTTGGGCCTGGCTCTCCCGACTTGTGCAAACTGAGAGACGCTTCCCTGAAGCCAGTGAGGGGAATCGGCCCCTTCTTTCCACACACAGTGCCACGGCTCCTGTTTCTGATGGTATCCAATACAGTAACCTGGCCCCAAGCATGCCATGCCAAGCCTCCCCCACACAGTCTGAGGTGTGACTTCTTCAGATGCAAGAACCTTCTGCTCTCAACCAACTACCAAGATAGATAAAACTAGTCACATCTACATGCAGCATCAGCAGGTCACTGGTTTCCATTTTATAGGAAGCGCATAGCTTTGGTTTTGTCACCACTGATCTTAAGGCCCGTATATTCAGCAGTTTTTTGCAGCTCTTCCAGCATTAGCTACAGTTGATTAGTAGTCTCTCCAAGTAAGGCAATATCATCCGCATACTCACGATCCTCTAAAGACGAATCTTTACATTTTATAGCTCCTACTTTAGTGCCAATCAGCTTTGTCGTCAGATAGTCTATTGGAACCTCAAATAACGTACGTGAGAAAACACATCTCTGGTGTACTCCTAATTCTACCAGAAACCAGTCTGGAATACAACCGTTGACCCTCACACAGCTGTAAACGTACCGTGGTGCAGTTAAGTGCTCGGGCACCCCCGACTGGTATAGCAGGATCCGCAGTGCAGATCGATGCACTGAGTCAAAAGCGTTGCCAAATCTATAAATGCAACATTAACTTCCTTTTGTTCCTCTAGTTATTTTTTAACAACATTCTGGAGAGCATAGGTAGCATGGACTGTAGATCGACCTGTACAGAAACCACACTGGTTGTCGTTCATTTTGGGGCTGAGACAGTATTTCAGCTGGTTCAGTAGTACAATCATAAACACCTTCCCGGGGACTAACAGCAATGTTATTCCCTTATAATTTGAGCACACAGGATCACTCTTCTCTTTTGAAAAGGGGATGATGCAGTCCTTTTCCAGTCTTCTGGAATGTGACCAATCTCCCAAATTTTGAAGCCATCTCCATGAAGTCAGTGAATAAATCCAGTCCTCTGCTCGTTAGCAGTTCCGATGCAATATTTTCAAGACCAGGTGCTTTATCATTTCATAACTGTTTGACCAAAAGCATTACTTCCTCAAAGGTCACCAGCCTGTTTTCTGCTGGCTTTATTATCAGATTAGGTTGAAGTTTATGTCTTGGTGGGGATCTGTTCATTAATTCACAAAAATGCTCAAGCCAACACTTAAGTTGTGCAACAGTCTCCTGACAGCATTCTTCATTTTTGTCCTTAACTGAGAATGGGCGTCCAGTTAGGACTTTCAAAGTCTCAAATACATAGTTCTGATCAGAGGCGTCCTCAATGCATGGCACCTTACTGTTCACCATTGATTATGATCATTCCAACAGGCCCTCTTGACTGTTCATCAAAGACATTTCTTTTCCTCTATTGACCACTTCTTCCTCGCTTTACTGACTCGACTCTGGCCTTCCAGTGCATCCATTCTGCACCACACCTCTTTTCTTCTCTCCCATAATTTGATGGTATCATCTGTAATCTTATTCTCTTTAGTCCCAGCTGTTTGCCAGTAATCTCTGTGCTGGAATCCTGACATACGGCCCACTCTTCTCTGCAGTAGACAGCTGACCTCCAGTAGAGAATATGTGTTGGAAGTTGCTGCCACATAATTATGAGCAATCACTTGATCGTGAAGCTATACACAATGCACGCTCTCCAAGTCCATATTTGCAAATGTCAGTCACCTAGATGAAAGGCAGAATCACTGTCCACCCCGGAGCAGATTTAGAAAATGGAGCCAGTCACAAGTCCAGATAAAATGGGAGGGGTGGGCGGTGACCTGGCAATACATCTCTAGCTTCCACAAGTGGAAGAAAAGGACATAAAACGTTGGCAGTTTCATTGGCTTCATCTGCTCTGGCAGTTTCAAGATTCATCTAAATCTTCTCCTATATGCAGAGGTGTCAAACCATGTGATGAAGTGACCTCCATCCATCAGAGATGGGGGAAGTGCCTGATATAAAGACAGAGGTGGTCAGTCGTTAAGAGCCATCAGAAGAACAACTCTCCTGGCTGGAAAATGGGAAAGGTTGAATGTTTATATATGCGCTGTGCAGAAGACATGGTGGAATATGAACACCCAGAGCACAGCTCCTACTCGTAGCGGTCAGATCTTTGGATTGTTGCCCACCTGTGAGACACCTGACAAGCACACTGGTGTTGCTCTGGTTTGTTCCACATCCCCAAGGGAACAATCTGCATTACTGACTAGGCAGGCTCATTCTCCATGCCTAACAGCCATCACTTTCCGTTTGAAGGTAGGACGTGTGGTAGTTATTAGTGCACATGCTGCATCTGATGCCAGGCCAAATGCTGAAAAAGATCCTTTTTATGCCATGTTAGATGACATTGTATCTAGTATGTCATCCCAACTTCATATTGCAATTTTAGGAGATATGAATGTGAGAACTGGCCATGATAGAACTGAATTTGCACAGGTGCTGGGACCACACAGCTTACTGGAAAAGAGATCAGATAATGGTGTACATCTACTAGAATTTTCATCCACACATGGATTATTTTTAACGGCTACCTGTACAAGAATTTCCATAACTATACATTTTGATATCCATTGGGCAACAAGGCAGCCTTGGGTCACATTCTAGTTTGGAAAGCCTTGACTAAACTCATCTGGGATGTACATGTATTTAGGAATTCTGATCTTGCTCCAGAAACTGATCAACGCCTAATAGCAACACGCAATGAAGTTCTGTTTAACAAAGTTCCAGAGCTAGGTATCTGTTACAGAACCAGGGGCAGGTGGTGAACTAGAAGGGGAGTGCCATCCCTGTAGCAAAGGGCTGGGGGGGAAGGGCATGTCTGGAGTATGTGTCAGCAGCTCCTTAGGCTCCTGCACCAGTTTTATTGATGATACCTAGCGTGACTTGACTTCACATAATTAACCGTGGCATGTTCGCATCTGACACTTCCACGCCCAAGCAGCTCAGGGCCTGGCTTGGAACAGCTGCTCACAGCTGCTGCAGACTCACCCTTGGAGAAGGTCAGAGCTACTCGCTGGAGATGGGGAAAGCAGGTTTGCAGCAAGGTCCGGGGAAAGCAGTTTTAACTTGTGTTTATCCACACACTCCTGCACCGGCTCCATTTTCTAAATCTGCTCCGGGGTGGACAGTGATTCTGCCTTTCATCTAGGTGACCGACATTTGCAAATATGGACTTGGAGAGCGTGCATTGTGTATAGCCTTTAAAAACCAAGGCAGCCCATTGTGAAGCAACAAGTTGCTAGCACACCCTGGTCCCTGCTCCCTTTAGGGTACATCTACACTGCGACGACAGACTTGTGGCACAGCCTGGCTGCGCTGGGTCAGCTGACTTGGGCTCACGGGGCTTGGCTGCAGGGCTATCGAATTGCAGTGAAGACATTCAGGCTCGGGCTGGAGCCTGGGCTCTAGGACCCTGCCGGGTGAGAAGTCTACGCAGCAATGACACAGCCCTAGGAACCCGAGGTGGCTGGCAGGAGCCAGCTGCGGGTTTTTCTTTGCTGTGTAGACATAGTCTGGTGAGACCTCAGTCATCCTGGATGTGCCCCAGGGCTCTGGTGTAGGGAGAAGCTCCCCTTTCAGTCGTAGATGGTAAGAGGGATCTCAGGAGCTAATGTGGGCAGAGTTTGATCCAATACCTAATGGGCAACCCATGGATTCCAGCCATTCCTGCCCTGCCCCAGCCAGCCCTGCACCCTGCAAGCAACTGGCTATTTTCTGGGCTTCCCAGAAATTGCATTTTTTTTAAGACAAGTCAGCTTACTGCCAGGTCGCAGACAGAGCTGGGCAAAAAATGTTTGGCAAAGAGAAAATTCACCCAAAAATGCAGTTTCACGGTGAGGAAAGCTATTCATGAATTGGGGTCGAATTTGGCAAATAGTTTCAGGAGGACTTTTTTTTAAAGTTGAAATGGTTCATTGTGATATTTTCTAAAAGAACTGGTTCAGCATTTCATTTCAAACTGTCCTTTTGTTTGACCTAAGCAAAAGTTTTTCATTTTGACAAGAAAAAATGGGGGAAAAAATCTGTTTCGGTTTGAAACTAACTGAATTTTTCTCCTCCAGAGTTTTTGGTTCCGCACCAAGCTGAAAACCCAGCTATTTGCTCAGCTCTAGCCACGGATGCTCAGTGCCATCCAGCCGCTCCTGGCATCACATTACCCCCATTAAATATCCTCACTGGAAAATCATGCCTTTGAAGCAAACAACTCTTGTTTCCTTTTCCAAAGAACAAATCTCTCCCTCCAAAGCGGGTGGCCAACCGGTGGCTCCGGAGCCGCATGCGGCTCTTCAGAAGTTAATATGCGGCTCCTTGTATAGGCACCGACTCCGGGGCTGGAGCTACAGGCGCCAACTTTCCAATGTGCCGGGGGGTGCTCACTGCTCAGCCCCTGGCTCTGCCACAGGCCCTGCCCCCTCTCCACCCCTTCCTGCCCCCTCCCCTGAGCCTGCTGTGCCCTCGCTCCTCCCCATTACATAAGAACATAAGAAACATAAGAACATAAGAACGGCCGTACCGGGTCAGACCAAAGGTCCATCTAGCCCAGTAGCCTGTCTACCGACAGTGGCCAATGCCAGGTGCCCCAGAGGGAGTGAACCTAACAGGCAATGATCAAGTGATCTCTCTCCTGCCATCCACCTCCACCCTCTGACAAACAGAGGCTAGGGACACCATTCCTTACCCGTCCTAGCTAATAGCCATTAATGGACTTAACCACCATGAATTTATCCAGTTCTCTTTTAAACGCTGTTATAGTCCTAGCCTTCACAACCTCCTCAGGTAAGGAGTTCCACAAGTTGACTGTGTGCTGCGTGAAGAAGAACTTCCTTTTATTTGTTTTAAACCTGCTGCCTATTAATTTCATTTGATGACCCCTAGTTCTTGTATTATGGTAATAAGTAAATAACTTTTCCTTATCCACTTTCTCCACATCACTCATGATTTTATATACCTCTATCATATCCCACTTTAGTCTCCTCTTTTCCAAGCTGAAGAGTTCTAGCCTTTTTAATCTCTCCTCATATGGGACCCGTTCCAAACCCTTAATCATTTTAGTTGGCCTTTTCTGAACCTTTTCTAGTGCCAGTATATCTTTTTTGAGATGAGGAGACCACATCTGTATGCAGTATTCAAGATGAGGGCGTACCATCAATTTATATAAGGGCAATAAGATATTCTCGGTCTTATTCTCTATCCCCTTTTTAATGATTCCTAACATCCTGTTTGCTTTTTTGACCGCCTCTGCACACTGCGTGGACATCTTCAGAGAACTATCCACGATGACTCCAAGATCTTTTTCCTGACTTGTTGTAGCTAAATTAGCCCCCATCATATTGTATGTATAGTTGGGGTTATTTTTTCCAATGTGCATTACTTTACATTTATCCACATTAAATTTCATTTGCCACTTTGTTGCCCAATCACTTAGTTTTGTGAGATCTTTTTGAAGTTCTTCACAGTCTGCTTTGGTCTTAACTATCTTTAGCAGTTTAGTATCATCTGCAAACTTTGCCACCTCACTGTTTACCCCTTTCTCCAGATCATTTATGAATAAGTTGAATAGGATCGGTCCGAGGACTGACCCTTGGGGAACACCACTAGTTACCCCTCTCCATTCTGAGAATTTACCATTAATTCCTACCCTTTGTTCCCTGTCTTTTAACCAGTTTTCAGTCCATGAAAGGACCTTCCCTTTTATCCCATGGCAGCTTAATTTACATAAGAGCCTTTGGTGAGGGACCTTGTCAAAGGCTTTCTGGAAATCTAAGTACACTATGTCCACTGGATCCCCCTTGTCCACATGTTTGTTGACCCCTACAAAGAATTCTAATAGATTAGTAAGACACGATTTCCCTTTACAGAAACCATGTTGACTATTGCTCAACAGTTTATGTTTTTCTATGTGTCGGACAATTTTATTCTTAACTATTGTTTCGACTAATTTGCCTGGTACAGACGTTAGACTTACCGGTCTGTAATTGCCAGGATCACCTCTAGAGCCCTTTTTGAATATTGGCATTACATTAGCTAACTTCCAGTCATTGGGTACAGAAGCTGATTTAAAGGACAGGTTACAAACCTTAGTTAACAGTTCCGCAACTTCACATTTGAGTTCTTTCAGAACTCTTGGGTGAGTGCCATCTGGTCCCGGTGACCTGTTAATGTTGAGTTTATCAATTAATTCCAAAACCTCCTCTCGTGACACTTCAATCCGTGACAGTTCCTCAGATTTGTCACCTACAAAAGCCAGCTCAGGTTTGGGAATCTTCCTAACATCCTCAGCCGTGAAGACTGAAGCAAAGAATCCATTTAGTTTCTCTGCAATGACTTTATCGTCTTTAAGTGCTCCTTTTGTATCTCGATCATCAAGGGTTGTTTAGCAGGCTTCCTGCTTCTGATGTACTTAAAAAGCATTTTGTTCTTACCTTTGGAGTTTTTGGCTAGCCGTTCTTCAAACTCCTCTTTGGCTTCTCTTATTACATTCTTGCACTTAATTTGGCAGTATTTATGCTCCTTTCTATTTGCCTCACTAGGATTTGACTTCCACTTTTTAAAGGAAGTCTTTTTATCTCTCACTGCTTCTTTTACATGGTTGTTAAGCCACGGTGGCTCTTTTTTAGTTCTTTTACTGTGTTTCTTAATTTGGGGTATACATTGAAGTTGGGCCTCTATTACGGTGTCTTTAAAAAGCACCCATGCAGCTTGCAGGGATTTCACTTTAGTCACTGTACTTTTTAACTTCTGTTTAACTAACCCCCTCATTTTTGCATAGTTCACCCTTTTGAATGCCACAGTGTTGGGCTGTTGAGATGTTCTTCCCACCACAGGGATGTTGAATGCTATTGTACTATGGTCACTATTTCCAAGCGGTCCTGTTATAGTTACCTCTTGGACCAGCTCCTGCGCTCCACTCAGGACTAAATCTAGAGTAGCCTCTCCCCTTATGGGTTCCCGTACCAGATGCTCCATGAAGAAGTCATTTAAAGTATCGAGAAATTTTAGCTCTGCATTTCGTCCTGAAGTGAAATGTTCCCAGTCAATATGGGGATAATTGAAATCCCCCACCATTATTGAGTTCTTAATTTTGATAGCTTCTCTAATTTCCCTTAGCATTTTATCATCACTATCACTGTCCTGGTCAGGTGGTTGATAATAGATCCCTAATGTTATATTCTTATTAGAGCATGAAATTTCTATCCATAGAGATTCTATGGAACATGAGGATTTGCTTAAGATTTTTACTTCATTTCATTGTACATTTTCTTTCACATATAGTGCCACTCTCCCCCCTCCCCCCCCCCCCCGCACGACCTGTTCTGTCCTTCCGATATATTTTGTACCCCGGAATGATTGTGTCCCATTGATTGCTCTCAGTCCACCAGGTTTCTGTGATGCCTATTATATCAATATCCTCCTTTATCACAAGGCACTCTAGTTCACCCATCTTACTATTTAGACTTCTAGCATGTGTGTACAAGCATTTTAAAAACTTGTCACTGTTTATTTGTCTGCCCTTTTCTGATGTGTCAGATTCTTTTTTATGTGAATGTTTCTCATCTGATCTGGCCCTACTTTATCCTCTTCCATCCTCTGCTCCTGACTAGAACCTGGAGATTCTCTATCATTAGACTCTCCCCTAAGAGAAGTCTCTGTCCGATCCACATGCTCCTCTGCAGCAGTCGGCTTTCCCCCATCGCCTAGTTTAAAAACTGCTTTACAACCTTTTAATGTTTAGTGCCAGCAGTCTGGTTCCACTTCGGTTTAGGTGGAGCCCATCCTTCCTGTATAGGCTCCCCCCATCCCAGAAGTTTCCCCAGTTCCTAATGAATGTAAACCCCTCCTCCCTACACCATCGTCTCATCCATGCCTTGAGACTCAGAAGCTCTGCCCCCCGAACCTCCTGCACGCCACAAAACAGCTGATTGGGAGATGTGGGGAGGGAGGGGGAAGCGCTGATTGGCAGGGCTGCTGGTGGGCAGGAGGCACTCGGAGCTGGGGGGTGAGCTGATGGGGGGCTGCTGACTTATTACTGTGGCTCTGTAGCAACGTACATTGGTAAATTCTGGCTCCTTCTCAGGCTCAGGTTGGCCGCCCCTGCTCTAAAAGGATCACAAGGTCTCCTGCCAAAGAGAGGTCAGAGGGCATCCTGTATGCTTCCCCAAGCCGTGGGCTGAGGGCATCTCACTGGCACTGCCCTGCCCCTGCTTCCTATAGCTAAGGGTGGGCTGGCCCCTGCTTCCAAGTTAGCTCCCTTCTTTGCCTGTCCAGTGATTAATCTGCCAGTCCAAGAAGCAGAGAGTCAGGACAGCCCTTTCCGTGGTTTTCCCCTCTGCGCTCAGGCCCCTGTGAGAATTCCCCAAGCAGCTGGGGTGCAGAGGCGACAACGTTAATGCTGGAAATCAAAAGTCACTGTGATACCGTTGGAACGAAATGGCATTCCTACGAAAGGTGCTTGGGCAGAGTGCCAGCTTCAGCTTCAGGACTTTGCGCTTTGAATTTTCCCTAAGGCGTGGAGCAGGGAGCAGGGAATGTGAGCTTGGATCTCATGGAGTATGTCCTCTCCACCAGACATATGGACAGTGGCAAAGTACCCATTGATTGCAAAGGGGCTGCGATTTGGCCCTGGCTGAGAGAGGAGACTGACTGAGCATTATATCCAACTGGTACCTCCTCTGCTTCTCTCCCTGTCTCCCTGTGCCTTGGGTCAGCCGTCCTGCGGGAGGAGGTTGGTTCTAGTCAAGGAGGAGGGGTCCGGTGGGCTCACAAGGTGGAGACCTCACGCTGTTCTTCGTAAATCCCACGGCACTGCTGCCGTACTGGCCAATGGCGTTAACATGGGTTCCCAGTCCACTGAGCCATGGCTGTTCTGTTGTGACTAGCCCACCAGCTCGGTAAGGGACGGCCAAAGCGGAGCATGAATCCTCCCAGCTGCAGAGGACATGGGCATGCTCTTTTCACATTTAGGACTATTATATAGCTACAGGATTGTCCAGTTGCTGCTACCAGGGCCGGGTCCTGAATAGATGGAGTTAAATCAAATGGGGTTGCTAGGAAAAACAAGCAGGACAGGAAACAGTGACTAGAGATAAGATGCAGGGGGTGGGGGCGTGTCAATGTCTAGGCTAAGAGCTCACCTGTCCTGGCCCCTGCCAGGGCTGGGGCGGGGCCTAAGATCACTAAACGGATAAAAAGTCGGGTGTGTGTGGGGGGTCAGATGTCAGGGGCTGTCCAGAGGACAGACAGGCGAGAGAGGCGCTCTGTGGAGAGGGCCCACCAGACCAACATCAGGGGGATGGTAAACGCTCGGTCAATAGGCCTGCGTATAGACTGATGGTTTTAAAGGCCTGGTTCTCTCCTGCTCTGTGGTGTTCCTGCTGCTAAGATACCGTGCTGTGAAAACCCCGATCACAGCCCCTGCAGCACAGAGCCTGGGGAGGTGATCCGTACACAGCACTGTGGCACCTTCCCCTTCCACGGATAATACCAGTGATCAGCACGTTCCCAGTGGCTCCCAGGCTGGTACTACAGGGTCTCGGGGGTTGACCACTGCATGAGTCAGTGCCATGTGGGAGCACAGGCCACTTGGCTGCTGAAATGTCTGGACACCAGAAGCAGAAAGGACCTGGTAAGGGTTCCTGTTCGCCGTGCCACCAGCACTAGGCCTTCTGAGCAGCCTGGGAGTAACTCCATACCAGTGGGGCAGCTTGAGTCCTTCCCGTGCGTGTGATCCCCTCATCTTCTGACAGACATTACAAAGAACAGAGTGGCAGTATAATTAACTTCAGGTGCTTTGCAGAGCGCCAGAGCCCAGAGAATGAACCCGTTCCCCACCCAGGCCGTGCCAAGTTCTGCGGCTGTGAAGTGCTGGATTCTGGAGCTCTGGCCTGCTCCCTTCTGCTTCTAAACAAAGAAAAAGCAATTATGGTCTCCCGCTCTCTGGTTTTACCTTCTCCCTCTTGAACTGTAGTTACAATGACTCTGACAGCCACCTTCCCGTTCTCTGCTGTGGAACGTCTCTGCCTGGCTGAGCTGGTCTGTGGGCGAGGGGGACAGTGGCGTTAACACGTCTATTGCCACAATCAAAAGCAACATCAGAGTCCTGGCTAAGGGAGAACAAACAGACCCAGGGCTAATGGAACCGATTCAGCTCAAACACAAACCAGTGCAAACCTTTGTGTAAAACTTGGCTTCTATCTGAGCCGTCTATTGGGTATAAACCATGTAGGTGGGGGGAGATTTTCAAAGGCACAGCTGACAGTTAATCACTTCCCCCTCAATTCTCTGCTCCTCCACTTAGTTGCCTTCGCACTTTCTGGCTTCAACCTGGGGCAGGAGGTGCAGCTGTGAGTTGTCCCCACCTACTAGCGGTTTTAGTTTGGCCTACAGAAGAGCTGGCCTGTTGTTTTTCCAGGGGGAACGGTTGCTGCTCCTGCTACTATCCCCTGATCCATGATCCACTTTAGGAACCAACAAATCTTGTTTTCAGGAAACCCAGCTGCTTTGCTGAAGTTCACTTCAAGCATCGGCGCTTTGAGATGTTCCGTCAAACCCAGCCAGCCCCCAGAGCATGGGACGCTCACCCGTTGCTAAGCTGAAAGCGCCGTGGTTGGAGCGGCTGGGCAGGGACTGTATCTTCCCATTGTTCAAACAGCACGACGGGGCCTTGTCCTGACGGGGGCCTTCGGGCTCGACTGCCAAAGGTGCTGTAGCAACTCTCCTTCATAGCGTTCGGCCTCAGTCTATGTTCCCCACAAGCAGCAAGAAGCTGGGGGGGGGCGGTTGTAAGCGATCAGTGCCTTGGGGAGTGGGAGAAGCACTTCCCAGCCCCATGCCAGTGTGCTGCTGTTACCAACCTGCTGCCCGCTGGTTTGCATTGGAGCCTGCCTCCCCTCGCCAGCACCAGCACCAGCTGAGCCCCTTCTGTATGGAAGGAGAGGGCATCTTTCATGCTCATCGCAGCAAGCGCTCTTCCAAATGCTGCAGCCAGCGTGCCGGCCCGTCCTGTGGGTGATAATCTGCGTGTGCAGAACGTTTCCTCCATAGGTGCAGCAGTGCAGTTACGGGGCCAGCGGGTTTGGGAGGAAGGGCCAGGGAAAGCAGCTGCTGATGCCACTGGGCTGGGAGTTGTGCAAAGATCCCTTTGAGGGCACATCTGAAAGGTGAACGGGGATAAAGAAACATTCCATTCAATGCCTGTTCCCCTGGTGGAAAATTCAGCTGACTTCGGTGCTACTTAAGAGTTGATGTGTCCTTGGGCAGGAAATGAGTGACAAATACCACGCACCCCTTGGGGCACTGCCTTTCTCTCTCTAGGGCAGTGGCTCTCAAACTCTTGTACTGGCGACCCCTTTCACATAGCAAGCCTCTGAATGCGACCCCCCTTATACACTAAACACACTTTTTTATATATTTAACACCATGATAAATGCTGGAGGCAAAGAGGGGTTGAGGGTGGAGGCTGACAGCTCGCGACGCCCCATGTAATAACCTCAAGACCCCCTGCGGGGTCCCGACCCCCAGTTTGAGAATCCCTGCTCTAGGGGGTGAGTGCAGGTGAAGCTTATCTAGAACGGCTGTGTTCCTCCCTTTCTCCTCCCCCAGGCCAATGGAACTGCCCTTGCAAAAACACTTGGGATTGGCCTGGATTGAACGTGTGCTGCCAGTCACGTTAGCAAGGACCTGTCTCGATTTGTCTCTCCTCCTGGCCCAGACATCTACAAGCATGCTCCAAAGACTTGCAGGTCTTGCTGCCCATTCCAGCACACCGGGGAGGGTGTAGGGCACCTGCCTGTCACGAGCTGCTGTTTGAGAACTGGCATTCCCGCAATGGGATAGAACAGCCCTGACTTCCTCTTCCATTTGCCTCTGCTTTTTGGGCCTCTGCGTAGTCTTGCCTGAGCCTGCCCGTGCCTCCAGTTCCTAGGCTCAGCACTCGTGTTGTTGCTGGTTACACCCTGCTGCTTTCCACAGGGGTGAAGTTTTTGGGTCTTTTCCAGGGCCAAAATATGAAAGCATGGTTGGAAATTCAGCCACCAGGTGGGATTAGACCTAAAGGGAGTTGTTTATCAGTAACACACAGCCAAGGCTTTCACTTAGTCTATTTTCTCTGCCAAAAAACAGGAGCCTCTGACCACAAACCTAAATATCCACTGAGTTTATAGCTGTAGTTAAATTCCAGGGACGCTGGTAGCCAGTAGCCTACGGCTAGGGGTCCCCCAAGATTTTCATAGCCTGGCCCACATTTTAATAGAGTGACCACAGAAGCCTCCACCTCTCCTCCCACGTGCAATCCCATAACATCCCTGTGGCTACTCCAGCAATGGGTAGCATGGAAAAGCGATACACGGAAAGCAATTAATATTTTTCCACTGTCCTTTAATGCAGTTTAGCAACTGGAAATGAAGAGGAGCCAGCACTCTGTGACCAGGCTCACAGGCTGGGAACCTGTAGAAACCACAATTATTATTTATGTATTTGCAGAGCCAGCCCTAGGCATAAGCAGACTAAGCAGTTGCTTAGGGCCCTGAGCAGCTCAAGGGGGCCCCCTATTAATTATTACTACGTGTTATGGGGCACTTCGGGCCCCCAGTGGGCTTGCACCGGCACTCATTGTTTGTAGGAGCCCCAGTCACAGACCACTGATTACTTATATTGCGCTAGGCGCTGTACAAAAACAGAACAAAAATGGTTCCTACCCCCAAGTAGCTTCCAAGATAAGCATGTCGAGAGAGAACAGGAGGGTATAGACAGACAGGGGAGCACAAAGAAGCAATGAGTCAATACTAAAACAATACACAAACCATCGTATCTCCTTTATTTGACAGAACAAGCTACCTGTCTTATAAAGACCTGCTTGTTCTGCTACCTGTCTGCATGGTATGCATCCCATTAAACCTCACTGTAGCTGGGCTGCAGATGTTGCTGTCCCAGATGTGCAGAAAATGTGAACAAATAGAAGCTTAAGACTTAGTCTGGCTTCGCAGCCCCACAGCACGACACCAGATCAGTGCAGTTAGCAGCTTCCTTGTTCTGCACTGCCACAAAACGGGCTGATAAGCCAGCCAGGGCCTGCTCTCTCCCCCTTCCCCTGACAACTTGTGCACCTTCCTGCCGCTTTCAGTACACACCTAGAGAGGAGCCAGACTGAGCTTCCAGGGGGCAGGAAGATGCCCGTGATAGAGTGGCAGTAAAAGGGAATCTAACCAGCGTTTGGTTGCTCAGGCTGGCAGCACAGAAGGCCACCTGGATCTGCTGTTAGATACACAGTGCGGTCTGGTGTTGAGGCAGCTCTCGGTTACGGGAACATTCTCTAGGTGAGGCAGCTACTTATGTAGGGAGCAAATTGCTAGTTTAGCTCCCATGGGAGTTTGTTCCCTCCTCCTCACTAGTTCTCTGCACCCTAGAATACGGGCCACACCCAAGACTAACAAGGCAAATACGTCTGTGCTCCAGGGCACTGCCATGTGCATCCTTCAGTTTGGTTCAGTTCTGTGGGAGGCTTTATTGGCAGGACAAGTTGTACAAGTGCTGCTGGAAAACCAACAGAGGCGGGTATGACTTTTCCTTCCCCCTGCCCCCTGAGGGGCTTGCACGCTGCATGTGGGGCTGTATCCCAGGTGTACAGCTGACCTTCCTGCACCCCACACACAGGAGCAGGGAACGGCAGCCCTCCTGCTGGGGAAGGAGTCAGCACATGCAAAGCAAAGCCTGTTCCGGTCCCTGGATCCCAACCTCCTAGGAAGGGAAGGTGTTGGAATATAGAGAGCTGGTCTATCCTGCACACACAGTCGTTCATCCTGCATCATTTCTGCAAGGTCGTCAAGTTAACCCTCTCGCAGGAAGCTGCCAGGAACCATTAATGATGGTGATTATCGTCAGTGGAAGGTTTTGTTTCCTCCTAATGTATATTGCAGAGCTATATGGAGCTGTTCGTTTTCTCCCATCGTATGTTGTCACTGTTATAATCCCTCCCAGCTGCTCCAACCTAAAGTCTCTTTATAACACTTGGCCCAATAACACTCCCCAAACCCCTGTGTCATGAGCTCCTTCTCCCTGCGGTTGCTAAAGCCTTTCTGCTCAGCTGGGCCTGCAGAGGACTAGAGTCAGAAATTTTTGTTGCAGAAACTCACCAGTTTGACTAAATCCTGCTTTGTTTTTTCTTAAGCAATTAGGAGTCTAACCAGAAAAGGAATCCCTGTCCCATCTCTGCTCTTACCACTCTCTGTGCCACAGTCAGCTTTGCTCCTCCCCCCATCACTGGAAGGGCTGAAGTGGCACATGGCTTGCTCTGGGCACAGCAGCCCAGTTGTAGGGCTGAGTGCAAATGAAAGCATTCACAGCCCTCTGGCCCTGAGAGCAGGAGCAGCCTCTGTGGCCGAGCTAGGGAGGGCATGGCTTGGCTGAGCTCTGGAAGGATTCTCATGCAGCCCTCTTGGGCCAAGAAACAATCCTAGATAAAGAGCCCTGGAGATTGGTGTTCTCTGCTTGTCCACAAAACTAGTCCAACGCAGGCAGCGGCGGGACAAGCCTGCAAGCCCACCTTGAGCTCTCCCTAGTGCTGGAGATGGCAAGTCGGGCACCATGGCCCACGCAGCGGCTGGTGTCCCTACCGAGCTGAACGAAAAGGGAAGCAGGTGCAAGGGCAGGTCCTGGGCTGCAGTCACTGGTCCTCTGCAGGGCTGGATCCTTCCTTCTCCGGCTCATTGCACGTGAGCCAGGCCAGAGTCTCAGGAGAGCCGCCCGTTCAGGCACCAGAACAAGTGGTTTGGTTTTCGGAAGCACTCAGCAGGGGCGCATGGTGGGGGCAGGTAGATGCTGAGTTTTGTGGATCATGGGGCCCTAAGGGCCACAAATGGAGCTGCAGGGTGCGGAGCACTCGGTGTCTATTTAGGTGCCCACGGGGAACTGGGCTCTCTTCAATATCTGGGGGCTGAGCCCTTGAAAATCAGGTTCCCTGTGATCAGCCTGGGCTGGTGATTGGGACCATGACCCGGGGGGAGGAGGGAAGTAATTCCAGCCACCGCCCACCTCTCACCTGGACACTGACATTTGCACACTGAGCGTCAGCACAGTGAGATCTGTGCCCCTCCAGTGACTGTTTGCTCCACGTCACTCAGGCGACGGCTCCCGCCCATGCCCCACGTCACAGAGCAGGAGAGTACGTCCCACCTCCCAGAGGTTTGCATGCAGCTGGGCTGACCAATTTCCTGCTGAACTGTTTTGTGGACTCTAACGGGGGGCACGGCCCACCCCTGCATACCCAGCCCCTTGGCCCTGCTCCTCACAGACTCAGGGACACTCCCAGCTGGTGCAACACCTGTGCTCGTTATTTGTCCATTTCCCACCACCACTTTCCTACTAAATACAGGCAATTTACACTGGCTTGGACTAACACAGGCTTGGTCAACAACAGAGTAGCAAACTCCTACCTCTTCCTGCCCCCCCCCCCACCTTATAGCTCCTACCTAATGGGGCTGGCAGGTGCAGCCGGTGATTAGGCAAACCTAGGCTATTTACCCAGCCCCAACCCATTCCCCCTGATTGGGGGGTTGGAGTGGCAGGGGCTGATTGAGGTTTCTGCAGCAGCACCCTGCCCCATGGACATTTTCTCTGGCTCCTCCTTTCGAGGTGTTTGCTCATGGGGATTTTCTGTTTCAAGCTCAGGGAGAGAACAAAACATTTTAGCAAAATATTTCGCTAGGAAACACGCAAGTGCCTATTTTTCAATAGTAGCATCTGAATGAAAACAATCTGAGCTTCAAAGGCCATCCCAGGATGCACTGGCTGGTTCCTGGGCTTGTTGAAAGGAATATTCCTTTGGGGCCCAGGGAAAGCACCAAAAAATGCCAGTTTATTCCTCTCTTGTATCCATGGTGACTCCTCCTCCAGCTGCTCGCTCAGCCCCAGCATATGGAAACCAAACCACCAGAGACTGCCGGCTGGCTGCAAATATTTTGAGCTGTTTAGAAATTTTGTCACTTGTGCAAATTAGCCATTTAGTGGCTTCCTCTCTTCTGTTATTTGCCAGCAATGGATGCAAGAGTCTTGACAAGCGGCACGGCAAACGCTGTTGCTGCTCCGAAAACAGTTTAATGTTCCCAAAATGTAAATGTTGATGTTTTAGACAAAGATAAACAGAAGGGAAGACGCTGATGAAAAGGGAGCTAGCCCTGTTTGTTTGTTAAAGCAGCTATTTTAAACAAGTCCTGCTTGATACAGCTTGGGACTTGGAGGGAAGCCGCTCCAGCCCTACTGTCTCAGCTCAGTGCTGGGAATGCCAGTGGCTCAGTACAGGTCTGTCTCATCTTACGCTGGGGTTCCGTTCCGCGGTCAGCGCGTAAAGCGAAAACCGCGTCTAGTCAAAATTACATTGAGTGTAATGGCGGGCGGAATCGCCCGCACTACAGGAACAGTATTTAAATTGTTATTTTTCTCTTTTTTGTTGTTTTTGTTTTTGCCGACCACATAAAGCTGAATTGGCGCATGTTAAATGCGCGTAAGATGCGACAGACCTGTAGTTGCTTTGGGTTCCTGGGTTGTTTGGGAAATCACTCTTTGGAGCCCATGAAAGGGCTGCTTGGAAATCTCATTGGTTTTAGCTTTCTGAGAAAAGGGAAGCAGGACTAGAAGGGAAATTTCTTTCCCAGCAAAAACAGTGTGGAGGAACCCGGGGGCCTGCCTCTCATTTACAAAAAGCCTGTTTGCACACCTCTGGCAACATACACTTCATTGACACTCACTTTAAGGCCTGTTTACATGGCCAGTGCAATGCAAAGTGGCCTTTGTGTAAATGTGAATCAGACCCTGAGGATCTAGGGAGACCTTTCAGAGTAGCAGCCGTGTTAGTCAGGAGTAGTCTCTAAGGCAGGGGTAGGCAACCTATGGCACATGTGCCGAAGGCGGTACGCGAGCTGATTTTCAGTGGCACTCACACTGCCCAGGTCCTGGCCACCGGTCCGGGGGGCTCTGCATTTTAATTTAATTTTAAATGAAGCTTCTTAAACATTTTTAAAACCTTATTTACTTTACATACAACAATAGTTTAGTTATAGATTATAGACTTATAGAAAGAGACCTTCTAAAAACGTTAAAATGTATTACTGGCACGTGAAACCTTAAATTAGAGTGACTAAATGAAGACTTGGCACACCACTTCTGAAAGGTTGCCGACCCCTGATCTAAGGTGTCACGAGTACTCCCGTGTTTTTAGGGAGACTTTGTGTCTGGAGCTGGTTGAAATTTGCTGAACTTTGAGTTTTCAGTTAAATTTTTTACTGATTATTCAATTTTTGATGGAAAACAAAAAACAAAACAAACCCCACAAATTTACACAGATGACAACATTCATTGAAAATGCTGCGTTTTCTCGACTCTAGCCTCTGGGAGTGAGCGACTCGCCTTTGGACTTGCTCTTCAACCAGAGAACATGCCTCCCCAGCGGGGACAGGGCAAAGAGCTCTCTCTGTAGCTGGGGGCTGAGGGGCCGGTGTAAATCCGGAATAACTCTGCTGAAGTGTACTGGAAAGCCTGGGGAGAATCGGCGCCCAGCCCTCTGCCGCTCTGAAAGCACCTCTCCTGGCTCTCCTCTGGGAAGTCTCCCCTGTGGAGCTGGGGTGGGGGGCGATTCCTGGTGTAGGGAACATCTCTGCACTGAGTCTGCACCCACCCCAGACCTAGGCCTGTAGTCGGTGTGGCTCGCCCTGGTGCTGCCCAGCTAACGGCATTGTTAGCAATGCCAGCTCCATGACTATTAGAGGTAATTATGCCCAATGGCCTGTGATGGGATGTTAGATGGGGTGGGATCTGAGTTACTACAGAGAATTCTTTCCTGGGTGTCTGGCTGGTGAGTCTTGCCCACATGCTCAGGGTTTAGCCAATCGCCATATTTGGGGTCGGGAAGGAATTTTCCTCCAGGGCAGATTGGCAGAGGCCCTGGGGTTTTTCCACCTTCCTCTGCAGCGTGGGGCACGGGTCATTTGTTGGAAGATTCTCTGCACCTTGAAGTCTTTAAACCACGATTTGAGGACTTCAATAGCTCAGACACAGGTTTGATACAGGAGTGGGTGAGTGAGATTCTGTGGCCTGCGTTGTGCAGGAGGTCAGATTAGATGATCATAATGGTCCCTTCTGACCTTAAAGTCTATGATTCTATGAGAGCTAGCGCGAGTATGTCTCCTCAGGCAGAGACTCAATCCCCCCCACCCGCCCCTGCTTCAGGTGTAGACACCCCCGAAGGCAGCCAGAGCGCTACCGCTCTCCCTGGAAGCTCCAGGAGTGGCTTTTCTGTTCCTGCCACTGACAAGCGTCTGTCTGCGCCATCACAGTCTGGTGCAGTGGAGTGTGGTAGGAAATCACAGGCACAGGATGAAATCAGGCAAGGAGAGATTAAGGAGCAGAGGCAGCTGAATTCCTAGGTCACAAAGGTCTCTTACTTCATATAGTGGTGTAAAGAAGAGGCGAATCCGGCCCAGAGATTGCAAACATCATTTGTTATTTTACTGATGAACAAGCAGGGAAGGAATCCTGGAGGATGCCGGCTCCGGCGGAGTGCAATGGTGTGTGCTCAGCCTCAAACGCTGCCCCCCGTTGTACCCAGGCAGCCGCACAGGTGGAGGGGGGCAGACATTGACCCTGAGTCCATAAGGCCTCGGTCAGCCTCAATGGCCTTTGGCTCCCAGGCTCTCTGCCTCCTCATCTTCGCTGTGCCCGTCCCCCAGGCACTGTCTGGCTCTCCCGGCACGGCAGGGCTGTTTGCTGACGTGGGCTTGGGAGCCTGGCCTTACTGCTTATTGTGGGAGAGCGGCAATGCCAATTTCTTTATATCTTCCAGCCTCCCGTACAGAAATGTTTGCTCTTTGAACGTTGAACCTCCACCTTGGACAGCCTTGCAAACACATTCCTATCTCAACACGTTCTGGGGAAGGAGGTGGTGGTTCTTCCTCAGCTAAGAAGAGATTGTAAATTTGTGGGGCATTTTCCATTCAGGTGCATCCAATGCAGATACATTGTTTCTCTTTGAATTCCTAAACAGACAGTATTTTATGCTGTTTCGATTTAATATTCTCCTCATTACTGATATCTAACGCAGACGAGCCTTGAGGTTTACTTAAAACATATGTGATCTTAATTTGTTTTTACTGAGCCACATGTTTTCACTCCCTGCATCATTCAATTAGCGTTTTTTTTTAAACCATGTGATCAACAAACACTTAATGCTATTTTTAAGCATGGTAGAAAAGTGAAAAACACATTTACTGTAACTACAAAGTAAGATTAGTGCATAATCCCTTGCAAAAATAACCCTTATACGTGAGACCCAACATGAAAATGACATTTCTCTGCAATAAGGGTATTTAAAAGGCTGCAGTGTTGATCAAACATCATCCTGGGATTTCAGTGTTTAGAGTCACTTATCTTCATTTATATAAGGCTCGAGATGAGAATGAGGCTCTGCAAACATATCAGAAGAAATGGTTCCCGATTCCCTATCAGATTCCATTGACTTACGTCTGATTGACACCAGGGTAAGTCAGAGCAGTGTCTGACCCAGTCCATTGGAGAATGTGGGCTCTGCGCAGTCACATTCAGAACCAGGGCCCGGTTCCTGGGTCTCTGCTGTCCCAAGGGAATCTGATCTTTGAAACACTTTTATTTTTTTTAAATTTGCTTTTGCCATCAGGAAACTCTTCCCTTAATTACACTCAGAACTCTTCGTCCTTCTGCTCTTGCAGGCCTGTGGAACACGGGAAGGGACTTGCTTGACCATTGATGGAGCAGAGATAGACTAAACCGAGGTTATGCCACCTAAAGGTCTGTGTCTCCTTCATGCCAAACACTGTGTTTGTTGGCCTGGCAAGTTGCAGGTGGCAGCAGGGGCCAGCCGGTCTGTTTGGTTGGAATGACAGGCTTCCAACCACCAGCCAGGGGCAGAGAGACTGTGCCAGGCTCTGGACTGGACGTGTCAAGGAAACCTGACCTCTGGCGGCTGCTCGCTCCAAAGAGAGTTTCAAGCAACACGGAATATGACAGCGCACGAAGGAAATCCTGCTGCTGCCACATGCTGCATTCTTTAATCTCACACGTGGTTTATTTGCAGTGTGAGAAGCCTCTAGCTTGTGTGTAACTGTTAACCACAAGTACCAGCATTAATCTCCTGCTACAGCCTACAAAAACGCTTCAGAATTGGACCATGTTGAAAGAAGCTGACAGTTTGGTTGTTGTTTTGTTTTGGGTGCCTCTGAGAAATCTGAGCGAAGGTAATAAAATCCCAGGGGACGTCCGTCCTGCAGCCCAGAGGTCCCAGCCCTGCGACTCAGGCCAGAGGGTTTAGTCCATGCCACAGACTGCTGATGCTGGGCTTTGGCCGCCCCATACCATGCGGTGCCACTCCATACCTGGCTCCCAGGGACGCCCTGTTACGTATCTCTTTATCCCAGAACAGTTTGGCTCTCAAGAGCCAGGCTGAGGGGAGAGATTACACCCTTCGAGTCCTGCCCCCCACCCCTGAGTATAGAAATTACAAACACAAAACAAGTGAAAAGAACATTTGGGTTGCAAAGTCAAACATTCAAAAGAGAGGAAATGCATCCCCACCCTTTCCCCACCCCTATTTTTTATCCCAGTCTTAGTCTTCCCCTTGTTCCTCATCCCACTCCCATCTCCTTCTCCCAGTGCACCCCCCCCAAAAGACTTTCCATCCCAATCCTTGCCCCCCTGATGCCCAGCTCCTCACCCCTCTGCAGCCCCCCCCCAATCCCAGTAGGGAGCAGTGGTTGCAGGGAAAGTCCTGCTCAGCCCCTGCATCCCTGGAAGGGAGCATGCTCAGTTGCTCTGGGAAAGGCCCATGCGCACTCAGGAGCTGTGAGAAGATGGCTCTTGCTCAGTCTAGTGGGGTCAGCAGGCAGGAGCTGTGGGGGTGGCCATGCTCAGGGAGTGGTGATTCTGGCATCCCTTGACGCTCCTGGGGGCCATCAGGAGCGGCTGGAGTGCACAATGCCCATCAAAGTGCCCGGGGTCTAACAGGGCATTGTTGACAGTCACACAGCTTCTCGCAAAGCCACATGCCCTGAGGGTTCGTGGAGGTGGCCATCTCCTAGACAGGTGCTCTAATCTGCAGGGGGTGGGGTGAGCTATCCCGGCTGGGAGGAGGGAAGCAGAGTGGCTGGAAGGGGTGGTCCAGGCAGGGCGGAATTACCAGGAGGAGCTGGTGGTTGCTCACACGTCTGAGATGCTTCTGTGACACTCCACAGTGCAAATTGCAGCCCTGAGCATGTGCCTGGTGCCCTGCAGGGGCTGGGTGACTATGGCATGACCAGCGGCCCCTGCAGCAAAGTGCTGTGCATCACATGGCAATGAGCGAGAACAACAGTGTGGCCCAGCAGTATCTCTGTGCGGTGCAGGGCCGGCTCCAGGCACCAGCTTGGCAAGCAGGTGCTTGGGGCGGCCACTCCAGAGAGGGGTGGCACATCCAGCTGTTCGGCGGCAATTCGGCGGACGGTCTCTCACTCCCGCTCGGAGTGAAGGACCTTCCGCCGAATTGCCGCCGCAGATCGCGATTGCTTGGGGCGGCCAAAACCCTGGAGCTGGCCCTGGTGCAGTGCCAGCTCCTAGCCCTCTGAGCACCACTCACTTTGCACCAGTGTTTCATGCTTCACTTTGGGGCTGATTGGGGACATTGGGTTTGTGCATTGTGTCTAGCTGTCCAGGGCAGAGGAGCCGACCTATGGACGCAGCTCCATGTACAATATCTAGGGCATTGTTCACCTGCCTGGCGGTGCAGCAGGAGCAGTGCCCGACCCAGCCATAGGGATTCAGGGGAGAAGATTCCCAACATGAAACCTGAGTGATGGGAGGGCAAACCTCCCCCATCCTGAGTTAGAAAATAGCTTTGTTCCCCCCAGCAGAAACTCTCTGCAGGAAATGCCATCAGATCCCGCTGTGGGAGCGCTTGTCTCTGCAGCAGAGCAGAGGTCAGGCTAAGCGTGCCTAGCTGGGAGAAGCTGGATCTGAGTCTAACTGTGGGGCACTGCATGTGCATCTGGGTCAGATACGTCCATTGTGTTGCAGAACCTAACTCAGCCGGTGCAGCTGGGCTCTGCTGCAGCTCCCGGCGGGGACACTTGGCAATCACCTGGTGTCCTGGAGACTAACCTGCACATCCGTTGTTCTGGGCAGGGTTCAGCCTGCCAAGGGTTAAGGCTCATTCGAATCAGTCTTTTTGGTTTAGCTTCATTTCAGGTTTCGTGATTTCAATTATTGCTCTGAGTGAAATGACTTGCAGGCACTGGAGAGCGGGGGGTGAAGTGTGGTTGTCCCAGATGGGAGCTAATTGGAAGCCCAGCTGCAGCAAGTGCCGAATGGCTCTTTAAAGGCTGTCGGATTCTGTCACTCCCGAGTTGTAACCGTTCTGCATGAAGCTGGTGACTGGAGAGTGTTACCAGTAGGTCGGGGAGGAGGCTGATAGCAGGTCTCCCATGTCTCTTGTCTGTCCTGGGTTATCATCAGCTGAGCCCAGGGTACAGGCCCCACTCCTGCTGTCCCCTCCCCAACTGACAATTCAGCTTTGATTGGAAATCATAATGCTCTTACTTCAGTTTGCTGACAAAGCCGATTAACTGCAGGGAAATGTGAGAATTAATTAATGGGGAAAGGAGAAGGATCGGATTGCATTTACCGCCTGGCATGTGGGAAGTCAACTGGACTGGAACCTTCCCTTCCAAAGCAGCAATGGTGAAATTGCCAAATGCTGCTAGATGGAGACATGCGAGTGTGCCAGGCATGTCCTCCGGTGTCACTGGCTCCAGGGTCATTCATCTCCAGGCACTGTGACTTCACTGATATGTGAAGTCACCAAAGGATTTTACAGAGAGAGAGACCAGCATAGGTGGAAAGACTCAGTTTTTCCCTTCCTCTGAGCTGGCTTCAGTCCGTGGGGACATCGCTCTGAAGGGGTGCTGCGACCTGTGTGCTGAATTGCAGAGACATCGGATATACGGCATTTATCAGGCACCTTTCACCACTTCACCTGAGATCTCTGCAAGGTCCTGAGATATTGACTTTAAAACTGGGACATGTGTCTGAGTAGTTTTCTGTGAGGCCCTTTGTCTCGGTTGGTTATGCACAGACACCAGTGCCGAGGGGGCGCTGATTCTATAGCATTGTACACCTGCTTTGCACTGGCAAAGGGACTGGGCAGGCTGACAAAGATCGAGGCCCATAGAGGTTATGGAAGGCCTTGATCCTGCACAAGGCAGGTGCACATTATAGGCGTACATACAAGGGCACCTGAGGCTTCCTTCAGCCTAGTGCTTCACCTTACATACACTCACACGTAGCCTCCATCTGCACTGAAACGTACCATCCTTGGGCCCCCTGCTCTACACATAAGAACATAAGAGCGGTCATACTGGGTCAGACCAAAGGTCCAGCTAGCCCAGTGTCCTGGCTTCTGACAGTGGCCAGTGCCAGGTGCCCCAGAGGGAATGAACAGAACAGGTAATCATCAAGTGATCCATCCCCTGTCACCCATTCCCAGCTTCTGGCAAACAGAGGCTAGGGACACCATCCCTGCCCAGCCTGGCTAATAGCCATTGATGGACCTATCCTCCATGAACTTATCTAGTTCTTTTTTGAACCTTGTTATGGTCTTGGCCTTCACAACATCCTCCACACAACAAAGGACAGGACCGAGGCCTGAAGTGTGGCAGTTAAATTCAGTGATACTTTCCAGAACACTGTAGAGCTTGGGAAGGGATTGAAACCCACCTGCTTCAGGGCACAAACCAACCTCTCATTATTGGGGGTCAGGAAGTAACTTTGCTTAGGGGCAGATTACGCCACATCTGTCTACTGCAGGGCGCTTGCACCTTCCTCTGAAGCAGATGGTCCTGGCCACTGGACAAGATGGATCCCTCTGCTGATCTAGTCCGGCTAGTCCAGTGTTCCTCTATTTGAAAGATGTGCAACATTTAATATGCTCAGTTATGAAATTAGGGTGATTTTTAAGTAGACATTAATTATTCATAAATAATAAATAATTTGAGCTCTCTGAGTCTATCACTGTAAGGCAAGTTTTCTAATCCTTTAATCATTCTTGTGGCTCTTCTCTGAACCCTCTCCAGTTTGTCGACCTTCTTCTTGAACTGGGGGCCCCAGAACTGGACACAGGATTCCACCAGTGCCAAATACAGAGGTAAAATAACTGCTCTGCTCCTACTCGAGAGTCCCGTTTATGCATCCCAGGATCACTGTAGCTCTTTTGGCCACAGCATCACATTGGGAGCTCAGGGTCTGCCATTATCCACCATGACCCCCACATCTTTTTCAGAGGCAATAAATAGCACTTTGAGATCAGTCTAAAGGAACTCAAATCCAGTGAGAATGGCAGCTGTGGTTGTCATGGTACTGCGCAGCCTTGCCCTGCACTCCCATGCAAAGGCGAATGGGAAGGACAATTCTCATCCATGGATTAAGTTTTTAAAACCCATCTACATGAAAGAGTCAGAGCAGCACAGCCTGCAGTTCCCAGCTAACAAGGAGACCTGACAGATGGTAGCTCCCTATTTCTTTATCAATGATTTTATTAAATAAAGGCACAAAAATCTCATCTGAGAGGTCTCCCCTTCCCGTACAATAAGGAAGGATAAATAGGAATTAAGGGAAGTTCAATAAGCAGTTGATCTGGGTGCTTCTCAGGTGAATGGCATGTGAATTACTGAACGCTGGTAAAACACTCCATCCATTACAGGTCATGAGAGCAGAAGCCAGTCTCTGTGCAGCACTGACAGGTTTTAAAAATAAGAAAGCTCTGGGCTGCAATGTTTCCTATTCAGTCCTGCATTCCTCTAGGCAAGGCTATGCCTTTGGTGACCCCAATGGTTCATGGATCTGCCCCTTCCTGCTCTCAGCCCTTTGTCCCCAGGCTGAGCCAAAAGGAGTCTCCCATCCTCGTGCAAAAGACACAAGAAAGGTCTCGTGATGCGTGTACAATATCAGCACTCTGCTGTCTCCAAAGGAGTCAGACCCACCTGGCTGACTTGTCTTTGTGGGTGGATGCCAGGAGGCCGGGGTCCATGGAACCTCATGGTACAAGTAGGTGAGATGCTCCATTGGCAATACAGCCCTAGGCCAAAGGCCTTGGCTGGGGTCAGGAATCGCAGCCCTTCCGAAGAGGCAGCTATTTGCAGCAGGATGAGGAAATAACTCTGCAGAGTGTGAAATTGAATCATCGGCACCCTGAGCAGTGTCAAGACCTTGTGAGTGAGAGTTTCCTCTGCCAGGAACACAGTGCTCACACGCAGCAGGATCCCAGCCTTTCGCGGCCACGGCCTGGCCTGACGCCTGCTTTCAGCTCGCTGGAATGAGCACAAATGGGCTCCCTCAGCACTCAGCTCTGCGCTCCCCTAGTTCCCCACCCTGGGATTGCTAATGAGGTGAAACTCCCCTGTGCAGAGGGCCAGCAGGAGGCCTAGCTACTCCTGGAGTGCCACATGAGTCATTTCTGCCATTGCATCTCATCGAAGCCATCACACCACTTGTGGCCCACTCACACGGTGTGTGCACCACATACGTCTCACAAACCCGTGATTAGCATCCAAGAGGCTGATCAGGACTCAGGGAATCCCCAGGGCTAACACAAGGATCATCATCTGCAAGGAGAGCAGGATTTAATGGGCTCTGTTTGCTGGGAGGGCTGCCGGCCATGGGGGGAGGCTGGGGAGTGGGCATGCTCTGGACAATCACACAGGTGTGACCCCATGCAATACAAGCCAGTCACAGGACGGAGCTGCAGATGCTGGTGAAGTTGGGTGTTGACTATTGTCACCCAGCTCACATCTGTCAAGAGCTGGCCACAGTTCCCCATGGAAACCTTTGCTTTAACTCAAGAATCTCGCTGTTGCCCCAAAGGGCTGGTTCACCACAGCCAGGATTTGGTGTCATTCATCAAGTCGCTAGACAATCTGTCTCTCTCTGGGGATTAGACTCCAGGAAAGTCTGAGCCTGTTTGGTTTCGAAAGGCAGGAGTTTCTCGGTGACTTTGAAGAACATCGATCAATTAACTTTTCCCACTCGCCCTTAGGGCCAGGCTCCGGTTCTGCTGGGCGGATCACACCACAGGCAGGTTGCGGGGTTCTGGATTCGTTAATAAACCATGACATTCCAGCAGCTCAGCTCTCCTAGGCAGCAACCTAGTTTTGAAGCCTCTGCAATTCCCAGAGTGCCCAGCCCTTCCTCAGACAATGCCCAGCCCACTCTGCATCTCTTGGAAGGAGCAGGCAGGAGGCAGGATGCTCCTCTCGCTTCAGATCGTCTTTGACCTGCAGGTTGTAAATTGCCCATTGTGGCATTGCTGAGAAACTGCTTCCTCTACAGGCAGTGCAGGGATCCAGGCCAGCTGTCCCTGCTGCATATAGCGGGATCCACCGGCTTCTACAAAGTCGTGATCTTTATCGATGTCTGCCAGAATGCCGCCAGAGCCCCAAATCTGAAGCCAAAATACAGATGACCCAGGGACTTGCTGTTGGGGATCAGAAATATTCTTCTCTCTCCTTTATTTTGCTCTGACTGAAGTTTTGTCCATTCCCACTCCCCTACACTCTGCTCTAGCTTCCATTCTTCTCTGAGATCTCGGCTTTGCAGTGTTCAGCCCTGGAGAGCCAGACTGGACTTCCCAAGACCTGTCCTGGGCTGGCCATGTGGGGCCTTTCATAAAAACACTGACGCCTAAGGCAAGAGCAAAGCAAAGCAGGGACTTCTCCTGGTGTTATTTGGGATCCAAGCTACAAGCAGTGTGCTCAGCCCAGTTACTGCACTCCCCATGCCACTAGCTTAGGGTGCCTGTATCACAGGGCTATGGAAAGAAGGGCGGGGAGGTAGTTTGGACAAGAGATCCAATAAACGACGCCGGAAGCGTGAAGGAGCTAATGTGAACTTCGCTTTTTTACCATGTACTCCCACAAGCCCGCTTTGTGACTCAGGCTTTGGGGTGTGAAGTAACATCCCCTATAATAATACCCTGCAATGACCCTTCTAATCATTAATGCTGACCAGGAGAGGATAGGGAATAGAGCTGGACGGAGAAACTTGGACAGGATCATGCTCTGTCACAACGTGCGGTTCCATCCAAATCACAATACTTTGCAAAATCAGGTTAATTTCACTGGGATTTGGGTTTGGAAGAAGACTTGGGGCAGGGGGGACCGTGCTGAAATCTGATGGTTTGACATTTTTGGAATGAGAGGTTTTGATTTTTTATTTTGAATTTTTATTATGTCTAATATCATATGATACAAACTTTTTTAAAAAGTTGAACTTGAAACTAAATATTTTGATTTAGATCGACTTGACACTGGTTTTTTCCTGAATTTTCCTTTGCAGGGAATTTTGAAATCATTGGGTTTGGTTCCAATTGGGAATGAAGGCAAATTTAAAAAACTCTAAATCCTTTGGGAAATGGAACGTCCGTCCCCTGCACAGCCCTGGGAGATAAAACCTCCTGCTTCCGGGTAGAACCTACCCCAACTATTAGAGGTTAGAATAAGAACTTCATGGGGCAAATTATCCCACCTCTACCTGCTGTGAGTCTGATCCTGTCTGGCAATTGAAAAAGAAAGATAATACCAGCTCCATGTGAGAGGCTTAAGATGTGGGGCAGCTGGGACATGACCTTCCATTTGCAAGTCTTCAGTTTAGATGAGGGGAAAATTCATGGCTTCCCAATCCTGCCTTCAAGGGACTCCCATCCTAGAGCGTCACACTCATGGCCTGACCATGCCAGCGTCTCTTAGAAATATAGGCTTTAATCCTAGCCTCCATTGCATGTACCTCAGGCCAGGCCTAAGCCCCACGTTCTCCTGCCTTCGAGATCTACTGGTCTTGGGTCTGACTCTCTGGGACCAGCATGTTTTCTCTTCAAATAAAATTAATATTGAACACTTGAGTAGGGCATAGCACAGCTACACCCAGTGTACCTATCCACTGGGGAAACGAGTCACCTATATCTGGCTGCTAGGAGTTGGAGCCGGAAGCCCTGGTTGCAAGTGACTTGGTTGTGAGGAGTTGGCCCTGGCTGCACGTTACCTGGGCATTAGTGATATTTATCAGCTTGTTAGGAGCAGACAGCGCATCATAAAAGTATCCAAAATAAACACTTTTATTATTTTTATTTTTATTTTATTTTAGTTTTTTTGCAAGTTAAGCTTTTCTGCTCCAACCAGGAACAGATGTCTGAACCGGCTGATGAATTGGAAACATCTGAAACAACTTTCCAAGCTGAAGTATAATAAATATACCTTTCATCACAACCTCTGCACGGGGGTTTTAAAGGCACTGTGTTCAGTGGGCCCGGGCTGGAGAAGCATTATGACAAATGAACCCAATTACAGTCCCTGGGTCGAACAGCTCACTGTTCGAGTGACTTTCCCAGCACCCCAGGTATCTCCCTTTAGCGCCTGGACTGGGGCCTTGGCCTCCTGCCAGCCTTCCCCAGATCTCTGCTCTTTGGCCTGATGATGCCAGGCTCCGCTCTGGGGGAAGTGAGGTGGGAAAAGCGAAGCTCCTCCTTCGGGGGGCTGTGTGTTGGGAGACGCACCTGAGCGCCCGGTGCAGCCGGATTCTCCTCTTGCTGCGCTCGCTGCTGCACTGGAGTCTGGGGTGTCAGTCTCATGGGAGAGCAGCATGGAGATCAAGCCCGAGATGCCTTCTAGGTTGTGGGGGCTGAATAGAAAGGAGGAACCACTGGGCTGATAAGGCTGGCTGAGGCACAGTCTCTCCCCACGATGCCTGTGCGAGACTCTGATATCCCCGTACCACCTGCTGTAGAGACTTGTGATGCTGGGGCCAGTCATACGCTAAAGAATGACACTTTGTAATGTATGTGTCGTGTCTGTATCCTCTGGTTTTCACAGCTGTATACGCAGGAGAACTGACAGGGAAGCTCAGAGTTTGAAGAATCTGCTCACCGACCCTTCAGTCCCAAGCACAGGGCCAGGTCCTGATGTCTCAGTGGAAACTGATGATGCTAATTCCCTTCCGGGAGGCACTCAGCCCTTCCCAGGACTGGATCCTTCCCCAGGACACAGCGGGAGCACTGCAGGGCAGCACATCCTTTGCTGGTTGTGGACGTTCTGTTTCTGGTTTCGGCAGCTTTCACTTCTGGACGGGAGAGAAACAATCAACAAAGCATCGTAGTGGGCTAGTGCGAGAAACATCTCAAAGCCAGGGCGGACTTTCTGGCAAAGTTAAAATGGCCACGATTCTTGCTGTTGATCTCACAACCTGTGTAGCTGAGACTCTTTCAGCAGGAATCACCATTTTTCCATGTCCTTGCTCGGTTTATTCCACTTAGCAAAGTCAGATTCTGATAGTTTCTTTTAAATCGCATTTATTTTGCTTTGGGAAAATAAAAACCAACTTTCCCCCTCAAAGTTAATGTGGCTTGTACAGGATTTGAGGGTCAAATTTTCAAGCAGGAATGCAGTTGTGCATCCGTAATGTGTACAAGTACTGGCAGGTAGCAGCCGGGTATTAGGACATGCACCTGTGCTCAGTAGGCAGAACCAGTACAGGTGCTTGCGATGGGAGCCTAGTCGGTGTGCACTCAGGGTGAAATTCACCCCGGGCAGAATTTATGGAGCACTTCAGTGCCACTAAAATCCTCCCAATAGAGTTCTGTTGGACTCGGCATTCACTGGCAACTTGAGTGAAGCTTTGGCCCTTAAAGTGACCATACAGAATCACCCAATCATAGAACTGAATGGACTGGAAGGGACTTCAGTGGGTATCTGTGCCCCTGCCTGAGTTGGGCTGTGAACCCCCCTTGTTCTGTCACTTCCATACACCCTCCCCCCACACCCTTCATTTCCCTTCTTTCCCAGTTTTCTGTAAAGACCTTCCTCTCCCCCCCCCCCCCAGCATGGAAGCCCAGGGGCACGGGTGAGTGCTGGGAGGTGGGTGGGCTACGCTTAGCATTAGTTTGCTGCTCCCCACTTGTCAGCGCCTATGTTGTGCAAAGCTAGTTAGCACCCGGAGTGATCCCTGCCTGCAGCAATCAGTATTTAAAATGCCTCATTTCCCTGGTCTCACTGTGATAATCCAGCCCCTACTGGCCCCTGGGTTGCTGCCAGGTAGGGGCACTGCCCGGGCCGGCCATGCCGCGGATGGCAGAGTGTGTTCTTTGCAGCCAAATGGCAGGAGACTCATTCCTCTGGCTGCTTCCAGGGCTGAGGACAGGGATTCCCCTCCCCTACCCCGTGAACAAAGCCGTTCCTCATCAGGGCAGCCTTCGGAAGCCCAGGACTGCTGTAAGGAGCCTGGGAGTTGCTCGGCTCAGCCCCTTCCCCAGCTCCCTGTGGGTGTAGATAAGATAAATAAGAGCAAGCCCAGCCCCTTACGTAAGGTTCCTTTTCGGTTAATGCTTCCCAGCTCTAGGAGTGTCCAGTGACTTACATTTTCCAAGAGCAACATGCATTGCTGTCACAGATGGTGCAGTTCTGTGCACTGCTGGGGATAAGGTTTGCTAGGGGAACTGCTAAACAGGCACCCGGGGAAAAGAAAAGGAAAGGCTCTGTATTGGAACGGCCTTTATTCTCCTGCCTGGGGCCTTTAGGTAGTGCCCGTAAGCAGGTGGCGGAAGGATGGAGATGCATCGCTTTCGGTGAAGTGGTGAGTATTGTCACTATTCCCAGCTCCCATCCCAAAGAAACCCTCAGCTTATCACTCTCCTAAACACCTTTGGGGAGGGAGAGCCTGCCATTCTGGAGGAGTAGAAGGGATGGGGAAGTAATTTGGAGTTCTGACCATTCCCCATTGGCTCAGAACCGACTTCTGAGCCTAGCCTTGCAAAGACAGAGACATGTGAAACCCTGCTGCTGTGTGGTATCTGTACAGGCCCCCTCCTCCCACCCAAGGCATCCTCTGACAGCCAGCAGGACAATCTGAATCACTGTCCCCAGCGGCTCAGTGGGTAACTCTTGATTAATCTATGTAGCAATTCCATTTGGCTCTAGCCACAAGTGCAGGAATTAAACAAGGGAGCCTACAAAGGACTCTGCCACCATCCAAGACAAGCCACTCTTGCTGCTCTCTCAGAAGAACCTGGGGATAATAAATGGAAGCTATTGTTGTCTGCTCTGTCTGCTGTCTGGTTAGAGCTTTAAAGAAACCAGAAACAGCCACCCAGGTGGGTGCCTGGGATCTGAATTTCTCGCTGAGTGTCAGACCACCATGGGCAGAATGCAAATAACCCTGTGGACTAATTTCTTCTAAACCTGCTCCAGACAAAATCTCCCCACCCTCCAGACAGCACCACAGGGCCTTGTGCCACTAGGAGTGGCAGGCACATGGTGCAAACATGCTGCTGTGTTTGGCCAATGAGTGAAACCTGATAACCAGCAGCCTCCACTCACTCCTGCTGGCTGTTAAACACAATTTGCAGCATTAGAAACAGCAGCACCTTAGTGCACTTACATTGCAAAAGGCTCATAAAATTAACCACCAGCCCGGATATGTTACTAAGTGAAAATACGCTTTCTCGCAGCCCGGGGTGAGTCCCGGGTGGGAAGGAGGTCAGCTCGTCCCTTTGCCAGCTCCTTTCCCTACCCAGCTGGAGTTCCCTTAGGGCTTGTCACACAGAACAAACAGTCTCGAGACACTGATGCTGAACATTCTAGTCCTGCCCATCCACCCCTGGGCAGAGGTGATGGACACACAGTAAGGGCCTGTGAGACAAAGGACGAGAGCCAGGAGGGGGGTTTGTCCCCCATGCTACAGATTGGAAAGGGAGGCACCAAGTGACCTGCCCAAGAAATTGACCTTGTTCTCTAGGGCCTTACCCGCCAGACCATCCTTCCTCTTTACATCCCAGGCTGCCAGGGTTCTGGGTGTCACGGTGCGTGGGAGGCTGTGCTGTGCACTTGGTGCTGGCGCAGGGTCACAGCCACTGCCCCACCGCTCCAGGAACAGTCATTGCCTCCTGCAAACCCAGAAATCAATCAATGCTCCAAGGAGCTCAGATGCCTCATCGCATTCTCTGAGCAGGACAAGCCATTAAAACGTGACTCACAAACAAACCAAACACCTTTGGTGCCTCCACTTTCCAAAGCTCAAGGAGCCGGCCGACGTGGGCAGCGCTCGGCTGGCTCACAGATGTCTGTCCCTGGATAGTGATGCTCTTGCACATCCATAAAACAATGGTGAATTTCTGAAAAGGAAGCAGGAGCAGGGATTAGTTCCCCTCCCCCCAACCCCACCCCAGCTGCTTGGCTGAAGTTCCTTGGGGTCTGTTCTCTAATCTGCATCAGCACTGATGGGAGCCTCTCGTGTGAAGGCTCTAGACTGGAGAATAAGGCCCTTTTGGTGGTCACTGATGTGAAACAGGCCCACAGCGTATCCTGAGGCATCCAGGTGTAGTGGGGAGACATGGTAGCCGAGCTGTCACTTCCCAGAGAACAGGGGACTCTGCACCCCCCACTAGTTAGACCAGAGCATCTGGATCCGGTCTGCCTTGCATTTTAAGGACTGAATTCCACTTCTGCTTCCTTGCTAGGGACAACAGTGCTCTACTGCATTCCAGTGTGGGACGGGGGCCCTGGCAAAGGCCCTCAAATCCAACCCCCTTGAGCAGCAGGTTTGGAGAGTGGCTGCCCTTTCTGAATGAAATCCAGCAGAGTTAGGCAGGAGAGACCAGAAGCTCAAGGGATTCTGTATGACACAGGGGGATATTGCTTTTGGAACTGTCTGCCTGTAGTATCTAATCCTTCCTGTGAGTCACTAATCTGGTGAAAGCCTCCATGGGAGGGGAAGCTGCTCTGATCTTTCATGTGGTTTGTGTGCTTTGAGATTTCCTGGTCTGTATTCCTTCAGAATGGCTTTTGGAGCTGCTGTGGACTGGGCTACAGCACCAGTTAAGAGAGGGGGAAACAGTATGTCCCACCCAACTGCCGAAGGGGAAAATGGGACAAGAAAAGAAAACCCCAAAGCATTAGGCAGTATCTAGGCTGGCTGGTTTGCTGTCTTTGCAGCCACGGGAAATGCCAGCACATAATGGACAAAACCAGTGCAAGTTAAGGGAACAACCAACCAGCTTCCAAGCAAAGGCTAGAACAAGCAACACGAGTTCTGAAACTCACCGCACTTTGGTAAGCCAGGCTCCAGGCACTCATTTGGCCTGATTCTCATTCACACTAACTCCCTCTTGGGGAGTGTAAAGGGATCTGAAAGTGGCATTAATGTAAAAGTGCCTTTACATAAATGAGAATGAGGCCCAGGACCCTGATGGGAAAATCCTACAGAACCAAATGAAAAGAAATGACTTTTCTGTGCTTAAAAAAAAAGGCACCAGGCAGACACAGTGAGATCCTTTCCAAATTCGAGTGAATGCTTGTGGAAAGTTCTCTGTAGGATTCATCCTGGTCTGGGTCACCAGCCGGCACCCCGATGTACCGGTGACGGGTGAAGAACAGAAGGGGTGGAGCGCTGGTTCGGATAATCACCCCCAAAGTGCTGCCTCTTGCACCTTTGAAAGGAGACTGAGATTCTACGGCGTGCCTGAAGTCGTGCTACTTAAAGGCTATGTTCTCGTCCAGTGTCCCATGCTAAGGGAGATGGGGCCTGTAGCAGATTCTGGAGAATTTATACGGCTCACTCAGGGTGCTGGGTGGGGGCGGGTGAGTCAGTAGGCAATGCTCTTTGCGGTGAATCAGCAATGAACTTACGTTCCAGGATGGTGCCAAGAAGCCATGTGCAGATGAGCCAGCACCTTGAGTGCTTAGGTCTTATGCTCATCAACCATATATCAGCTCTGCTAATTCCCTTCTGCCTACCTACATTCCAGTTCCTTCCTTCCACTTTCATTTGGGCAAGTCAAACTTCGCTGCCACCCCAAAGCATGGCACAGTGTTGCTGGTGAAAAATAGCAGTCTTGTTTCTTAAACCATAGCTGCATGTTATTGGTGAGTGAAGTGAAGTGAAGTGCTTTGTGCTCCATCGTGATGGTGGCTGAAAAACAGAATAAAAAAAAATACAAAATTGGTAGAACGTTATTTTAATTTTTCTTCTCTCCTGCCCCCCATGTGTTGAAAAATATCAAAATTCTTCACTGAGCTCTAGTCCTTTAGGAAGGAAGGCCCTGTGTGTGTAAGTTACACAGCACGCACGCACGCACAGACACAGACACACACACAGAAATATTGTTGTCTCCTTGGCTGAGTGGTAGCTGAATTTCAGGGCCTTGCAGGTCAGGTTTCCGTTTGGCGCAGAAAGCCATGGCACAGAGTCAGAGAGTTTCTCAGTGTAATTTGTTTATTTACTCATTGTACCCAAGGCCTGTTTCCTTAACCGGCAGCAAGGACACATTCTATGCAGGCAGCTCCGCTTTGCAGGAATCCCAGGTAAAGAACCACCCCCCATCCCAAAAAGCAGCTGTTCTGGGTCCCTACTTGTCTGCAGGGTTTCACTCGAACTCACAGCTGAGCACAGTCTGCTTTCTTCCAAGGACGCAGCACCCCCAGCTGTCTGGATGCCACAGCGCAAGCTGTTCCAGCCCTCAGCCCCTGAATTTGAAAGGGAGAGGGCCTCACTAACTCCACACCCTGCCACTGTCTGTGTGGTCTCACCCTCTGGCCCCAAGTGCCAGCCCCCTCCCATGTGTGCGGCCATTAATGCCAGGACATTAACTCCTCCTGGAAGAGTGCAATGTCTTAGGGGGAGTCTTTCCGGTGAGGGCAGTGAGTTCTGGATAAACTCTTTTGTGGCAGGGCCTGGCTTTTCTGTTGTGTACGTACAGCATCTAGCACAATAGGGCCCCAATCTTGGGCCCCTCTGCATGCGGATGTTATAATACAAATGTTAAATAATCCAGCTAATTAGCTTTAGTTATCATAGACATCAGATTGATCATAGACTGATGTTGTCCAAAAGGAAGGTCAATGATTCTACCATCGTACATACGCCGCATTCTCCTGTCTGCTTGGTGCCGTCAGCATTGGACAAGGCCGTGCCAGTGCAGCAGAAATATGTTGTTGGAATGCTGCATGGGATAACGAGCCGGCCAGTCCTGGGAGGTGCATGGCGAATTCTCTGCACACAGTGCTGAAAACCTCCCTTGCATGGCTGATTTCCGCCCAACCCACCCCAAACCTCATGAGGCTGAATGCTTTCTCATTCTTGACCCTGCGATTGGCCTGTGAGAGTGGGTAATTCATTCTGAAAAGCCCTTTCTCTGGCGTGACTGCCTGCCGCTGGGCCAAACACGGGGAAAGGAGAGATTCCTTTAAAACAAATCAAAACTCAGTTATCTGATGTGCTCTGTCAAACGTTGCCAGCTCCCCGGCACCACAAGCGGCCTGACATTTTCAAAAATGTAAAATGGTTTCGTCGGGACCCTGGCAGAGGGAAGCAGGCCTCTGCTGCAAGAGTAATTAGATCAATGTGGAGCGCAGCGTTTGTTTTCGTTAGACCATTTCAGTTCCAATGAAGGAGCGAGGCCCCGTCCAAAAGCGGCTGCATGAAAACTGACTTGATCTGAAGTAACTTTCTCATTTAAAAGAAAATATTTTGGAAGTCAGCGGCTTCCTCCCCCCGCCAGCGAGTTTAGGGTTTCATAAAGCCCGAGTGGTAATATATTACAAATGTACCTATAATTTGTACATTTGTTTTCATTCAGGCTTTGTGAATTCTCAACAAATTCTTCACTGTGGCCGAAGGAAGGTCCCAAATATGTGTAGGGCTCTGCCCCTCCCACCTCTTATTCTCTCTTTGTCCATTCTAAGAGCAATGCGGTGAGTGAATTGTTTTCCCATAATCGAAATCAACACTCGTCTAGGGCAAACTGGACTTCAGTGAAACCCTGTGATTTATATGCAAATCCTGCCCCTGGGCTTCTTTGGGGACCCCGATCTTCAGCTGGAGTAACTCAGCACAGCTCTATGGACCTCACTGGAGCTATGCTGCCCTATGCCAGGGGAGGCCTCGACTACGAGCTGGGGACACTGCTAGAAATCACACACTCATATTCCATAATTGTAAAGGTCTCCAGAACAATTGTCACTCCTGCCAAGACTATGCTCCCGATTTGACAGGCAGCCCCGCAATGTGATGATGCTGGGGAGCTGAATTAAACTTTTCCTGGGTGCCCTCCATCGCACAGTAAGAACTATGTGAAATGAACTGGGGATCCCAGGACTGAATGGGCCCAGGAGAGTCAGGACTGGGGCAGGTTGGCAGTGGGCAGCGCAAGCCTGGAGCCACTCTGGCAGGAGAACTGATAAAAAGCAGAGCTGGTCAAAACTCAGCATTTTTGTTCTGTAGGAAAATCCAACATTTAAAAATGTCCTTTCATCCTGAACTGGAATGAAAAGTCCAAATTTCCCACAGAATGAAATTTCCCCCAAAAAATGCGATTAGGAAATATCAGAATAACCTTGTTGAAATGTTTGGGTTAGATACAGTCAAAGAGCTTAATTCTGACTTCATCATTTTGACTAATATGATATAACTAATGAGAAAGTCAACATGAAGCAAACACCAAATACGTTCCTGCAAAGGATTTCAATGTTGTCAAATCAACACTGAACATTTCAATCAGCTCTAATAAAAAGGCAACATGTGGAATGTTCGTGAAAAGGCTGGAATGAGATGGTCCATTGGAACCAGATTTATCCTGGAAGTCACCACCAGCAGTTGGAATCAGAAAAATACAAGACCAGAAAAGAGTTAAATTCTTCAGCCTGAGTTTGGAGGGTCTCAGGAAGTCTAAATATAAAACTCATCAAGCTAAAACCCCAGTTTCAGCGTAGCAGGGACCAGCCAAATAGCATGAAACGTATCTTTTCTCTGAGCATTCCAGAGCCTTTGAAGATGTAATAGAGTGCAGTTCCCGGGCCAGTCCGGTCTTGTTTGGATGATGTGAAACTGAAACTAGGCAAAATCATCCATCTCTGATTTAGTTACATGGTGATTACATGGGTTCTCAGCTGAAAAGGAAACAACGGGGGGTTTTCTCCGACGTTCGAGTAGTTGAGGTGTCTGGGGTCGCAGCTGTCGCACAAGCTGAAGGCAACTTCATGGGGAAAGAGACAGTTGCTTTTAGTTCAGGTACTTTTGAGATGAAGCTGTGGGGTGCAATTTTCCAAAATGCCTCAGTGACTTAGGAGCCAGGACTTAGGCTCCTAACACCAGATTTTCAAGGGTATTTAGGTGTCTAAAGATGCAGAGGGGCATAACGGGATTTTCCCCAACTTAGGCACATTTGAAGATTTCAGGAGGCTCCTATCTGCATCTTTAGGCCCCTCGGTACTTTTAAAAATGGGTCTGTTCCAAGTCTTTCTCCCCATCAGGCAAAGGGGGAAATTGAACCTACATCTCCCACATCCCAGCTGAATGCACAAACCTCTATATACCAGCTGGGCACCTTGTCCTCCTGCTGTTTTGTGTGGAGTAAGGCAGGCACTTAATGCATTTCCCCAAGAAACAGTGTAGGCACCGAAACCACCTGGCTCCAGGTGGCAGGTTCCTGGTTGTGGATCACTAGGTGCCTCTCTGCAGCCTGGATTGAGACACCTATCTTTGAGATGGGGTTGATCTTACCAAACACCCTTCTCATCGGCGTCGCCCATTGGCTGTCTTGGGGGATCTCTGCTTAGCATGCTGGGTTTTGTAGATGGCGTTCCAAGGCGCTTGTCTCCGTTTGTTACACAGGGAACCTCGGTGCCGAACAAAAAACAGCCTTTGCCGATTGCAGTGTTGTTCCTCTGATCTTCTAGGCACCTACAAGCTAGGTTCTGTGATGCTTAGTGTTGCAACACTTAGGGCAGGGGTGGGCAAACTTTTTGGCCCGAGGGCCACATCAGGGTTCCGAAACGGTATGGAGGGCCAGGTAGGGAAGGCTGTGCCTCCCCAAACAGCCTGGCCCCCACCCCCTAACCACCCCCTCCCACTTCCTGCCTCCTGAGTGCCCCCCTCAGAACCCTTGACTCATCCAACCCCCCCTGCTCTTTGTCCCCTGACTACCCCCTCCTGGGACCCCCTGCTCCCGACCGCCCCCCCGGAACCCCACCTCCTATCCAGCCCCCCTTGCTCCCTGTCCCCTGACTGCCCCGACCTCTATCCACACACCCACCCCCTGACACGCCCCCCGGGACTCCCATGCCTATCAACCCCCCCCGTCCGTCCCTAACCACCCACACCGAACCTCTGCCCCATCGAGCCACGCCCTGCTCCCTGTCCCCTGACTGACCCCCAGGACCCTCAGCCCCTTATCCAACCCCCCTGCTCCCCGCCCCCTTACCATGTCACTCAGAGCAGCAGGACTGGCAGCCACACCGCCTGGCCGGACGGCCAGCCATGCCGCCACGCAGTCTAGAGCACTGGGGCAGGCCGGCGGCTCTCGCAGCCACGCTGCCCGGCAGGAGCTCACAGCCCTGCCACCCAGAGCGCTGGCGGCACGGCGAGATGAGGCTGCTGGGGACGGGGGACAGGAGGGGAGGAGCCAGGGGCTAGCCTCCCTGGCCAGGAACTCAAGGGCCGGGCTGGCCCGCAGGCCATAGTTTGCCCACCTCTGCCTTAGGGCCTCTGTGGATTTGGGCCTGTGTGGCAAAGATGTATCTGGGCTGACCTTTTCAAATTGCTCACATGAGACCTGGCACGAACACAGCCCTTGTTAGTTGCAAACTCCATGGGAGCTCTGCGTACTTAGCTCCTTTGGAAAGCAGCACCCTGCCCCCATGCCTACCTCTCAAGCTCTGGTTCAAAAATGTAACCTTCAAACTTCAAGACCACAAACTAATGACTAGGAGATGGCTGGCGACTGTCCAAGAAACAGGCTTCTGAAAGCCCAAGGAGTTACATATCTTTATTTTAAAAAAAAAAATTTCAACATAGCCTCACAATGTCTGAGCAAAAGCTGTGGCAGCTGCTAAAATCTACTGCACATGCAACTATTCAGAGATATCATCAGTTCCTTCATGATCCAGTGGGGCGGGTTCTCAGATGGAAGACTGATGTTTAATTTTGTGGTCTAGTCAGCAATTTAAGTTGAAGAAGTAGAGTATAATCCTATTATTTTCAGACTGAGATGATTGTGTGAAAGGTTTCTTTGATTCAGGAAGCTGCAATATATGCAGAAGACTGTTACAGACACCCTGTACAGTGACAGCACAGGTTTAAAAGGGCAGATAATTTGTCACAACTTGATCAATAGCCAAGTACCAATGCTTCTGTTTATTCAAAGGGATGCCATCAACTTAAAAGACCACACTTCTCTTTGCAGTTTTTGTATGTACTGGTGTTACAGGTATCACCTACAATGATTTAACTGAGATTAGAAAGAATATTTCTCTCTGTTTTTCCCCTCACCCCATTTGTTTACTTTGTGCTGTTCATTGCACTTTGGCCCCGATTCTGCAAACACTCAACACATGTGCTTGCATGGAGTAAGATCAGTGGAATTACTCACAGGTTTAAAGCTACATAGAGTCAATATTTACTGCTCCTGCTGCTCACATTGTTTCTTTGGGACTTTCACACAGCGAGAGGGGAAAGAGAAGTATTTATAACAAAAAGAAAATGTTGCTGTAAAACTCCCTGGATTGGCAGGGGACAGGTGTGATACCAGAAACCAACTCATGTTTTAAAAATGACTAGATTTCTAGCCAATGGTGCCTCTTTAATAGGAACGTTTAGAGTATGATCAACATTTAATAAGATTGTTTCATTGAAGTTGCCGGTCTGAGATGCCAGACGATAGTTGCTGGCCTGGTTCTAAGCTGGTGATCCTGCTGGTTTGGTTTCTAGCAGACCTTGGAAAACTTTTCTTTGTTTCATTAAAGTGAAGCATTTTGTTGAGGGACTCTAGGTGGGAGCTCTCTGCTTCTCCAGCATGGAACAGGGCATGCAGAATAAACCGGGGAAAAGGCAAGTGGCATGGACATTTGGATCGTGCCACCAAGACTAGCCAAGGATCCACAGAACAGTGGAAATAGGTGTGCAGGGCTGGCCCATTCATTACACCAGCTCATGGCTGCTAAAGGGAAATGAATTTCTGCTGGCAGATGTTTGAATGATGACTTGACATTTCTTCTTGCGAAACGCTGTCAGTGCCAGGGCAGCCAGGAATGAGAGCGGCTGACAGAGGGCCTGCTGAAGGTGTCCAAAGAGAAAGCGGATTGGAAAACTCAAGCTGCAGCAAAGCATTAATTTCATTTGCCTCGTCACACCCACAGAGGAGCCTTGTTCCCGGGCTGTAATCCCATCCAAACCTACCCTGGGCCAAATCCTCAACTGGTGTAAATCAGGGTTGCTCCTATGACTATCATGGAGCTTTGTCAATGTACACCAGCTGAGGATCTGGCCTGCTCTGTTTGCAGACTGAGGGATCTAAAGCTTTCATTTATTAGGCACTGACCCAACAACCCACTTAAGCAAATGTGCTTCGCTCTGAGCTCCAGGGGACTTTTCGCACACTTAAAGTTAAGCGTATGCTTAACTGTGTGTGTGTGTGTGTGTGTGTGTGTGTGTGTGTGTGTGTGTGTGTGTCAGGGAATGTGCAGAACTGGAAGGAGTGGGAAACTAGGATGTACACTTTAGCTACTTTGTACTGCTGAGCTGGTGATGCCAAGCAGCTGTAAGCCGAGCTTAACTGTCTCGTCCACGCTGGCGGTTTGGTGCTGCTACAGAGTTACACGAAGCAGTCGCAGTGTACTGGTGAGTCTGGCCCTTCAACTGAAAATTAAAAACCAAAAAAGATTTGCACTCTACCACAATGACCCTGCCCATATCACATGGCAGCATCTGTGCTCCTGCAAATCGTCTCAAGTAGCCGGACGGTTTTAGCTGGGAAAGGAAAGGAAGTGGAGGGAGAGAGAATTTGCTCTTCCACGCCAGACCATTGTTTTCCCAAATCACCTGTGACAGACCCAGACCAGTGGGGTACAGGAGTCTGGTAGAGGCAAATATACTGGTCACTGGATGGGTAGTTTTCTGTTCCCTGAGTGACCAGAGCAGGGGCTGCACTAGAGTAATCAGGAACCTGCTAGAACCAGTTAAGGCAGGCAGGCTAATTAGGACACCTGGAGCCAATTAAGAAGAAGCTGCTAGAATCAATTAAGGCAGGCTAATCAGGGCACCTGGGCTTTAAAAAGGAGTTCACTTCAGTTTGTGGTGTGAGTGGGAGGCGCTAGGAGTAAGAAGCTGAGAGTGAGGGGGTGTGCTGCTGGAGGACTGAGGAGCACAAGCGTTATCAGACACCAGGAGGAAGGTCCTGTGGTGAGACTAAGGAAGGTGTTTGGAGGAGGCCATGGGGAAGTGGCCCAGGGAGTTGTAGCTGTCATGCAGTTGTTCCAGGATGCACTATAGACCGCTGCTGTCCACAGGGCCCTGGGCTGGAACCCGGAGTAGAGGGCGGGCCTGGGTTCCCCCCCAAACCTCCCAATTGACCTGGACTGTGGGTTCTTCCAGAGGGGAAGGTCTCTGGGCTGTTCCCCAACCCACATGGTGAATCTCTGAGGCAAGAAAATCTGCCAATAAGCGCAGGACCCACCAAGATAGAGGAGAAACTTTGTCACACACCACTTCCATGGCCAAATCCTGCTCTCCCTGGCTGTGGTGTAAATCCAGAGAAACTCCATGGAGTTCAGTGGAGATAATCCAGCTTTTCACTGGTGTAACTAAGAGCAAACTGTGGACCCCAGTGATCAGTCAGAGGAAGAGAGCAGTCTTGGGGAAGTGTGGCGTTTGCTGTCCCACATGTACCTGTTTTCAGATGCTGCATGTTGTCTCTGCAGGCAGCAATAGCTCAGGTATGCTAGTCCCAGTTGGATGGCTAGTGTGGGGGTGTGAGAGAGGTGGGACGATCTTTAAAACAGGACCTGCAGGGATTGGTTTGTATAATTTCTTGTGCCCTCCCTGGTAGTGGAATGGTTCTGCTGATGTAATAGCGAGGTATTCCGTGTGCAGGGTCTGTTTCTAACCCCATAATGACAGCAGCATGCCTAGCGCCTTTGCACAGAACTCAGCCCTCCTGTCAGTCCTTCCATCAGTTCCTTTTCCATTCAGACTTTGGGGAGTGGTGCAGCCACTCCTGGAATCTTCACGCAAGGCAGCTCCCTGCCCCCTCTCCGCCAGGGAGAGCGTAACTGAGATGAAAATAATGCTGCCAACCAGTCAGACAATGGGGATGAATACAGAGAAACCTCATAGTATTGGACAGAACTGGCTCACAGGATGTGGTTCTCCACAGATGGAACAGAGCAGGGAAGACTGATGAGAGCCGGAGGAAAGCCAGGCAGAGTGGAATCCTCTCTGGTCACCCTGCCATAAATTTGAATAACTCTTTCCATCAGCTCTTGAAGGGCTTCCGCCTTTGGCACAATGCATGCTTGGGGCTCTGTGTCCTCCTGCTGCTGCTCACATGCTAGCAGGGCGGCCTTGCCTCCCCATGGCAGGCTCATTATCTCATCGGGTGAAGTGTCCAATCCAAGATGGGATCGCCCCCTAGCAGCCATTCTCCTGTGTGCCAGGCACCTCCAAGAACAAAGAACCCCATGGAGGAGAGAAAACCACACCCTAGGAGAGCACGGGTCGATCGAGCCCAGAAACTTGTCTCTGATGGTGGACAACACCAGCTGCATCAGAGGCGGGGGTAAGGAACCCTTCAGTAGGCAGTCCAGGATAACCTGCTCCTCGGGAACTTTCTTCCAAATCCCAAAGGTCAGAAGATTATATACTCTTGTTCCTTTTTGGCCTTACTGATTAGCCAGTATTCGGGGCCTTGCCAGGTTGTTTCCATTAGGAGGGGAAACTGATTATGCGAGTGCCACAGGGTTTGGGGTGCAATCCAGATCAGTGAGGAGTTGTGTCCCCACTTGCCCTGCAATGCTGGGTGCCCTCAGTGCTTTGCTGCTGTAGCTCCCAGCCTGCGATGCTCACAACCAGCCTACCAGCATGCAGGTCACATCCTGAGTGTCTCTGTGGTAGGCAGCTCCGACCCTGACAGCCTGTCTACAGTCTGACTTCCACCAGCCTTGACTACAACCAGCAAGGTGACCCCACCACACCCCAGTCCCAAATCTTCCCAAACCATGTGCTCTGCAATCTCCAACCCTCACCTCGACAGTTTGGAGAAATGAGGTTTGTTTGCCCCTCTAAAAACACAACAGCACATCACAGCTCACTAACTTAACTGGGGTGAATACACCCTTCCCTTGAAACACAGCACTGAGATGGTTAATAATAAAAATAAAACTAGTTTATTGACAATAGGACATAGATTAAGTGATGCCAAATAAAAGGAATAAAGTCAAAAAGGGTTATAAGGAAATAAAAGTAAAACCATCTAAAAGTCTCAAACTTAATCTAGCAAAGTACAGGCTTTGCTCAAGATGGTTTCTCACATATATTCGGTTCCTGAGACTTCAGCCCCCCCTTGGTGGAAGGACTGATCTTTCTCAGCCTGCAAGAGCTCTGGCCTCTTGTCTGTCCAGGGATAGATGCCAAAGATGGCTTCTGTCTTTGCTTATATCTTCCAAAGTTCAATGACTTTGTTTCAAGAAGCAGGATGACATCATGCTCTTTTCCTCTGCCTATGGGCATCCCATCCCCTATATGATTTCTGGGTACATGGGGCTTCCATTGTTTTGACTCTAGCTGCTTAATTTACATTGTTTTGACTCTACCTGCTTTCTCTCCTATCTGGGACAGAACCCTTTTTGTCCCTGTTGGCTAGGAACTTTAAAGCATAATATCATAAAGTATCCATATTCCCTCCTATAGCGTTAATACAGACATCTCACAGTGATATTAATCACCAGCATGTTATTAGCTTCCAGAAAAGAACTCACTCTATACACTTTTATAATACAGTGATATGATATTCAATCAGTTGATTCAACTGCTTATCACGTGACGTTCAGCCCTCTGTCTTTATAGACCATTAAACCTTTGAAATGGATTCTTTGGACGGTTACCCCTCAAAGTAAAGTTTATTCAAGCTGAAGGAAGCTCCATGTTCTTTCTTCCCCCACTTGTTAGCTTAATAGCTTTGATTACTTAATATGTAAAAATGGACCTTCATTGTCTTTGCCTAAAGAATGGGCTGGTCAGAGAATCAAATACCCATTCCATTGTCTAAGGCAGATCTGTGTACCAACTCCCCTGACAGGCCTGGGTTAAACATATGCTAGTCAGAATTCCAGCCTATATTCAAAACTTTTTGTACACACCCTGTATATACAACATGCAAGAATATTACTGACCAGTGAGTTATTAGCTTTCAAATGATGCCTCACAAGGCACATTTTGTACGAAGCTAATTTCAATAGTGTGTCGGATGTGAACGCTTAGACTCACAGTGAATCAGGGTGGGTTTTTTTTGTTTGTTTGTTTGTTTGTTTGGAGCAATCCTGTTTACTTACAAAGAATGGTCACAGAATCCTGTTTTCCTGAATTCTGCGGGAACAGAACAATACCAGGCAGTTTCCTTGCACAGAAATCCAAATCTGCCTTTCCAGCGAGTCTTGTGCCCTCAGGAAACTCTGTCCCTTGCTTTCTCCAGAGATGGCAGATGAGAATGGGTGGAGGCCTGGAGAGACTTCCATTGGAGAAGAGACTGAGAAGACTGAAACTCTTTATTTTGGAGAGGAGCTTGGCAATAATAATAATCACATCTAAGAATTCAACCAGTCCCACGGCGTCTTTCAAAGAAGCTGTTCGGTAACTGATTTTTGACACAGTTTGCCCAGCTCTAGTTATGAGTTTCCTCGACCTCCCAACCCTGGGCCAGATCCTCGGCTGGTGTATGGCTGAAGCTCCATTTAAGTCAAGGTGGGCTATGATGAGTTACACCAGCTGAGAATCTGGCCCAGGTCTGTTAACTGCACTGAAAAGATGCCTTAGGAATCCTGAGTTCCCAGCACCGGGGGGGGCAGCAATGCACTTTGGAAGAGCTGAGACCAGAGACAGAGCACTCTGTAAAATGACAGAGCTGTGTGTCTTGAAATGATTTATTTATGTTGAGAGCAAAAGTGCAGCCCATGAATGTTACAGCCTGTGTGACAGAGAAATCCACATGCCTCGTGGGGAAAAAGTGTCCCACAGACTAAGGACTGTGTGATTTTGGCTGATTGAATAAGACATGATTAATAGCCTCATTACTCCAATCTTCAGTTTGCTGCCTGACATACACTCTTTCGCTTGTATACAACTGTTGAGTCCTTGCTCTCCGCGCCAGTGCTGATTCATATGTCAATAAACATGGTGAAAGAAAAGTGAATTTCCCTGCCAAACAAAACAAACAGTATCTTTTTGGTTAACCCCAGAGAATCCCTGTTAAATAGGCTCCGAAGGGCGTCCCACAGCTTCCTCATCTCTCTGATTAGAGCAGCTATCAGCCTGCGTCCAGCACTCTGGGCTGCTGACAAAAGGTTAAGGAGCACTTGGTAAACATTATGAATCCATAAGTACCTCTGGATTTCAGGCACAAACCCCTGGTGCTGTGGACTGGAATGGCCTGCTCTGCTGGGCTGGAGGAAGGGAGCTTTGTGCTTTCAAAGCTGTGAGCACAGAAAGAGAAATTCCACTCTGTTTGCTCGATGCTATAAGCAAGGTCTCCTCTGGAGTTACCACACATGTTTCGGCCTCCCCAGCGCTCTTCCCGTGGAGAATGAGCCCTGATCTCCCACCAGTGCCCATCGCTGGGCTTCCATGTGCGCCTGGACATTTCTAAGCCAAAGCTGGAGACATGTGGTGGGCACGTTGTGTTTGGGTTAACGTAGCGCAGCGATAATGAAAAACGAGAAAGGGGTGGGGTGGGACGGAGCAGCAGCATTTTAGAATTCTCATTGAATTCTTCTCATTCTCATATATTGTTATTAAATAAAAAAAAAGCGTTTATATTGGCCTGGATTCCTCCTGAAACTTTAATAAAAGGCAAATGACTGGTTTCCCTTCTCCCCTTTTTTCATTTATTTCTAATACAGACTTGCACTGGGGCCAGATCACAGATGCTTTTAACCTTTTAAATGGCCTCTGTGGAGAACCATGCCTGGGAATGTTTTGATCACTTTATAGTACCAAACTCTGCTGCCGTTGGAGAAGAAATCCATGGTGCAAACACCTGAGCCCTTTGATTCAATCCTGGTTACCTAGATAGTAAACATGGCACACAGACCCGGGCAACAATCCTGGCACCAGGGAGCTGCTGTTACATGCACTCCTGACCCAGGAGTAGCCCTTCCCCCCTCATCACACAGAGGAACCATCTCCCCGTTCTGCTATCTCCCGAGATAGCGGTGCAGGGACTGTCCTGAACGAACATGCAGCGGTAGTGGTGCAGAGGCAGCCAGCTCTCGCTCTGGAGGCACTGGCCAGCGTGGCACCAGCAGCAGGATGAGGTGTGGTACCTGCAGATGTCTGGAGCATTGGCAGTGCTGACGGCTGGCTGGGGGGAGCATTCTTCAGCCATGCTCAGAATGGCACAGCATGGTGGCAAGGCCCCACATTCCCCACACGAATCCAAATGGGTTTCTTCCTGCGTCAGCTGCACTGTCACTCCTTTGCTTCTGGGCATGGGCAGAGCCTTCATTCCTGGGTCTGGCACAGAGGCTGAGGCCTCCCACCTGCTCTCAGATTTACACATACTACCAATCTCAGCCTATAGGTGAGCAGGGCAGGGTGCCGGGGTGCCACGCTATGCCCATTCACCGACTTACTGCTGTGTTCCTTGCACAATATCCTTCAGCTGCCGCCCAGAGGCATTGGTGTGAATAGAGCTAGGCTGATTTACCAGCCTCATTAGCCTTTTGGAGCCTCCCGTGAACGCCCAGTAGAACAGAGCTGGTGATACTCCGGGCCGCGCAGAGGTGTGGGGAGGGTTTTTCCCCAGGAAGGAGGGGTAGCTCTCCAAAGGCACAGAGGGGAGTTGAGTGCCCAACCCCCATTGACTGTCACAGCCCTTTGTGCCTCTGAACATCCCCCCTGAAGTGTGTAAACTCCGCCAGAGCCTCAGGCACTGCAGAAGCAAATGCACGATATTAATCAGCCTCCCCACAGGGGCAAGACACCTGCTTTCTACACCTAGCCCTGGCACCTCTGCCTCGCGCTCATGTCAGCGACACAATGCTGGTGTTTTACTAGATTATTTTCAGATGGGAAACCTGATTTTCAAAGGTCCCGGGCTGGGCATCGTTGGCCAGTTATAAATGGGATTCTGGCCATGAGCGAAGGGCCCCCCACATGGTCGGTGTGTTCTCACACTAACTGGCGTCAGGAGCCTCCGGCCACTGCGCCAGGAGCTGCCTCCCTCCAGTAGGAGCTGTGCTCCCTTTGGCTGGGAGCATCGGGTGCTCAGTAACGGCTGCAGAGGGGACCCAGACGGGCGATGAAGCTCCCTGGTGAGTTATCTGCTGCCCTGATGTCTGTGCACCCAGGTGGGGACCCTGGAAGAGCTGCACAGGTGACCTCTGTGGAGGGAGTGATGTGGGGAGATCTTGCTGCAGGTGGCAGCTGAGCTCGGGCTGGGTCACTCTCCTCCTCTGCGTCGAATCTAGACCAGCCGTGTGGCCAGCCTGCTCCTCCTTGGGGCACACGGTGTGGCTCATTCCATCCTTCCTTCTGCTGCTCAAATGTCTCCCAGCATTTGAGGCGGGGGCTGGACTCGATGACCTTTCAAGGTCCCTTCCAGTTCTAGGAGATGGGATATCTCCATAAAAATTCCTGAAATGGCCTGCCGGGAATGAAATTCAGTGGCTCTGAACCAGCAGGGAGAGGGAGGGAGACACATGGTCACGCATACACAAACACATGTGTGCACATGCACACGGACACTAAGAAACGTCTCCTGCATAGTCAAACCAGCGCCCTAAAATTTACAGCTAATTCTTCCCTGCTTCCATCAAACTCTCAGGAGACACCAAAATATTTTCCCAGTCTCATTCAGGAGAGACCAACACTAGGGCAGAAGCATCTCCAGAGAAGGTTCCCCTTCTGTAAAGCTCATTGGATGTGTCTTTATTTATTCATTTTTCTTTCCACTAGACTCTCAAACCCAGCACCCATCCCAGGCCCCAAGTGCCCTTGATGCTCGTTTAAAATATATAGTTATGCAAAATAAGCTAGTGCTAGTTCTTGGATCCCACAGAGCCTTTATAGCCCCAGGGGACTGACCACCGCCAGGAAATGATCTCACTGAAACCACAGATGGGATTAATCTGAATCTGCTCGCACTGACCTTATCTTCTCTTGAAATGCCGGAGCCTTAAACACAAAATAGCTTAGGAAGCTATAGCATGTACCTGGCTAGAATTGCTTCCATCTGCAAGGGCTTATAAGAGAGCCCAGTGAAACCTGGGAGAGTGGCTGGCCCTGGAGCCTTCGGGTCTTATGGACACCACTTAACGTGTCCGGGGAAGAGCTGGCACCGCTCAGCTGGGTTTCTGATGGTGCAGAAGCACCGGAGCAGTCAGGGTATCTTGGGGGAGAAGGAGTGAGGGCAGGCCCCCATGCTGACTCTGCACTGGAAAGGATCTTGGGCCACCTTCTTCCACCTTGAGGTTCCTTAGGGGACAATTGCTGGAGCTCCCAGATCTGGAATGTGTCTCAGCGGGCTCCTTCCCCCCACTCCCACCCACTCACTCCTTGTGTTAGATTTATCTGACATGAAAAATGTAATGTAAGTGAGTCGATCCATTGAAAACCCCCATTCGCTGTAAATATCAGAACGGCTTTATCAGGAGAGATTGATTTGGTCCTCGGAAAAGACACCCCTGTGCAGGGTCTCTGTGTGTCTAGCTCCGTTTTTCTGCGGCTCTGTCAGTGTGGTGTCCTGGCATCTCTGTCGTATTCATGCTTCTGATTCACGCAGCTGACCCAGTAGCTGCCCCGCTGCCTGGAAGCAAATAAAAACCAGTTCCTATGTGCCAGGCCGTTGTGAAAGCCGTGACCTTTATGGGCACCACAGCCTTGCTGGCTTGCTCATGAGAGCAGGGATTAGTGCTCAGCCTCTCACGTGAGCTGGCACCAGGAGAGTCCTTCTGAGAGCAACGTGGGATGCTACTGAGCCAAAACATGGGCCATCTTTATCTGCTGACAATAGAGGGATGTAATCTATTGCTCTGAGAATGCTTAGAGCCTATAAAAACAGGGTCCTTCTGCCAATTTCTCCTGCAAAGTTTCAGCAGCTGCAGGTGCCTCCGCACCTGCTCCCCAGCCCCCATGGAGACAAAGCAGACAGCTCCAACACACTGCCGAAGAGCCTAGTCTATCCGCTTCTTGTCTCAGGTCAGCTCAGGCTCCCACAGACTGAATAGCTGGGAAGAGCATTGAGGATCTCAGAGCGACCGAAGGCCTGCTCCTGGACTAATGAGAGAGTTCATCGGGGGGGAGGGATAGCGCAGTGGTTTGAGCATTAGCCTGCTAAATGCAGGGTTGTACGTTCAATCCTTGAGGGGGCCATCTGGGGCAAAATCAGTACTTGGTCCTACTAGTGAAGGCAGGGGGCTGGACTTGATGACCTTTCAAGGTCCCTTCCAGTTCTAGGAGATAGGATATCTCCATTTATTATTATTATTATTACCCAGGCATAGCCACCCAGCACGTTGAAGGTTATTTGGAGGCCCCAGAAACAAGAGGCTGGAGGAGATTGAGTGCGAGGCCAGGAGTTCTGGTAAAAACCTCCCTGCCGCTGTGTAATGTGAGGACAGAAGGAACTAAGAACTGTGTCCTGTTAATGACTGTAAAACAGGCAAAGGTGCTGTTGCCTCCCTGGAGGACTCGCTAGGACTCCAGAATGCAGTCCTTCGACTTCCATCCGTGGTGCATGCTGATTGCCACACTTCTAAGAAGAGGATGAGAGGGAGAGGAGCAGTGGGGGTGCAATTACTCTGGAGACCTCTGTGCAGATATGGGACCATTCCAGCTGCTTGCATAGAATTAGGCCCCCATTCAGCAAGTGGGCCTGCAACCTGGGCATGTTTAGTCTAGAGAAGAGAAGGCTGGGGAGGAGGGACATGATCAGGGCCGGCTCCAGACACCAGAGAAGGAAGCAGGTGTTTGGGGCGGCCAATACAAAGGGGCGGCAGTCCGTCTGTTAGTGGGGCGGCACGTCCGGGTCTTCGGCGGGAATTCAGCAGCGGGTCCCTCAGTCCCTCTCTTCCTCTTTGAGCTGCTGCCGAAGTGCCGCCGAAGAATGGAGCGGCGCGATTGAGCTGCCGCCGAAGTGCTGCCAATCGGCTTTTTTTTTTTTTTTTTCGCCACTTGGAGTGGCAGAAAACCTGGAGCTGGCCCTGGACATGATAGCAGTCTTCAAATATATAAAAGGTTGTTCTAAAGAGGAGAGTGCTCAGTTGTTCTCCGTGTCCACAGAGGATAGAACAAGAAGTAATCAGTTTAGTTTGCAGCAAGGGAGATTTAGGTTAGACATTAGGAAAAACTTCCTAACTCTCAAGCTTGGTGAGCACTTCAACAGGTTACTGAAGGAGGTTGTGGAATCCCCCTCACTGGAGGCTTTTCAGACCAGATTAGACACACACCTGTCAGGGCTGGTCTAGGTTTACATGGTCCTGCCTCAGTGCAGGGGGAGGGACTAAATGTCCTCCTGAGCCCTCTTCCAGCCCTACGGTTCTACGATTCGAACGTTAATCACAGGAGAAATCCCATTGCTTTGGAAGGAATGATCCCTCCTTACTACGAACCTGAGACAGGCTAAAGCCCAATAACACATGGTTGAACTAGAGCGTAGCTTTTCAAAAGTGAATATTTTAGTGCACACGTCATGAAAATGGGACCAATATGGAATATGCAGGAGAATGCAAAAATGCTCCAAATTTGTGCCTTTCACTTTTTTTTGCTCGTTTTGCAGCCCTCTCTCTATAACACTCTTTTCTGAAATTGCCAGAGCAGAGTGTCATTTTTCAGCCACATGCTGAACGCTTCAGGGCTCCCCTAATAAAAACCTGGTCACCCTGGGCTGATGTACAGCAGTGTCACTCCACTGAGATCGGCAGAGCTCTGCCGTTTTACACCAGCGGAGGGTCTGGCTCGGAGTTCAGACTCTGCAGTTAGAAATGACAAGGCTAAGAAATAAGGGAAGCAACTGGACTCTGAATGGGTGTGAGGACGAGTCTGCTCCCTAAGTGCCCTATTCTTTTTAAGGTCTAATGCCCTTAAGCCCAGGCATGCAGCTGCATGCAGGCTCCTCAAGTGGGAATTCTGTTCTCCATCGCTGGAAAGTTAACAGCTTGATTTGCAAAAGGATAATGAAAAATGTTTTTCATTAACACGTCTGACACCCCCATTAAGGCATTATCGGTTGTACTCAAGTGTTAATGAGATTTCATTCTTTCACCATGGGAGATGAGACTGTAATTGGGGCATGTTTCATATTCATGGTTGGAACAGCTGAATTAATTGACTGAGATTAACCCTTCTGTATGGGGAAAGCAAATATTTTATGCCTGCTCATGTGGTGGTTTGAAGGAGAACTCAGTTCAGTTTTTGATGATTGTCAGATGGCTTGAATGCAGGTGAAAATGAGCAGTTAATTTCATGAACAGCACACAGCTTTAATTAGACCCCACCAATGTCAACACATCCTTGGAACTCTCCGAAGAGGCAGAGAGGGCTGAGTAGAACAGAGCTGTAAAGACACATTACAACATTCCAGCTTGTTCATTAATACTTAAAACTGCCATAGGAAATGTTGCATAGTAATTTTTAGTATGCACAATGCCCACATTAACCAATGAATGCAGAGTGGGGCTGAAAATAGCTTTTATAATACTCTAGATTCTCATGTAGGGTGAAATCCACCCCCAGCAGAAGTCTGTGCACCACTCAAGTCCTACTTAATCTCTGTAGAAAGGCCATGAGTCGTGTGTAGGTTCCCGCACACGTATGAATTTCACTCCTTTGGAACAAGAATTCTCATTTTTCTGTCCTTCCAGCTGGAATCCCGAGATGAGGGATGTGTGAATGCTATGAAGCGATCCCACTTAGAGGGAATGAGATTCATGGCCCTGTGCTTCAACTGCTGCTGAGAAATTACACCTTCCCATATGACAAACCCCATCTCAATGGCATTGTTAACTAATGTCCAGGAATAAACTGGGGAGCTTCCAAGCTGGAATGCAATTATGGAAAGAACTATTTCCTAGTGTAACAAGTGAGGAAGGGAAAATAAGGTAAGCAAATGTGTTATTTTCATAAGCCAATTTAATTGGTGACATCTGTGGTAAAAGCGCAGCTCTTTGCAAAGTGGAGTTTATTTTCTATCTCTGGATGAAGCAGTGATGTGGGTGTAGAGTCTTTGGAGAAGTCGCTTTGAGTCCTTTCCAAAGACACTTGTGAATGAAATGTGGAGCAGATTAAATATGTTAATGAGGTACTGATTTATCTCTTTCTCGCATGAGATCTTCTTCGGATGCCCCGAAATTACTGTATTATTTATAAGCTTCAAATCTTTAAAATTAGATGTGTGGTTTTTCAAACTAAACATCAAAACCTTAATGCAAACCACATTGTTTCAATAAGAAATCATATTAAAAAAAATCAAATGCAAAATGTTTCTGCATTTGGCTCAAACCCACATCTCATGTGGTTCACATCCGCGCTGGATCCATTTTGCAAGATCAGGTCCTCTTTGCAATGACTTGCAACAGTGAACTCACAATAAACAGACCTGGTTTCATTAAAAAAATACTGCCTTGCTCTTGAAAAGTATCGTTTCCACATACACACCCCGGACATCTCTTGGGGAAATAGTGGAGACTCATCCCATCAGAGCCCCCAGGGAATTTCTGATCAGAGGAAGGGAAGTAGTTGGCTTGTTAAAGTCCAAAAATGCAAAATATACTATGCCAGCATCTGCATGTAGAGTGCTGCTGGAGTCTGTGCTTTCCAGGTGCTATTTATCTGTCACAGTGCACAACTGTGTGTGTGCAGGTGCGCGGCGGGGGGAGGGTGGGATAGGGGATAGATTGTACAATAAACAATTTCTTCTTGTAAATTCCAAAGAGTCACTTAAAAATTGCTCTAGCTCCCTCTCCAACATCCTGTGCTCACTTCCGGATAAAGTACCAAACCGCACTGACAGCCAGATCCTAGGCCCTGGGCGTGGCCAGCTCACTCGCTACATTTCACGGCCATGGCTGGTTTCCCAGAGCTGAGACACTCCTGGATGATTGACATTGCTGTGGGAATCTGCTGGGTGGCAGAATAATTCACAGGGTGGCTGGCCCTGGCTGTCTGCGCCATCTGACAAGGGATTGAGAGGAATCCGCAAACTGGGGCTTCATGTCATTTCCATTTCATTCAAAGGAGGAGGAACTGGCCAGAACAACACAGCCAACTCCTTATCTCATCTCTTTAAAGGGACAACGTCAGAGGCCACAGGCTGCTCTCCCCTGCAGGGTGAGGAGAGGAGACAGAAGGGTCTAAGCTAACATGCAGGAAGGCGGAAGCCAATGGATGAGGACACGGATGCTCCTGTCCTCGGTAGGCGTCCCCAAATCTGCGTGGATCTTGGGCCCTCTGTGGGAATAGGGGTCCACCAAATGCCCTACCCGTTGCATGCAGTGGGGGGCAATCCATCCTTATGGGATATCCCTAGGACCGCACATGGGCCGTAGGGACATCAACGACCACTCTGGGGACTGACAAAACAAGCTGTGTAGCAGGGGTGGCAAAGGAGAAGCAGAATCTGCTGAGGCAGGGGGCTGGTATACCCAGTGAGCGCCAGTCCCTGCCCCTAACAGCAGACAGACGAAGGGGTTGCAGGGGAAAGAGAGATTTGGGGGCTGGGGGCGAAGTGACTTGACCAAGGTCACACAGCAGGTGCATGGCAGAGATGAAGTTAGAGCCCTGCTCCCCTGTTGGCCAGGCTGGTACTTTTCCAGCACACCACACTGCCCCTTCCCTGGGTCACTAAGGACCGCTGAGATTGTGAACATTCATTCAGATCTTAGCAACCAGGGGTTGTGTTTATTTTTCATTTCAATTGGTTCTGAGCAGTTGCTACCACTTAGCAAATAACGACTAATAATAATCTTGTTGATCTTTAACACAGTTTGGCTGACGTTGCATCGCTTTCACCTTGGACAATTAATACAGCCTGGTCCATTTCACATTCACTGCCAGTCTCTTTCCCCCTCCAGTTCTCAGGCACATCATGACCTGGCAGTGTCTGGGATACAGGCACTGCCAGGAAAGGAGGAAATCCAAACCAAACCTGTTTTCACAGAATTAAAATCAATTCACTATAACATTTCTATTAATATTAAGTGTTTTAAAATGTTTCCTTTCCCCAAAACCTAAACTCTAAGCCAAACCTTCCAGACAGGACAAGTTCATTATCAACCTCAGACTCACGTTACGTGTCTCTTCTGCGTCTCCTGGAGGGGCTGGTAGAAAAGCAGCTGTCTAACCAGGTTTTTGACACATGCTGAACATCCCTCCATAATGGCCTCCACTGATCATTTTTCCACCTGTTTTCTCTGGTCCCTACGTCATCCCTCTGGATGATGGTTAATCGGCTCCAACCGGGCAGAGATTCTGTGCATTCAGGCTGCCTGTATTTAGATTTAGTGTCCCCAATCTCTCTCCCAGTCTCCCTATAACTTAGAAGAGAACATCAGACAAAACTTTGGAATTCCAATCAAAACTCAGGATGGGGACAAAGGCCAGTCCAAGCAGGCAGGGGGACAGCGCCTGACTGCCAGGTGCTGGCAAGCTCAATGGCTGAGGGTGTTGTTCTCTGGGAAAATCATATCTATTTGCAGGTCTCTTGCCTGCAGGTTGTCTGTAGGATCAGAACCTTGTCTGAGCTGATTCCCCTGGGACTGAGTCAGGGTGCCCCTAGCCACTACTGCAAATCCTTTCAGCTGCCAGCTTCGGAGAATCGCCAAATGTTGCCAAAGCTTTGCACATTGCGTGCGGTGAAAGCCACTCGGGAACAGGAGTGAGCTGTGCCCAGCACCCTGTGTCCCCACATGCCTCAGAGCCTCAGGACTGGACTCATTTCCAGGCCCACTGGGGTCTGTGACGAGGAAGAGGACCCTAACTGTGGAGCTGGGCCCCCTGGATCCGTACACAGAGGGGCTCTTGTCACCCGGAGGCACAGGGCCAAGGGGGTGTCATGCTTCTGTAGCACCCTCCCCTTCTCTCTAAACCCCAGGGAGCTCCCTCTGTGGGCCCAGCACTCAGCAGGTCTGGGACCAGCCAAGTGGGGGAGGGACACGAACCATCCTCCGGCATCTGCTGCCTCAAGCGGATTTCCTTTTTCACAGCCCAGCTTCCATCTTTCTGGAAGGCCCCTGGGCAGCTGCTGACTGGAGAAGCCCTGGAAGGCTACTAGGGACCTTGAGCAAGATGGCGGGGAGCTGAACCTTGTACGGAGCCCAGGCCCTGGCCTGCGGTAGATCGCCATGGTCCAGGTTGGAGGGCCAGGACCCAGCTGAACTGGGGAGGAGCCGTGGGAGGGAAGCCTGCAGGGCCCGCTGGGGATCAGCTTAGTGGAAAACAGAGTAAGACAGCAGGCTTGCCCAGCTGCAGTGCCGAGCTGGGCCCGGGCAGCTCTCGGACATAGCCAGGTCTCCAAAGCCACCCCTGAAGCTGGGTCTCCAGTGCAACAGGGTGTCACTGCCCGTCACGGCCCCACTTCACCAACAGCACTTGGCAGGAGCTCCAAAGTCCCCCTGTCCCTGGGCCATTCTGAGAGAGTGCAGTGGCCCCTATAGAATGGGGCCTTTCAGGCTGAATTCAGCCCATGGGGAAGTAGCCCAATAACTCCAGGGCAGTTCTCATATCAGGGGTGTAGCTGTGTCTACACTGTTACTGAGAGAGCTGGGAAACAGAAGGGGCCAGGTAGGAGCAGCAGCAGCAGCCAACCCTGATTAGCCACGTCTCCCCTCCTGCTCCGCGCCAACCCGCCTGCCTTTCTCTGCGGCCACGCCCAGTGATGCTCACGGGTTGGCTGTGGTGTGCAGACAGCAGCATCACCTCTCTTGGTTTCCTGTTCTTTAACCTGTCGGGTTGAAATTGCGACCATAAAACAAACGAAATCTGCCCGGGAAAGACAAACAACCGACCTACCTGCTGAAACTTTAATGGGAGACACCTCAGGGCTTCTTCCTCCAACCACCAGCTGTGAGAGGGCTAATGGACTCTGAAATCTCTACCCTTAATTCTCCTCTCAGGTCCTGTCAAGTCACCTCCCTCTCCTAAAGCAAAAAGGAAACGTAAAAATGGCTCGAAGGGAACTCTCTTTGGCTGGGGGTAAGGAGAGAACCAGGCTGCCAGTGGCTGTGCGCAGTATATCCTCTGCTCTATTTGCTTAATGTCCAGGAGTTAGCAATTCCTGCCAGCTTTCCCCAAAGCCAGACTGAAGCTGTGCCTCTGGGATGTGGAAACAACTCCATTCTCCTGAGGGCCTTTGTGCCTTGTGTGCTGCATTTTCTGAGTCTGCGAAGCCCCAAACAGCATGTGACAGAGCAACAGGAATCTCTGATCCAGCTGTACCAGGATATTCAGCTTCTGGGCTCTTTGTGCGACTTCCCTCGAGCCAGGAAAGTAGCTGCTTTCTCGTTCACCTGCATGGCCAGTGTCCCAGTGTCCCATGTTGTCAGTGAAATGCAAACCAAATTTCAGAAGGAAAATGCTGCCAGTGGCCCTTGGCAGAGTCACATTAGCTGAAGCTGCTCGGTTACTGTGCTTCCAACAGTGAGAGAATTAAGAAAGAGAAGGGAAACGAGAGAGACGCTTCTAAGGCAGAGAGCAAGAACAAAATATATCTTTCTTCTGGATCTCCAAAGACTTGTGTGTTCTGAGCACAGCTGACATCTGCTCCTAGACCTGGGTCCTCTCTAGCCAGCTGTATGGCCCCCAGCCCTGCATCGCGTGAAACTCCCACAACACGGATGAGTTTATTCCCACACACCTCCTGAGAGGCAGGGCAGTGCTATGATCCCCATTTTACCAAGGGGGAAACTGAGGCACAGCTAGTCAGTGGTTTGTCCAAGGCCCTGCAGGGAGCCAGACTCCCCCTTGCCCTGGCCCTTGTGGAGCCATTTACACAGTGCAAGGTGAGTGCAGAATGCGACCCAGTCAGAATGGTAACGGTTTGCTCTGCCTTTGAGCGGGACAGGCCAGTGGGGAGTCAGGCCCATGGAAGAGCTAGAACTGGGCCCTGATCACCCAAGTCCCGGGCCCCAGCCCCACGGCCTGGCAGTCTGTTACCTCACTGCATGCCGGATGTGGAATGCTGCCATTCAGACAGGGAGTGATGGGTACCCCAGTGTGCTCCCTGGGTTCTCCTGCTGCCCTCCATCACCCCCTCTGGCCCTGACAAGTCCCCTCGGTGTGGATTGGAGTTATTCTCCGTGCTGCTTCTCCCCTCCCCTGCTCAATGCCCACTTAGCCTTTGCAAAGCCAGACATCTTGCGGGGGGGGGGGGGCAGAGCGGACTTTGTAGAGTCCTGACTAGTCTAAAGCAGATGTCCCCGGGGGGCAGCCAGCGGGAGGAGCAGGAATCACTAATTCTATTTCCCGTGGTTTGCTGTGGCCCAGTTTTGAATTTCATGACGCTTGTGGTTTCCCAGCAGCCTTGCAGGGAAGATGCATTTCAGTAGCTTAGTGAGCCAGCCTGAGACTCCAAGAAGAAATAAGAGGACTGCAAATGGCATTCTGAACTATGTGAGAGGGAACCACTAATGTTCCATGGGCAGAGTTAGGTGCCCAGACAAAGAAGCAAAGGAAATAACCCTCATCCTTAACTCCCGCTCCCCCCGATGAGTCAAGCTGAGAACAGCCTTTGAAATCCAAGGCCTTTCCCCCTTCTGGAGCGTACACATCGTGGCCAGGTTCTGCCCCATGAATGTACGAACGTTGCCATCTCTGCTGTTGAACACGGGTGTTTGCAAAGGAAAATGTCACCCTCCCATCCTGGGCAGCAGTCACGACCTTTCAGTAAGAGGGTGTTCTCTGTTTCCCCCAGTGCCCCTTGTAGCCTAGGAGGCTTTGTAGCAAAGCATGTGAGCAGAGTCAGTTTGCAGACAGACAGCTAGAGTAAGATGGGGGTGAGCATTAGGGAGCAGCCTGTTTTGCCTCTGTTTTTGTGTGTTCTGAAATCTAAGCAATAAAGTAGTATTACATGGCAACCTTCTAGCAAGATTATTTAGGTTTCTATCTCATTTCTTTGTGTGTATGCTGTGAAGATAAGCGTGCACCACACACCCCATGCAGGTCTTGGGCCAGCACATGGAATTATACGATTCTCCCACTTTCAGAGTGGGCCTTGGCTGCTGTTCGCTGCAGATAAACCATGATTACACCAGCAGGCCTGACTTACGTTCAACACCTGCCGTTCTCTTCCCTCTGGGAGCAATGACTGTGGTAGCAAGTGACCAGACAGTCTCCCTCAATCAAAGTATTATTTATTTCGGTCAACAGCATTCAAGAGAAAGCAGATCTTAAAGCAATAACTGGACTGTATATGTCTAGTGTACTAGGGGCCTACATGGAGACCTCCACCTAGAGACTTGGGTAGGTCTAACTCCCTATAGACTCCTCCACGGAGCCTCTCCCGGTGTCAGCCTATAAACAGGTTCCCCTTCAGCTTCTGGAAACCCTAGCTGGTAAGCCCTGGGGGTGAATTAGCAGCATATTCAGTCCACCTGGGGGCCTTCCCCAAGTGTCCTTATTGTTGTTTCTCAGTCCCTTTTACGCCAGGTACCCACAAATATAAGAGCAGCTAGGAAGAGCTTGGCTCAACCTTTCATGCTCCGTGTTGCCTCCTTCTTCCTGTCTCGTTAGCACATCAAGTTCTCTACAGGAGCAAACGACCCCTTTCAATCTCCCAAACCCGCTCAGACTGCCTAACCCCCTCCTATTCTACCCACCCGCAGGATCCTGGGTGCGCTATGTGACCAGGGGCTGGTTTCCAAAAGCCTACTAGCACCCTGGCACACAGCACTTGGCAACGGCCAACACTGTCTTCTCTCCTGAGGGGGCTTTTTGATCTCCAGGCTCCCAGCAAAGCCAACCAGGGCTTGCCTCTTTGTTGGATCCTTGAAGCGAATCACCTCTCTCGTTGCCTTTCACGTGTATGCCTGGGGGTTCTTGTCTGGGTCTTTCTGCTTCTTCTTCCACCAGCCCCCTGCTGAATTCCAGCCCCGCCCCAATGCAAGTTCTACCATCTATCGCAACACCCAGTTCCTCCAACGGTTACATCTCAATAGTCCTAGATTATTGCACAATGGCTCAGGATACGTCATGGGAATAAAAAACAAAAAAAGTTGGGGTGAGGGAGAGAAAAACATTTAGCTTTTCACCAGTTTGTCAAACTCCGGGTTACTCCCCCGATTTGCCAGTGCTTTTCAAATGGCTTTTGTATGAGCAGAGGCTGGGTCCTGTGATGGGGCAAAGATTCTGGCAGGAGGGAGGTAAAAATTCCCAGACAGCCTGTCTGCTGTCAGGGTCAGCAGTGGGATAAGCAGGTGCCTCCCCCCGGGTGCTGAGGTCCTGCAGCCCTGTTAGCAGCAGCTGCCTGAGTCCCTGAGTCCCAGGCCATATGTCCAAAAGTTTGCAGGAAGGGAGACAAGACTAGCCTGGGAGAGGAGGGCAGGGCTGGGCTGTGACTGTGGAGAGAGCAGGGCTGAAGCAAGTCTTCCATCTGAGGGCACCAGAGAAAATGATTATGAAGCTTTTGCCACCTGCCCCATAGAACGGACAATAAGTCTGGTGACTGGTGCAACGCACAGGCGACAGAGCTAGAGTGTGTATCTGGAGAGATGAGTGTTCAGTGCAGTGTGAAGGCCTCTCTCTCAGCAACTCCCGGGCTGATGGGTGGCTGAATCCCACATGCTGCAGACTTGATGTCTGTTGCAGAAGTTAGATGGGTGCACCAGGTAGATACTTGTTCTATTGGAGCTTCATTGAAAGCCCATTGATGTCAATGGAAAGATGCCATTTGACTTCAGTAGTCTTCGGAGCAGACTTCTATTGAGTGAGACCCTTAGAAATGCTACTCTCTGGTCTCCTACAGCTGTGAGAGAAAACTTAAGCAGTATTGTAGCATAGGGACTGCATTAAAATATAGTTCTAAGTGTCTCGGTGGAACAAGCTGTCAATTGTAGTTGATTAGATGCAATAATAGCTGCTAACATCTATCTCTGGAAATTGCTTGAGGTCTAGCTGGCATTTGTTAAAAACAAACTGCAGGAAAAAAGAGAAACCTATTGGTGACATGAATGTGCAGTGAAGAAAATACATTTGTGAGTTCAGAATTTATAGCCTGTCACCATAAAGCTGTCTGGGATCCATGGATTGCTGCTTTAGATACGGATGGTAAAACAATTTTCATTCTGTTAGATGACAATTGCTTTCAATTTGGCAGTGCTGTGCTGCTCATGATCTCACCACTTCATAAATAACACTTCATAACAGCTCAGAATAAAACAAACCAAACCCTTCTCCAGACCTTCCTCCTGGGCTGTAAATACCTCTCACCATGATGTCAGAGTCCTTCTCTCAGAACATCCTGCCCAAATCACTAACACGTGTGTAGCCAGGGGATTTGTTTTACCTGGACTTTCCACTTATCCAATAATGCGGCTTGGAGACTTGGCAAAACCCTTCCATGGCTCATAGAGTTGGGCTCTTAGATAGTTTCTTTTTAATTAGTTACTGGTTTGGACAATACCCCCGGTCTAATCAAATCATATCATTATATGCCTGGGACCCTTATGAATCCACTAAATAAACATCACTTCACACTTCTCTGAATCTCTAGAGACCATTTAAGGACAGAGAGTAAAACAGTCTCATAACTCAGGTAACTCTGAAGTGACTGTCAGGAACCGAATTCATTTGCACTGCAGAAGAACCCTTCCACCTACTGTGAATTTACAAGGAAGCTGCTAAACAACCAGTGGTGCCACTGGACGATCGAGATGCTAGAGCAGCACTCATTGATGATAAGGCCATTGCAGAGAAACCAAATGAATTCTTTGCATCAGTCTTTACGGCTGAGGGATCTGAGGGAGATTCCCAAACCTGAGGCATGCTTTTTAGGTGACAAATCTGAGGAACTGGCCCAGATTGAGGTGTCATTAGAGGAGGTTTTGGAACAAATTGATAAATTAAACAGCAAAAAGTCACCAGGACCAGATGGTATTCACCTAAGACTTCTGAAGGAGCTCAAATGGGCAATTGCTGAACTACTAACTGTGGTATGTAACCTATCATTCAAATCAGTTTCTGTACCAGATGACTGGAGGATAGCTAATGTGACGCCAATTTTTTTAAAAGGGCTCCAGAAGTGACCCCAGCAATTACAGGCCAGTAAGCCTGACTTCAGTACCAGGCAAATTGGTTGAAACTATAGTAAAAAACAGAATTATCAGACACATAGAAGAACAGAATTTGTTGGGGAAGAGTCAATATGGTTTTTGTAAAGGAAAATCATGCCTCACCAATCTACTAGAATTCTTTGAGGGGGGTCAACAAGCATGTGGAGCAGGGTGATCCAGTGGATACAGTGTACTTAGATTTTCAGAAAGCCTTTGACAAGGTCCCTCACCAAAGGCTCTTAAGCAAAGTAATCTGACATGGGATAAGCGGGAAAGTCTTCTCATGGATTGGTAACTGGTTAAAAGATAGGAAACAAAGTGTAGGAATAAATGGTCAGTTCTCAGAATGGAGAGAGGTAAATAGTGATGTCCCCCAGGTGTCTGTACTGGGATCAGTCCTATTCAACATATTCATAAATGATCTGGAAAAAGGGGTAAACAGTGAGGTGACAAAATTTGCAGATGATACAAAACTACTCAAGATAGTTAAGTCCAAAGCAGACTGCGAAGAGTTACAAAGGGATCTCACAAAACTGGGTGACTGGGGAACAAAATGGCAGATGAGATTCAATGTTGATAAATGCAAAGTAATGCACATTGGAAAACATAATCCCAACTATACATATAAAATGATGGGGTCTAAATTAGTTGTAACCACTCAAGAAAGAGATCTTGGCATCATTATGGATAGTTCTCTGAAAACATCCACTCAATGTGCAGTGGCAGTCAAAAAAGCCAACAGAATGTTGGGAATTGTTAAGAAAGAGATAGATCAGGGGTTCTCAAACTGGGAGTCGGGACCCCTCAGGGGGTCGCGAGGTCATTACATGGGGGGTCACGAGCTGTCAACCTCCACCCCAAACTCTCCTTGCCTCTAGCATTTATAATGGTGTTAAATATATTAAAAAGTGTGTTTAATTTATTGTGGGGGTCGCACTCGGAGGCTTGCAATGTGAAAGGGATGGCCAGTACAAAAGTTTGAGACCCACTGGGATAGATAAGAAGACAGAAAATATCACATTGCCTCTATATAAATCCATGGGACACCCACATCTTGAATACTGTGTACAGATGTGGTTGCCACATCTCAAAAAAGATCTATTGGAATTGGAAAAGGTTCAGAAAAGGGCAACAAAAATGATTAGGGGTATGGAACGACTTCCGTATGAGGAGAGATTAATAAAACTGGGATTTTTCAGCTTGGAAAAGAGACAACTAGGGGGGATATGACAGAGGTCTATAAAATCATGACTGATGGGGAGAAAGTAAATCAGGAAGTGTTACTTCTTCTTATAACACAAGAACAATGGGTCACCAAATGAAATTAATAGGCAGCAGGTTTTAAACAAACAAAAGGAAGTATTTCTTCATACAAACTCAGTCAATCTGTGAAACTCTTGCCAGAGGATGCTGTGAAGCCAAGACTACAACAGGGTTCAAAAAAGAATTAGATAAATTCATGGAGGCTAGGTCCATCAATGGCTATTAGCCAGGATGGGCAGGAATGGTGTCCCTAGCCTCTGTTTGCCAGAAGCTGGGAAGGGGCGACAGGGAACGGATCACTTGATGATTCCCTGTTCTGTTCATTCCCTCTAGGGCACCTGGCATGGGTCACTGTCAGAAGACGGGATACTGGGCTGGATGGACATCTGGTCTGACCCAGTGTGGCTGTTCTAGAGTGTTAAAAAACTTCCCCAGATTCTAATTGCTCTGCTCAGAATGGTGAGGATCCTTATCAGTTTTTGCTGGGTAAAGAACCTTGTGCAATAGTGTATTTTCTAGATAAACAAACACAACTAGCTCATTACATTCTTTAAGATCTCTCTTTTCCCAGATCGCCCCAAAGCGATCTTCACTACAAGGACTTGCACAATCTGCATGTGTACAGGCATTTTGGAGACACAGTCCAATGAGAAAACATCAGGAACATACAAAAATATCAATAGTCGTCATTTCCCTTTGATTGCAGATATGTATTTTATACCTAGGACCTGATCATCAGTGTAAATTGGCATCACTCCATTGGCACCAACACCCCCTGGAGTCATTGGAGCTATTCACATTGGCCAAGGAGCTGGCCCCGGTGCTGTGTTCCCACATTCCTTGTGAATAAACGTCTCATTCATGAAAAGAGCTAGACTGACAGCCCTGGGCCCTAGAGTCCTGAACCATATAACAGCTGTGTGGGGCGGGGGGGAGACACGCGTCTCCTGCCACCACCCCCACTTTGTCCTCAACCCTCCCAGGGGTAGGGGGGGCTCCGGGATAGATCTGTAGCGCAGTCACTACTTGGGCCCTCTGATGAGGCTGTGCACAAGAAGAGGCAGTTACTGTCGGTCGTGATGGGAGTCCCAGTCCAGTGAAAAGAGGCCTCGGACAACCAAATCATTCCACACAGCTGGAAGAAGACAGCAGCCTGGGTTTGTCAGGGTACCCACCCTCCGTCCTTTCCATCCAGAGACCTCCGAGCACAGACCTGTCATTATCCCCGTGTTAACAGCTAGAACACAGAGAACTTAAATGACATACTCAAGGGCACACAGTGAATCATGCACTGAGGTGTGGACAGAGCCTTGGCCCCCCCCATTCAATCCAAGAGACCCCTGCCCTATCCAAAGCACCACACTGCCTCCTGCCCGCTCACTTGTATCTGCAGTGCTCCAGCAGCCCTTCCTACTGTCTCTTGAGGACTCTGTTTGACAGCCCTAGAGGGCAACAGCAAAGTGAATGAGATCTGCTTAGATTCCAGAGCCATTCAGGATTGAACATGGACGTGCCTATAAAACCATGATGGACCCCATCACACCCCCTGCAGAGAAGCCTGTTTACATACCGAGATACTCCGACTCTTTGAATTTTTAAAGGGAGTTTCTTTCTCACTCCCCGCCCCGCTGTTATTTATAGTCGTGATTGTAATTATCCTGCTCTGTGAAGTGGTTTGGGGATGCAGTGTATATGAAAGATGCTGTAAAAAGTAAAGTTGTCTGGTACTAAATAACAAAGGGACTCGGCCACATGTGACAGATGCTAGTCATGTTTCTTGGTGCCGTGTTTGAAGGCAATCGTGTACCCCAGGGACATGTGTGCAGCATGAAAACCTGAATAGCAGATAATATTGTGCAGGGCTCAGGAACAAAAACAGCTTTAAAATTAAGCAGCTTTTTTAGTTATAAAATCACAGAACAGTCCAGAGTATTCAGAACTACATGTGCACACACATGTATGTATTTGCTCGCCAAGGCCCTGATCCAGCAAAGCACTTAGGCGCGTATTTAACTTGAAGCATGTGCCTACATCCATCCATGTTCATCAAAGCACTGAGCCCTAAACATGAGATGCCTTTACTGGGTCAGGGTCCAAGCCCATAAGCCCTTGGGAAGGTGAAGAGTTCTCATTTTTCAGAGGGGTTTGTCTGTTTTCATCACCTAGCCACAAAGATCCAAGCGGAGTCGGAAAGTGTCTTTGCACTGGTAAGAGACGCTGGCGAGCGAGTTCTCCTGGGACCTGGCATCGCAGTGCAGAAGGTGACACGGGGAGTGCTGCAGTGTGTCTACATGCTTCTGAGCCTGTGTGCTGCTCTCCCTCTCACAGGGGCTTCAGAGGAGACAACAGTTTCTTTTGGATCCTTTAAAGTTGTGTTTTGTTGTTGTCTTTGTGAATGAAAGGTCGGCATGTGGCAGCTTGGCTCCCACAGAAACAAGGGCCCCCCAGTCACCCCTCAGTCTGAGGAGGACCAGGCAGGAGGCACTGTTTTTATCTCCGCTTTCCGGAGGGTTTGCATAGTGTCTGATGCATCCCAGAGTCTGGTCTAAAGTTAGGCAACTGACAGTCACACTGCAGCTCCAGTTTTGGCTTTCTCCACCTTGGGAGCATCCTGCTGCTTCCACAGCAGAACTTAGAGCTGAGAGAGGACTTCAGAAAGTGACCGGCTCTTTCCTGGATAATGGAGTAGAATTCTAGCAGCATAATAATAAGCTCTCTGCCCTCAACCCTGGGGTCTCTGTCTTTCTCCGTGTCCGTATTTCAATCAGCAGTGTTGGGACGTCAGCATACCGTGCCCTCACAGACACTATATGTGCCACTTTTCTGCTAGCCAGGCTGCAATTATTCTGCTCTTTCCTGGAGGATCTCTGAGTCCCCCATAAACAGTAATGCCAAGTGCAAGTGCTCAAACTTAATGAGATTTTAAAGAATAATAAATGTTGGCATCATTTGATCTCTGTCTGGATTTTTTGAGCCTTTAGGGTCATGTTTTCAGGCATTTTTCAACAATGAGGAGGGCTAGAAACAGCCTCTTTTTTTTCTTAATGAAAGCTGAGATTTTCACCTGACTCCAGGAGCTGGTACTTTAAGAAAAGAGTTTGCAACACTGTAATATCGAAGGCTCTCTATCTCCGTCTTAAAAAGACAGCATGAAATCATAATTTTTCCTAATAGCAAAGCACATTCAGACACCCTTACTTACGTTAAGTAGGACCTTACCATGCAAGTCGGCCCATTGAAGTCAATAGAAGTTTTTATGGAGTAAGGCATTCTCAGCAAGAGTAAGGGCACTAGACTCTGACCTAAGCATTTTAACCTGTTTGTAGTAAAGCATGTGACACTAATTCCAGATGTTAATTTTTGTGCGTGTCATTTCCCTGCATTATTTGGCTCAGCAAATGGAGACCAAACTTAGTTCCTAAATTCGGATAGTGCTCTTGGGAGAATTTCAATCTCTTCTTTTATTTTGGTTTGGGTTTTTTGCAGGTCTGCAAATGTGTTTGTTTTAATAATATAGCTGCAGGACAGATTTTGAAAAGCCAAGCATCACTAGAGTTTAATATCTCTACTCCAGCAGTAACACAAGCCTGCCGAGCGTTTGCTTAATGCTTCACATCCTTTTCTTATTAAGCAAAAGGTTTGAAGTGATTATAGTTTATTTACAATTAAATTGGGCTTAAATGCGAGTTAATTCCTACCCCCCTACTCTATCGGGCCATCTGCCAATTACCATGTGTCTGCTAAGCTCACACTTCAAGAGCACCATTAGGAGCCGCAGGGCAGATGTTCTAACAGTTCAGAAATAGCTTCTCTGGGTGGAATGCCGGAGCTGTTGATGCTTGGGTGCCCATGTCTCCCTCTAATGGCAGGAGGTCAGCCAGGACTGTGAGGCCCTAATACTAGCACTGCACATGGAGATTTTCCTCTGGATCGTAAACTCTTTGGGGCACTCTCTCTAATCACATGTTTGTACAGCACCAAGCACCATGGGCCTCCAGCCCTGACTGAGGCCTCTAGGGGCCACTGCAACAGAAACAGAAACAGACTCAGAAGGGCCCGAGTTCATCCCCCTGGTTTGCTGGACTGTCCAGGTGTCCATAGTGGGCGGAGTCTGACCTTGCTGCCCAGTGGTTCCAGGATGCGAATATTTGCAAACTAAAAAGTTATGCCTGGCAGCAGGAATACGCATTTCCCTCCGCTCTGAGAGGCCTTAGGCTCAGAATCCCATACGGGGTTCCTGATAAGTGGCAGTTGTCAGTTTTCTGTCATATTGCTTCAACTAACGCTCTCTCGCTCTGCAGCACAGTCACGTCAACAGGCCAGCGTCTGAGTGTCTCCACGTACTGTTACCCGGAGCCCACTCCTGTGCTCCTTTGTTATCTGGAGACACCACCAAGTCCTGCTGCCTTTGCGGAATGATGCTCTGTGGTCCTGTCCGTTCTCCCGAGTAGGATAGCCCTTCCTGTTCTCCCAGAGCCTGCTGCCCTGCGCAGGGCTGGCTGGGAACACTTCTCACACTCTCCACAGAGTTTCTGAATTAAGCATCTTTATTAAACAGCTGAGCAATGAAAAGCCAGCGTGAGTTCAGGCCCCACAGCAGGCAGAGAGAGCTCCTCTGATCCCAGGGCTTTTATCTTTGCCACAGCCTAGTGTTCAGTCAAGCCCCGAAGGAACAAAGAGCCAGTTCTTTGGAAGGAATCAGGTGCCGAAGGAAATTCTTCCTCCCGCCTGTTGGAAGCTTGTCCGAAGCTGCAGTTACAATTCCCCCGAACTGAGCTCAGCCTTTCTGTGGTTAATGAACACGAGGGAGAGAAACGTTTGGGGTTTTAATACATTTTTATTTTTGTTGTTTGTGAAATGTAATTAAAAAATCAGTGAGGCGGCACGTGTGGGCACTAGCAGCAGATCCCCATCCCCAGGGCTGCCAGCTCCCAGGCCTCTGGAGTGGCCCCCACGGATGTAGGTACCCAAGCAGAAAAGCCACTCAAGGAAGGGTCTGTCATTTGCAGCCAATAACCTAGTAATGCAAGGGGAGAACAAGGAAGTAGGGAAGAGAAAGAGGGGGGAGGGGGACAAAAGGAGAGGGAGCCAGTCCCATGGAGAACATGTTCCTCAGAGTGCACAGAAGCAGCACGTCCTACCTACGGTGATTGCGAGCCAATGGACAAGGCTGATCATGGCAACAATTGGACCTCACCCCTCTAAACACTCCCCCTCCCCAGCGTGTGAGCCCCACACTCCTGCCACTGGCTCATCCCCTCACCCAGCCTTCTGGTGAGTCTGGCCCTCCCTGCTCCTGGCACCAGAGTACCTGTGGTTTGTGATTTGTTATGCCACTTGGATTGGCAAATTGGCAATTGTAACTTCTTCCTTTCTTTATCCCACTGGCCCTGGGAAGCCCATGCTTCACCCTTTCACAGAGAAATGGCATTCCCAGCCTGACAGCCACGTGGAGTATGGACAGATGGACAGTACCTGCAGCCTCCAAAGGATAAAGTCTCTCTTACTTGTAGGTACTTTTCAGTTGATAACAAAAAATTAAAGGAAACCCAAACACTAAGGCGATAAACCTCCCGTTAGTGTAAACAACGAGGGGTCCTTGTGGCACCTTAGAGACTAACAGATTTATTTGGGCATAAATGTGTTAGTCTCTAAGGTGCCACAAGGACGCCTCGCTGTTTTTACTGATACAGACTAACATGGCCACCCCCTGAAACCTCCCGTTAGTATGAGTTTGTGTCTGAGCCAGCTGAAGGATCGTGAGTCCCGCTGGGCCCAGGCTTTGACTCTGCAGAGTTTTGTAATTCCCAGCAGCAAAGGCAACCCAATGGACACAATAAATCCATGCTGGGACCCCAGGGGGGCCGCAGTCTGACACTGCCTGTATTACTACCTTACCAATCAATGGGAGCCCTGGCTCTCACCGGCAGGGAGTGAGAGGAAGAAAGACACAAAAGCCGTGGGAAGTGAATAAACTCAATTAGATCGCTGTAATTGCAACAAGCATGAGTGTGGGGGTCGGGCACATGTGCTGTCTTGGAGCAGTAATTAAAAGTGCCGTGTTTGCTGTGCTGGAGAGGCGGCCTGCTGCGTCCCAGCAGTGCCCTTTGAAAAGCTCCACAACGGAGTTTCAGCGCTTCAGAGCCGGGGGACTCACAATCCCCAGCCCAGTGGGAGAATTCCCTGGTTTTCATTCCCAACAGTTTGGCTAATTTTGGAGTCAGGCTTTGATGTGCGCTGGGAGCCCTGTGCGCCGCACACTTTCCCAGCCATGCTGCCCCCACTTCTCATAATGCTTTATTAATTTCCTCCTGTGGTTGTGTTTTATCCTCCCTTTCCCTCGGGCCCAGCCACAACTTCCCTCTTGTGCTGGCCTGGCAGGGATCCTGGAAGAGAGTCTATCATTCTGAAATAGATTTAAAGAGGGGTTAAGAGGGAAGAGGTAGGAACCTGTGGTGATTAGAGGGACACATGATTAGCTGCGTCTGCAATAACCGGCCCCTTGGAGTGAGGAGCCTCCCCTCCTTCCCCAGGGTCTGGTCATGTGCCCAGAGCTCGGATAGCAGCAGGCCACTGTGCTTCCCAGGTGCCCAGCTGCAACCAGTCCCAGCCCCCCTCTGCCTCAGCTGCCAGTGGGAGGTGGGGGGGGGGTGTCATTCGTCGCCCTAGAGACAGTGAAGGTGAGGTTGGATCACGACTTGTCAGGGAAGTGACGGCCTGAAAAACGCCCTGCAGTGGGATGGGCACACGGCAGGACCAGCCGTGGGACTGCAAACCAGGAACCTGCAGGAATGAACCGCCTGCGAGGGCCTACAGCGGTGGTGAGTGAGCTCAGGCGCTGCGTGCCCGTGCTGGGGTGAGGGGAATCAGCCCTGATTCCTGAAGAGGGCGAGAAGAAGAAAGCAGGAGTTAGGGTAGCCGGCCAGATGCAGAATATTCAGTTGAAATCAAAGCTGCAGCGTGGATCAGAGAGGAGAGTTTGAACCTCACCTCCGGCTAGTAATTGTCTCACACACACAGTGCACGAAGCAGGAGCCTGGAAGTGCACATGCTGCTGCCACTGCGTGTCACTTTTCGGCTGATTTAGGAGCAAAGGTGCCACTGGGTCTGTGTGTGGAACAGGGACACCTACTGGCAGGTGAGTGGAGTTAATCCTCCTACTCGCTTGGTGTCTCTCAGGCTGGCAGATCTGCTTTTAGCCCTGCACTGAGCTCAGAGAACTACAGAACTGTCCCTGTTTCTGGGAAAGTCTCTGGGCAGACGGGGGCTTGAGACTTGTGAAGGAGGAGCTCAGCTTTCATGAATCCAACGCCTAGCCCTTTGCTTCGCCAAGAGCCCAGGAAGTATGGATGGGGCAGGCCCTGCTCACAGAGCGTCTGCCAAGGGAATGGGAGCACAGGGTGCATTCGCACCTTTCCTCCCCAGCTGGTTGTTGATGGATTGTGGGCAGGGTGCACACGGGATCCCATCCCCCCGAAGCAGGAGCAGCTGTGAGAAAAGGAAATGTTTGAGGACTCCGTGCTGCAAGTCTGTTCCTTCACCACCATGGCTCTGAAGAGGGATTGAAATATCACAGCAGTCCCCTGCAGTACGGCTGGCAACACGGAACAGCCTTTGCCCAGGCTCTGCTACAGGTGCCCACCCAGGGCATGGCGCAGGGGCTGTCACTGAATGGGGGAACGAGAGACTGGAGGGAGGGAGCCGGTAGGTCATTGACTCTGGCCGCACAAGCTCGCGCCCTACAGTCTATTCAGTCTTAGAGCGGAAGCATGGCCAGTAGCCTGGGACTCGGGGTTCAAGTCCCCGCTCTGCCACAGGCTTCCTGAGTGCCTGTACATGAGTGTGTGTGTGTGTGTGCGCGCATCGGCGTGTGTGTAATTGTCAAGTGGTCTGGATCCGTAGGCATGAAGCCTGCTGCATTCATGGGAAGTATTATTAACAGCAATTTCTCGGTGCTAGCGCTTAGAATCGATGTCCGAGAGCCCTGCAGTCTGCTGATGAAACGCCAACCTCTTCCCTCACGCCCAGTGAGGGTGACCAGACAGCAAATGTGAAAAATCGGGACAGGGGGTGGGGATGGGGGTAATAGGAGCCTATATAAGACAAAGCCCCAAATATCGGGACTGTCCCTATAAAATTGGGACATCTGGTCACCCTACGCCCAGTCTCATCTCCTTCTCCCTCCCTTCCCCTTCCACCGGTCCCTGCTGCCTGGTGACTGTTACCAAAACGGCACAGCTGGCTGCCAACCCGTTCTTCACAAGCTGGCACCGAGCCCTGTCCCTGTTTTCTATTATCCTCTGTGTTTGGCACAAAGGGGATTTTCTCCCACATCCTTTTGGCACAGACTGGTCCTAAAACCAACAAAACCCTGGTTTGTACTTGCTGTCCTTCCCACCACGATCCCTGCCCTGCATGTTTTCGAACCCAGGAGTCAGGCATCATCGGGACTGGCTGGCAGGGGGTAGGGGCTGTTATATGCAAATAAAAAGGGCTCACTACAGAACTGTCCCTCGTGTCTGCCCTGACACACACAAGGGAGGCCATGAATACATGACCCTGAGCTCAGTCAGGGGCTCTCGGCAGGCCCCAGAAGAACTGGAGCTCTCCACGGGGTGGTTTGTGACGTTCAGGGATGAGATGCACCCGAGTGCCCTGTGCAGCCAGAGGAGGAGGATTATCCATCATTGCCCTAGATGAGCAGACAGCCCGGAGGGCTGTCCCCGTCTGTGTAGCTCGCTGGTTCCTGACACTGCCGTGCCTGTGTTGTTTGAAGCCCTTTGTGCCTGGGCCATCTCGATGGCAAACACCAGGGCACAGTGTGACCTAACCCTGCCCACTCTGGCTTTTCCACACGGCACACTGCCCGTGGCTGGGCAGGCTGACCCTAGCGCTGCTGAGCTCTCCTAGAGCCCACAGGCTTTGGGGGAAGCACTGGGTGCTCAGCTCACTCCTGAATAAGCCCTTGGCCTTGAATGCTCATGTGTGATTTGTTCCCGAGAGAGAGGGTCAGATGAGCTTTCTCTTGCCACGTCTCCCTCGGGAAAGACCTGCTGCCCTTCCCTTCGATTCAGCCAGAAACGGCCGGACTGCACAGCTCAGCTCCTCCAAGAATACCTAAGCCATGCAGGATGGGACCCTGCTGTTCAGAGGCATTGTGGGTTTGGCCCCTACAATGGGCTGTGTTAGTTAATGCAATGAACAGAGAGGCTTAGGGTGGAGGCCCTGATTTCGGCCTGATGAACAAGATACAGAAATGAACCAAAGGCTGTTCCCATGACAGGGCGGCGGCGGCGGGGTGTGTGTGTGCAATCCAATTGCAAACCTCGGCTCGCAGAAGGAAGGTGCATTGGTGGGGGAGGCACGCTGGTACTGGATAGCAATTGCCTCGGGAAACTCATTACTGACCTGGTTTGTAAACAGAAAAGAAGAAAAATATATGTGGGCAGATGGGAGGAAACTGAGAGCCAGGCTGTGGATTTCTGCAAGAGAGGAAAATATGGCTCCCTGCCCCAGACAGCGGGGCCTGGGCTGGACCAGCCACTGGGTGGCTGTTCTCCTTCCTGGCTGCACAGAGCTGTGCATGACGCGATGACAAATCACCCAACGCCAGCATGTCGCCATGGCAGAATTTACAAAGCACCAGGGAGAAATGGGAGCAGGAGGGAAGCCTGTCAGGGACACCGAGGGCAGAATGCCCAGGACACAGTGGACGAGAAGCTGGATATGAGTCAACAGTGTGCCCTTGTTGCCAAGAAGGCTAATGGCATTTTGGGATGTATAAGTAGGGGCATTGCCAGCAGATCGAGGGACATGATCATTCCCCTTTATTCGACATTGGTGAGGCCTCATCTGGAGTACTTTGTCCAGTTTTGGGCCCCACACTACAAGAAGGATGTGGAAAAATTGGAAAGAGTCCTGCGGAGTGCAACAAAAATGATTAGGGGTCTGAAGCACATGACTTATGAGGAGAGGCTGAGGGAACTGGGATTGTTTAGTCTGCAGAAGAGAAGAATGAGGGGGGATTTGATAGCTACTTTCAACTACCTGAAATGGGGTTCCAAAGAGGATGGATTTAGACTGTTCTCAGTGGTGGCAGACAACAGAACAAGGAGTAATGGTCTCAAGTTGCAGGGGGGAGGTTTAGGTTGGATATTAGGAAAACCTTTTTCACCAGGAGGGTGGTAAAGCACTGGAATGGATTACCTAGGGAGGTGGTGGAATCTCCTTCCTTAGAGGTTTTTAAGGTCAGGCTTGACAAAGCCCTGGCTGGGATGATTTAGTTGGGGATTGGTCCTGCTTTGAGCAGGGGGTGGGACTAGATGACCTCCTGAGGTCCCTTCCAACCCTGATCTTCTATGATTCTATGACACTGCTCGTGCCACCAGAATAACCCACCGGGCTCTCACTGGGCCCCAGAGGAGTCGCTCTCTGAGTTAACAAAACAGCCATTTCTGGCACGGGCAGGAGCCTGCCCTGAATCGCACAGAGGGGCTGTCAATTAGCCTCTGATTGGAACTGACTCCCAGGCCTCTCTTTGCGGCTGTCCAGAGCTCACCGTATCCTGCCTGCAAGGCCAGCCCGAGCTGCGGAATCGCCTCTCACTAGCACACCATGGGCCTCTGGAAGAGGAATGAAACCCTGGTCCACACCACAGCCTGTTCCACCCAATGTCAGGGCGTGCACAGCACCCGCAGGCTGGGGCAGCCTGTGGGGGGAGAATACGCAGCAGGGAAGGGGAGCCCCTGCTCACCATCCCTCAGATGTGACATGTCTCCCAACAGAGGCCTTCCAAGGCTGAACTCATGCTGGGTGGCGGATTTAGTCTGAACAGCAGCTAGCATGTTTGTAATTTGATTATGGGACTTCATATGTTTACAAGCAAGGAATCGTACTCCAGCGTCTCCCACTTGATTTCATTCACAAGTCTTCCTGGCCAGTCCAGGCTGTCGATGGTGCTCCGATTGCTTTGGGATGACCGTTCCTGATCACACGAGGATATACTGACGGCACCACTGAGTTACAGAAAGAGGCTTTCATTCATATCCACACTGTATTTAGGAAAGAACTAAAAGCATAGGGAACTTCTACGTAGAAGAATGTTAATAATATTTGAGCAAACAGTTCAGTCTGAAGGGAAACACAGGGCTACCATAGCCTGAGGCATAGATTCTGGCAGCCCACCATGTTCATAGCATATAGAGTGAAGCTAAAATAAATAATCTACAGATGCACAAGTGAATAGCTGGGTCCTTTCTTTTAAAATAATCTGTAACCGGGAGAAATACAAGTGTAAGCCTGCTTCGTGTAGAATAGGGCCCTTATGTATCAATCCTCCCCCCTCCACACACCAACCCCCCCCCCCAACATACCAGAACAAAACTCTACAGACACCGTTCTCCCCCAGGGAGAGGATGAGCGAGAATGGACCATACCTGGCTGCTGTTAGTTATGTACTAAATGCACAGCTAGATGGCACCCATATACTAGGTGATGAGGCAGTGTAACGTATGTGGAATCAAATTGAATCCCTCTGCCAGCCTCCTCTATATTTATTCTGCTCCATGGTTGGTAGAAATGAGTTTAGATTTCCTGTGTAGTCTCTTGTGATAGGCATCTGCGTGTTCTCTCAGCCCTTTTCTATGAAATAGTCCCTTTGGGCTGCACAGATTAATTAATATGTGAGCCCATCTGTTTTAGTTGTGCAGTTCCAGCTCACATTCACCCTTACGTGTGCAAGAGTCAGTCCCGCTCAAGTAGTATTATTTATTCTGTTCTGGGTTGGGAGCCAGCAGACAAGTTCCCGACAGTCTATATTAGACAGAGATGCTAGAGCTCAGTATCAGGCACACGAATAGGAGGTGGGTGGTGGAACTGGCACAGAGGTGGGTGGTGGAAGGTTAAGAGAAAGAAGTGAGTTTTGAAGTAGGATTTTAAGAAGGAACAGAATGACATGACCCCACAAACTTCCACTGCCAACAGATGCAGCCTCATTCAAACCCATACGCTAACTCACTGTTCCTTGTCAGCCGCAGACAAGAGGAGTTGGAATTAGACTGTTTATGAGCTATAGTGGGGCGACTGAAACTATGAAATGGATGCAATGAATTTTCTGGTTACCACAAGCCTGCATTTGCAGTTACAGATGCATCAAACGCAGCATCCTGTCTGTGCTTCAGCATCGCCTGTAAATACGTTGCACATGTCATCCATCCTCCCCTAAACTGCAGCGCTGGGTCTGCAGCCAGGAAGCGGCCTCTGGGCACCCTCGCTGTGACAACAGGGACAAAAGAAGTTAACGGAACTCTTCCCTGGGGAAGTCAGCATCTTGTAAACGTGTAACACGTGCGTGGCCCTCACCAAACGCCCATGGAAGCTGCTTGCGTGTAGGGCAAGTCTGTGGTATTTATGTTGCGACAATTTTTCATTCCTTTGGCACATAAAGAGCAACGACCTCCTCCCTTCGGATTAGGCAATTACTGTCGTTTGTTTCAAGTGAAAACTACTGGCTCATAAAAGAAAAGCGTCTGAGACTCGAAAAACACTTCTGAACGGGCCTCAGGGGAATGTGGCTTGACTTACCCTCTCCCGGCAGCGCTGGGGTTGGGCGCGGAGCCAGTGCTTTTGGGCTTCATCTCCATGAAATTTACACAGTGAGACTGGATGTTTGCACAGTGTTGTTACTGAAAAAGGCAGCTGGTGAGCAGTGACAGGCACAGAGCCAGAGGCCTTGACACGCGACCCATGTGCCAGGCATCTCAAGGACAGAGCCCTTGCTGTTGGCTGGGATTTCAAAGCAGCCTAAAGGAGCAAAGGGCCAAATCCCACTGCAGTCTTTGGCCACCTACTTGCCTGATGTGCCTGCAGAAATGCCAGGCTCAAAACCCATTGGTGCCCATCTCTGGAGATCTGATGCTTTAAGGCACTTGCCAAATCCGTCCAGACAGTCATTGCCAGGTGAGAGTAACAAAGTCTGTGTGTTGGAACTTCCCCATCCTGGATCCAGAATAATCCATAACCTCTTCTGTAAATCAGACCAGTGTGACGATGCACCCACCCCACCACTATCTCACTCATCATCTGTTCCGCTCCCCTGTATCTCACAATAATTTGTTCTGAGCTACTGATGCCACTCGTTGGTTTTTTACTCTTCATTCACACTCGGTTTCCTTTGGTGCCTCAGTTTCATGGATTTTAAAATCGGAAGGGACCATTCTGATCCCCTAGTCTGACCACTCCATGGTACAGGCCAGAGAGCCTCACCCTGTGACTCCTGCGTTGCAGGAAAATATTCTTCCCTCCTTTGTGACACTACTGAGCCCAATGACTCAAGACCAAACGAGGACTGGTCTTGCAGAAAGACATCCAGCCTTCATCTGAAGACTCCAAGTGGCGATGGATTTACCAAGCAGTTCCAATGGTTAATTGTGTCCTATGTCCCGTTGGAATTTTTCTAATTTCTGCCTCATGGCTTCATAGAGTTTAAGGCCAGAAGGCTCATTAGATCATTGAGTCTGACTCCCGTATAACAGCCCAATACATCTCACCCAGTTACAGCCGAACTGAGCCCACCCGCTGGCGTTTGGCTAATGTGTCACTTGTGTTTGGCAAAGCAGATCTCCCAGAAGGGCATCAAGAAATGGAGAAACTGCCACGTCTCATGGTAGTTTGTCCAGTGCTTAATCACTCTCACTGTTAAACTTGTGTGCCTACAGTTCTCATTTGAATTTGTCTGGCTTCCGGTTCCAGCCATTGGCTCTTGTTTTGCCTTTTGCCACTAGATTAGGGAGCCCTTTCATAGCTGGTATTTCTCCCTGTGAAGGTCCTTATACACTGTGACCAAGTCAGCCCTCACTTTTCTTTTTCACAAGCTAAACAGACTGAGCTCTTGTAAACCCTTAAATCTTTCTTTCTTTCTTTCTTTCTTTCTTTCTTTCTTTCTTTCTTTCTTTCTTTCTTTCTTTCTTTCTTTCTTCACCCTCTCAATTTTTCAACATCTTTTCTAAAATGTGGACACCAGAGCTGGAGGCACGATTCCAGTATTGGTCTCACCAACGCCACACGCAGATGTTAAATCACCCCCCTATTGCTAGTCCCCTCTGTTCATATATCCGAGGGTGGCATGAGCTCTTTTAGCCCCAGCATCGCACTGGGAGCTCATGCTGAGTTGCTCATCCACTGTGACCCCTAAATCCTTTTCGGTGCCACTGCTGTCCAGGATACTGAACCCATTCTGTAGGCGTGGCCTGCAGGCCTGGTTCCTAGATGTGTAACTGTCCATTGCGCTGTATTAAAACACACTTTGTTTGAATGAGTCCAGATTACCAAGCTTTGTATGACTGCCGTGTCCTCATCGTTTACCACCACGCCCAATTTTTGTGTGTCTCATCTGCAATTTTATCAGCAGTGATTTTATATTTACTCCCAGATCATTGATGAAAATGTTAATTAGCATCAGGCCTAGTACCGATCCTTGTGGAACCCCACTGGATGCGTCCCCGTTACATGATGACTCCCCACTGATGATTACTTTCTGAGATCTGTCAGTTAGCCAGTTCTTAATCCATTTAGTGTGTGCTTTATTGCTTTACTGATATTGTATCATGTTAATTTTTTAATCAGACTGTAATGTGGTTCTAAGTCAAATGCCTCACAAAAGTCAGAGAGACAAAGGGGGGTGAGGTAATATCTTTCATTGGACCAACTTCTGTTGGTGAGAGTGGCAAGATTTCAAGCTATGCAAGGACTTCTTCTTTGATGTGAAGAAGAGTTTGTCTCTTGAAGGTGGTCCAACATTGTCTCTCTATATTACATCTACATAGTTATCTTTATCAACCAAATTTGCAATCTCAACAAAGAATTAAATCAGTCTGTTTGACAAGACCTATTTTCCATAAAGCCATTCTGACTGGCTTTTAATTATATTCCTGTCCTTTAACTCTTTATCAACTGAATCCTGTATCAGATTTTCCATTATTTTGTCCAGGATTCATGTCAGGCTAATTGGCTTATAGTTATCCAAGTCATCTCACTTACCCTTCCTGACTATTGGCATAATGTTTGCACTCTTCCAGTCTTCTGGAATTTTCTCACTATTCCAAGAGATATTAAAAAGTAACATCAGTGGGCCAGAAATTTCCTTTTAGGACTCTTGGGTGCAAGTTATCCAGGCCTGCTAATTTAAAAATGTTTATTCCTATTAGATGTTGTTTAATGTCCTCCTTGGTTACTAATGGATTGAAGGTATTTCAGCATTCTTGTCTGAGATAAGTACATCATTCTGCCTCTTTCCAAATATAGAACTGAAATATTTATTATTATTTTTTTATCTACGTTTTTACTCTCAGTCAATTTTATTCATAATTTTCCTCAGCTTTGAGAAATTAGATCTCTTGATGCACCAAGTATACATACTGCATTTCCTCTGTTTGGTCATATTGAATGTAATCAAATCATGATCATTGGTCCCTAGACAACCACCAACTTCCAGTCCAATGAGTAATTAATTTCTATCTGTCATAATAAGGTTCTAAATCGAGTTACCTTTTGTTGGGTGCAATAATTTCTGTATTAGAAACTTATCATCTATAATTTTTAGCAACTCCAGTGATGTTTTACTACAGGCTGCTTGAGAAAACCCCAAGCCAATCACTTAATGCTCCATCATGCAGCGCTGTCCTTGCTCTGATTTTCATGGCTGAAGAAGAATACATGGAAGAGAGAGCTGAAGGTAAAATATAGTAGGGACATTACTAGAGAAAAATCATAAATCAGGATGAGATGCAAACTTGCAAGGACATTTTAGAAGAGTCTATCAGAGACCTGTTAAACTTCACAGCTTCAGTTTAAGAACTTCAGGAGGTTATTGGCATAGCCTGAAAGAAAGAGGACGATTACAAACACATGTCATGGGCTTGAACTGAGCTGCAGCGACTCTGGAAGGTAATCCTTATTGCTATGTGAGATAGAATAGAATAGCCCTGACCAAGAATCCCTTTCACTTGCCTATTGAATGGCTGCAGTGTTTTTTGATACCAGTGAAATTAAAACCATGTTTGATAGGAGGCTTGAGGGTTCAGAAATGGTCCTGTGAAGGCACTGGGTTTGTCCAAACATCTCTGCTAATTGGCCTTGGGTACAGTTGGGATCTCCTGGCCTTCTGTGCTCCAGATTGCACCCACCAATTGTTTTCCCTTTACTCTACCATCCCACAAGGATGCATGGCTGAACCTGGGTTTGAGAAGGAAAGGCCGAAGCTGGCAGAGTTACATGAGATAATTGATGTCTGCAGTGTTGTTGTTGCCCCTTGGCTCTCTTGAAACAGGGAGCTGTGTGGTGTGGGATGGAGCATCCCATAAGCATTTCCACTTGCCTTGTTTCAGCTCTCCCTGGCCTCCCACGCTGCAGTGGTTTCACTTCCTGCTGGGCCAGATTCTTGCTTCTGCAAGCTCCATTTGTCCTGCTCTTCCACACGTCTCAGATTGAATTCACCTCCCTACAGCCACAGGGCAATTGGAGAAAGTATTCACGTGGACTTCATTTGAAACATTATTGCCTTGTTGGGTTTTTACTTTCCATTGTTTCGTTCTAGGCCTTTGTCTGGAGTCCAGGGGTACAATATGATACTGGACACGTTTATACTTTAACCCACGTAAGCAGTGGGAGCCTCTGCTGCTCAGCACCTTTGCAAATCAGGCGATTTTTATTTGGGTTTCCAAGTTTGGGTTTAGCAACCTAAATATCAGGCCTCCAAGCTTGAAAGTATTGGCCTTTGCCTGCCTAAGAAGTTGAAACAATAGGACTGACCAAATTCTGAATAATTTGCACTTGCTAAATACTGTAATTTGTTTACTTGCATGAAGTATAAACATCCCTGAGAGACCAGTAATAATCCAACAGGACTGTTGGGTGGGGAAACACCTGGGGGCTGATGCTACTTTCTTTGCTTGGGCAAAACGACCATCAAGTCACGTGTGCAAGGGCTTGGCGTCGACAGGCTATTCCGTTACTTCTGCCCTGTGCTTAGGGCCAGAGCAAGTCCAGCCCAAGCCCTCCAAATGAGGGTATTGCACAAAACATGTGCTCGTCCTTTGCACCAGGGGAAATTTCACCCCCTCGGAATCGATTTCGCATTTAATTTTTTTATTATTTATTTTTCCGTAACAAAAGAAAAGCTGAGAAGCAAAATCTGAAGAGGCTTCAATACAGGGAGCTGCTGGATCCAAACAAATGGGTCCTATCCTTTGGAGTATATAAATAATTCACTGAATACTAACACACATGACTGTGTTCTGTTCCTCACCCTTCCATGCTTTGCTGACCACACAGAGGCTTTTGCAACACTTGTTTACTAGGGAAACTGCATATAGAGTGAAAATAATTTGCTAGGCCTTATGTTTCCACTTTAATTCCTGGTGTAGAAAAAAACCTGTGAATTTGCTAATGGGTTATGAAAATGGATTTTTAAAGCCAGGGCAGCATGGGTTGGTGAGTTACAAAGGATTAGAGAAGGAATGAGGTTTGCTGGAAAAATTATTCTGCTGAGAAAAATCCAGAACACTGAAAGGTTGGGGCTTGTTTCCGTCCAAGGAAATAAACAAACTGCTGCATCCGAAATCAAATCTATTTCAGGTATGAAGTGAGCTTATTTATTCCTTGTTTTTTATATACTTGCCGTGGGTTGTAGTGTCTTATTTAATGTGTTCAAGGTCCAGATATACAGGCAGCATTTCCCACCACAAAGTAAAGCGTACAACACGTCGTTACAACACACTTTTGGATAGTGCAATCGGCTCTGCTGAGGTTAGAACCAGCTGGCCACTGCAGAGCTCCTTGTGTGTTTCTGTAGTGTACTACAGAGCTGAGCTTGCATGAAAACTGTCTTTTAGCACTTACAATAAACTGTCGGCCTGGGCAGGCCTTCTGGAGCTGGTGGGTTTGCAAATGTTCCTGTTTTGGGAATCGCAGATTGTTTTATTCCCTTCATTTAAATCCAAGGTTCTTTTTTTCCTCCCAAAGATAATTCAGTTTTTTAAACAATGTTCATTTCTAGCTGAGAGCAGCCTGTGCAGTGGGGATAGAGGAACTCACTGTAAGTGAATTAATAATTGGGATGTAAGTGAACTAATTGTAAGTGAACAATAATAATAATACTTAATAATTAAGCGGTACCTAGGCCATGTGCTGACTCACATGGAATGTTTTACCCCAACTTTGTTTGCTGTGCAAACAGTCCCTAATTCTTCCTCCCTGGGCAAGCCAGTGTGTGTGGCAGGAAGTTATTCCACAGTGCTCAGCCCTGTGTCAGAGTCACTTTCACAGGGTCTCTTGGCAGAGGCAGCACTCGTATGTTCCACCCGGTGGAAAAAGTTTGAATAGTCTTTAAGGGGGTTCAACCACTGGTTTCCATTCCCCTTTATTTCTGCCTTTGTGTTAGTAAATCCCCCCCCCCCCCCCATGATATAGGAGCTTTCAATGGTGAGCCAGCAGCTTCTTCCAGCTACAACATCTAGAAGAAGGTGGCATAAACCTGAGAGAAAAAATGATGGCTCAGCTGGCCTTGCTCCCTTGGTTTCAAAGGAGTTGCACCATAAGAACACAAGGACGTAAGAATGGCCAGACTGGGTCAGCCCAAAGGTCCATCTAGCCCAGTATCCTGTCTGCCGACAGTGGCCAATGCCAGGTGCCCCAGAGGGAATGAACAGAACAGGGAATCATCAAGTGATCCATCCCGTCGCCCATTCCCAGGTTCCAGCAAGCAGAGGCTAGGGACACCCTCCCTGCCCATCCTGGCTCATAGCCATTGATGGACCTGTCCTCCATGAACGTCTCTAGTTCCTTACATCAATTTATGCCAGCTGAGGAGCTGGCCCTATATCTTTGTGTTACTCAAAGTACATCCCACTAGGAGCCATGAGAATGCCCAGCCAATAACCAGGGGGTCATTCCAGTTGATTATTGTGAGTATGCACCATCCGCAGCGCTAAAAGCTCCCCTCCCCCTGGACAAAGCGCAGAAGGAGGGCATGCGCCTCCAGAGCAAGGCAGAACTGGCAACTGGCAGGGGCCGGAATCAGAAGGGAGACTGCCTCCCGTCCTCCCCCGTGGCCCCAGCACTGACTGCACTGCTGGCTGCACTCCCAGGCTGGCATCGGCTCCCTCTTTGCTGCTGTGAGCAGGTGACCCCTCAGACTGGGGTGCCTTGAGCTATTCCCGTGTGCTTTGCCGTGAACGTCAGGGGACTGTGTGCTGTTAACATGGCTGCATCTTGTCTTCCCCTGCTTCTGAAGGACCTGGCAACAAGGGAGCCTAAGCACAGACCCTGGAGGGATTGTCAGCCACTGTGCTAAATCCTGGAATATGTTTGTTCCCCTTGTAACCTTCTAGCCAGGGCTTTTGTAGCTTTTTAATCCCCACCGTGTCGTGCGACGGAGAAGAATATAGGAACCTTCCTGCCCGGGCTTCCTAAGCTCTGGCAGGCTTTTAAAGAGCCCAGCAGCAAGAGACCCAGGCTGAAGAGGTTGGAAATAATCTTGCAGATGATTCCATTGAATGTAGATAATGTTGCTCACATGAAGGGGTGACAGCTAAGCAACAACATCTGGTTCAGTGAATTCTTATATTGCTATAAAATAATGCTTCCTGCAGATTTCACGTCATCTCTGTCTGGGCACCGCTGAACTGTGAAGGGAGAAACTTTTTTGTGGTTTCCAAAGGAGCCAGCGTAAATCTGGAGAGGTGTCATGGCAAACCTCTGCATTTCAAGCCTGGGTCTGTCACTGGCTGCTTGGCTGGTGTGTCATGGGATAGGAATTGGGCAAGTCAGAGAGCAGCACAAACAACTGCCTGGAAGGAGTCAATGCACGCTCTTCCCTCCTGCATAGCTGCAACCAACAGGCGGGGCTCAGAGATCTAGAGCACCAGCAGCCATGCAATAAAATAAAGAGACTGAGAGAAAATGCCTGCAACCCCTGCCCCACCGCTCCACTGACCGAATGAAATAAACCAGTTACAACATTGAGAGATTTCATAAAGTCCAGAAGGACACATTCCGAAAGCTCCTTTGACCTCCTGCACAGCACAAGAGAACCCCACCCAGTGATTCCTGCGTTGCTGCCCAGAGAGATGTGAATCTGCGTATTCAAAACCCAGGTGCTTTTGATGGGTTATTTTCTGAAGTTATACAGAACGCTGCACCCGCAAGGTAAACACAACAGTTGCTATGGTGCCATTAGCAGCTTCTACCCCAAGCTTGCCAGAAGCATGTGGGACTCTAAATGTACCTTCCCCGATTCTCCCAGCAGAGCCCCCAGGGTCCTGAGGCTGGCGCTGAGTGGGGCGGATTGAATGGGTTTAGGGAGCTCGGCATCCTCATCGCTAATACTCACTGTCTGTCCCAGTGCCTGCACACCTAACACAACTTCCATCACAACCACACCGTTCTGAGAGGGGGCCTTAGTCTCATCTAGTGTCTTCCCTGTTTCCCCACCACCATCCCAGGAAGATGAGAACTTGTTTTTTAATAGGAGGATGTTATTTCAATGGGCTCCTTTCTCCAGCCACACAGAGTAGATACAAAAATAACGAATGGTCCATTTTACAGGCCTTTAGTGGCGGGATACCATGAGCCTGGATGAAGCCGCCAGAATGCTGTCCATGGTGTCCGCACTGGGCCAGTGTGTAATGACAAGTCTGCTACATGTGGAATGGCCATTTTCTGAGAACAATGGACACAATAAAAGATTTGTCTTATTTCTGGAAGAGCACTTTGCTTTCTGGGACGCTACGTTGCAGACCTGCTGTCCCGCTCTTAGCCAGCATGCCCCAGGGGCTCTGTTACTATGGAAAGCAGAGTCCCTCGCCTCTGAGTTCTCCCATGAACATCCCATAGAACCATCAAAGTGGCTCGAACACTGGACTGGGACTCAGGTGCTGCGTGTTCTAGTCCTGCCTCCACCCACTTTGCCTTTGTTTCCCCTTGCAGCCATTGCCTATCCGCACTGTAAGTTCTTTGGAGCAGGGACTGTGTCTGAGTAGCACCGAGCACAATGGGACCCCCAGCCATGGTGGGAGTCAGAAATTAATCAACAACACAACTGTTCTCCTCACCCCCCAGCGTCAAATGCCTTTAATCGAAGCTGTCCAAGAAATTCACCCTTGGGACTGAGGCCGAGTATGGAAAGTTACAGCCAAAAAGACAAATATTTGAGGGCGTTTAGAGCAAGTCACGTCTCAGCTCTCCCCACCGTAACAATTCAGTGCACACAAGCCAAGCTCCTGGTAACAAGTCACCTGTAACCCACTGGCTCTGCAGGCAATTCGTCAGGACAGAAATCAATCTCTTCTTACTGATGCCGAGCACCAGCTATGCCTCCTGCCAAAAGCTCGCCTCGCACTGCTCCTTCATGGCAGATCTGCGGATGCTGAGATTTGTGCTCCTTACAGATAAGACACATCTGCACACAATTTATTTAAATGGTCTTTCCTGGGCTGGTTAGGGCTACGGACATTCCAGGTAATTAGAGAGGGTGCTTTTAAAATGAACGATTGGCAGCTAGTATGTCATAAAGAGAGAGAGAGAGAATACTGGGATCTTCAGGTCCCCTAAGTACAACTGACGAGTGAATAAATCCTGCGGTATCCTTGGCATTACTGAGAAAAGAAGGCTGAGTGGGGGGAACTCACAATAGTCTTAAAACATATTAAGGGCTGTTATACAGAGGATGGTGATCACATGTTCTCCATGTCCACTGAAGGCAGGCCAAGAAGTAAGGGGCTTAATCTGCAGCAAAGGAAATGAGGTTTAGGTTAGATATTAGGAAAAACTTTCTAATTCTCAGGCTAGTTCAGCTCTGGAACAGACTTCCAAGGGAGGTTGTGGAGTTGGCAGTTTTTAAGAACAGGTTGGACAAACACCTGGCCGGGAAGGTCTAGGTTTACTTGGTCCTGCCTCAGAGCAGAGGGCTGGACTGGGTGACCTCTCAGGGTACACTTCAGCCCAACAGTTCTAGGATTCCGTAATTACCAGCATGCACTGCCCCAGTCTCTCCTGGGCGTCAAACACTAGACAGCTACATCTGTACTTAGATCTCTGAAAACCACACCCCTCCTGAGGGGCTCCGTCATGGACTTGGGTGTCCAACTTTAGGTACCTGCCTTCGAAAACATTGCCCTTGGTGTTCAAGGCCTTTGCTGCCTGCCTTGATCTGAGCATGGAGCTGGACATACATAATCTCCCTGAAACCACAAATCTGAATCCCCGTCCGGGCAAACCAGCCCTTCACCTGGCCCAGGAAGAGAAACTGAGGACGGGTCAGCAAACTGTGTGCGCCTCTTCCTGGTGACCCTTTAACAACCGGGGTCCTTTCTGCTCTGCCTGGGCATCAGAGTTGGCTGGGCACTTTTCATAAGAGTCAGGGCTTGGATCCTTAGCCATCAAATGTCCCCAGCCCCCCGGGGCGTGCTGTTTGTCTGCATGGCAGCCAGAGGCGGATTCCTGACCTTGTGTACGGTTTGCAAAGGCCTTTGGGCTGAAAGACACAATGGAATGGGAAATAATATTATTCAAATAATCTCCCTCCCCCCGACAGCAAAGTGTTGCCCCAGCCAGTAATGGCACAGTGTGAACACGGTGTCTGCCCAGCCCAGTGACAAGTCAGTGTCAGTCAGTGACCCTCTGTGTGGTGTCAAAGCTTTGCTGGGGAGGACAGAAAGGCAGCAGGGGAGCAGGACCAGGTGGCTGACAGGACGGGTCTCATGAATGCTGATGAAAATCAAGTCCTTGTGTGAGCCATTCCCCAAGAGGACTCTCTTTGTGTCCCCCAAGGCGTCTGTGAGGAGTTCTGCAATCCAGCCAGTCCCCAGCTCGCTCAGGACTCTGCACCCTGCTTCCCTGCTGATCACAGCCTTCCATCTCTGCTAGGAGCAGCACCACCGCCAGCTGCATAGGACGTCCCCTCAGAATCCTCCTGACTGTCATGGACTCTCCTCTTTGCTTGTAGCTGGGGTGAAAGAATCGATCCATCTGTCTATGTGCTAGTGTGCAGGTCTGTGAGGGGGCGCCTGCCCCACACTGGGCTCTAAGGGGTTAATAGAGCCATAGGGAGGCTGTGTGGGAGGCAGCCAATCAGGGCCAGGCTGGCCCATATAAGAAGGGCCGCAGAGCGGAGCAGTTTCAGTCACTCCCTGGCGCCTGAGGAGGGAGGAGGACTGGCTTCCTTCAGGCTGAAGGCAGCAAGCTCCCTGGGCAGGGCAGTGCTGTAGGCAGCGACCCAGGGAGCTAAAGGCAGCTCCTGGTGGGCTGCAGGGATCTGCAGGCTGAGGCCCTGAGGCAAGGGCCAAGAGGGTGCTGGGGCCGCAGGGAAGTGGCACAAGGAGATCTATAGAGTAGTCGGAGGGGATGCGGCAAGTGGCAGCCATCTACCTGGTCCTTGGGCCGGGACCCGGAGTAGTGGGTGGGCTCGGGTCCCTCCCCCTCACCACTGAGGAAGTGGCCAGACATTGGGCTGCACTTGGCACTGAGGGACGTGGCTGGATCGTTGGACTGCAGGACATTGCCCCGGAAGGGCGGAGCACAGCGTGTGGCACAGCTGGAGGGCTGTGTCATGAAGAGGACGCTGCAGTCCTGGGAGGGATGTGGGTCCCTGGCACAGAAGTGACAGCGGTGAGACGCCACCAGAAGAGGGCGCACCGGCTAGCAGAGCTGATCCCTGGGACATCCAGCAGGGGGCGCCGCAGGGGTGAGTTGCACCCGGTCATAGGGTCATAAAGTCATGTCTCATGGGCATGGTCATTTTAAACCTTGCAGAGTAAATGTGTCCCTGCACTGGGATGTTCCCATCACATACGGATTTCAGGCTCTATAATCAATATTTAACCATGCTCTTATTCTAGCCTTCTGGGATGCTGGGAGGCCCCAAGTTGTTCCTCATTCCCAGCGCAGGCTCAGATGGGATGGCCTTACTCATGCTGAATGTATTTACTCCATGAGTAGTCCTATGGATGCCAATGGACCACTGATGGAGGAAGGTGCCATTCAGCATGAATAAGGGCATGACAATCTGCCTTTCACACATCTAATTTCTCTTCCTTCCAGTGCTCCCTAGCTTTGTTTGCATCATCTGACATTGTCTGACTTCCCAAGGCATTTAGGCACCATTCTGCCTCCACGGCTGTGACGCTCTTTGTCCGAGAACATTTCAAATGCAAAACAAGACAGAGACACTCTTTGTGTCTCCACTTGTAGAGCTCAGGGGGCTATTGTTCCCATTTAGAGCAGGGAGACGGCAGCCTCAAAGTGCCACAGAGGCTAGTTGATTGGAGACACGAGACTTATGAATCAGTCTCTACAGGACAACAAGGAGTCTGGTGGCACCTTAAAGACTTACAGATTTATTTGGGCATAAGCTTTCGTGAGTTAAAACCTCACTTCTTCGGATGCATAGCAGGACGTTGTCCAAGACCTGGTGGTATGAATCCTCACTCCAGTTAAGATCATGGACTAGTTTTTGGCTTAGAGTTTCCAGTGCCACAGAGAGATGGTGATCTGCAGCAGAGCCCAGCCAGAGCCATGGTGATGTAGGTAGAACCCTCCCTTTACCGAAGTCTCTGGAGCAATATGTAATATGAAGGGAAGGGCATTTTCAAGGGATAGAACTTTTCTTCTCTTGCCTTCAAATCTCCTACTGTTGACTTAATTGTCTGTATCCTGACACTGATGCTCACAGCTCTCAGATGAGGTCAAAGTCAGGAACTGCCCACTTCTTGCCCTTTGACTGCGATATGAGCACTGCTAGATGTCTGGTGCTCCCCCATAGAAGAGTTCTCCTTTAGACGTGCCGCCTTTCATGCCACCACAGTCACCTTAGCTAGGTGACCCTTGTTTCTGTGACGCTGTACAATTCAGAGCAGCATTTCCCAGGGATTTGGCTCCTGTACCAATGACCTAAGTGATCTTCCTAAAGGCAGGATGAGGGCATGCCTCCCTCATCTGCTGCACAACAGCTCCAGACACTTGGGCAAGATGCAGTAAGTGGCGGTCTGTCAGCATCCCCTGCAGTACAAATACCTTTTTCAAAGGCCCATCTACTTTGTTCTTCTCTGTAGCCCCGGGCATGGCTCGCATAGAGGAGTGCGTTTCCCGCTAAGGTGTTGATTTGCTGTACAGCCCAGCAGGTTCAGTGGTGACAAAGAGCACTAGGCCTTTCATGTTTGAGACACTTTGCACTCATCAGGAATCTCCAACTTTCTCCAGATCTTTTTCAGCATCTGAACTGCTGACCTGGGTGAGGCTTGGAAAGGGAAGGGAACAAGCAGTTTTGCAAATAACAGATACTGCAGAAAAAACAGTGGCAGGATTTATGTTCTGTCCCCTACAAATGATCTGGCTGATTTATTAAAAGCTGGATGGAGCACAAAAGGATATTTATTCAAATTAAATGGTGTAAATTTCAAACTAAATTTAGCCAGCAAGTTCTCCTACATGCAACCAACTAAATTTATGCCTCTACTGACCATGCAAACTTACTTACTATTTATTACAAATAACATGATTGTCCCAGACATATAATTTCATATGTAAAGTACAATAAACACAGCCTTATGGGTATGACATGACCTCTTCAGCTAGATTTCAGAAAGGCAGCATGTATTTTTCTAATTAATTGAATGAACGCTGTTCCATTCCAGATGAACAGAGAAATTACCTGCAGATGTGACTTTAACAGCAGTTGTTAACCAATTGCCCTGCAGCTCAGAATCAATAAATCAGAAAATGAAAAGACAATGACTCAAATTTTCAGCAGTGGCTAGTGATTTTGGATGTCCAAGCTAAGCTGCTTCAAAGGGGCCTAATTTTCAAAAAGTACTGAGCATCCACCCTCTGAAATCATCTACCCTTAAAGATATCTTAAATTGAGTTCACAAAAGCAAAGGCACTCAAAATCACCCATGACTTTTGAACATGTAGGCCTGAATTAAGGCACCAAATTCTGCTTTCAGGTGCACCAATGCAACACTGCAGAAATCAGTGCGGTTGCCTGTGGGTAAATAAAGGCAGAATTTGGTCCAATATGGTTAAATTCTGGCCTGGTCTACACTAGGTGGGAGGCACTATCTACACCAGGGGTAGGAACCTACGGCACACGTGCCAAAGGCGGCACGCGAGCTGATTTTCAGTGGCACTCACACTGCCCAGGTCCTGGCCACCGGTCCGGGGGGCTCTGCATTTTAATGTAATTTTAAATGAAGCTTCTTAAACATTTTAAAAACCTTATTTACTTTACATACAACAATAGCTAAGGGCAAGAGGAGCCCCACCTGAGGGGAATCAGAGCATTCAAGCAGAAGCACTGCAGGAGGGTGTGGTTGAGAGACGCACAGGAGATACTAACAGGAGGCATCATGAGGGCCAGAGGGCTGAACTCCAATCAGAAAGGGTCCGAACTGGTGGCTTCAGATGGAGCCGGCAGATGGAGAAAGAGTCTGGATGTGGCTGAAGAACCAGAGCCAAGTCTGAACTGCTGACGTGTGACCCACTGAGGAGTGTTTGGGTCAGTTTGAGACTAAGGCCTTTGCGGTCTGCGTGAAGGGTCTTTGATACTAATCCAGCCCCCGAAAGGGGTGGTGGGAGCCACAGCAGTGTCGGGAGTGCTAAGGAGCCTCGAAGAGGGGGCTAATCAGGGCAAGGTGCCTGTCAAGCAACCCCGGCCAGGAGGGGGCGCTCACTAAGTGGCCACCCTGCTACAGTATCTTTTAAATACCCCCTGTTGCACCTGCCCCTAGGTATGTACAACTCGTAGCAAGGCAAACGAGTTAAGCAACAAGAGGGACAAGGCGGGTGTGGTAATGTCTTTTCTTGGACCATTTCCTCCCCACCGGGTCTCTCTAATATCCACACTGCACATTAACGCAGAAACAACCTCCAAACGCCGTCCAGAAGGAGCAGGAGAGATCAGAGGAACGTCACACACCTGCCACTCTGGGTCTCTCTCCACCGACTGCCCTGCCACTGGCCCTAGACACCTAGTCCAGGGCTGGCAGCCAGAGCCAGGTGGCTGGGGCTGGGATCCAAAGCAAGTAAAGAGCAACTTTGGATTGCAGAGAGAGGAACCAGTGCAGCCTCTAGAGCCCAGCTGTTCTGGGCTCCCTCTGCAGCCAGCCCCACTGAGCCAGCCACTGTCATCAGCTGTTACCTCTACCCGGGTTACCAGGGCAGCTCCACAGACAGCACAGTGCAGCGATCCCGTGTAGGGACGGGAGTTCCCTCTCCACCACCCCATTCCATCCTTGGACACTCTGCTGCGCCTGCAAGGGGCAGCCGATCTCCGTGGCCCCAGTCCAGCAAAGTGCGTAAGCACGTCCTGAGCTTGAAGCGTGGGAGTGGTCCCATTACAGTCAATGGGATTCTGCGTGTGCCTGCAGTTAGGCATGTATTTAAATGCTTTGCTGGTTTGGGGCCTCGTGTTCAGCATCCTGCAGGATCGAGCCTTGTGCATGGCGGGCGGGCGGGGTTTCGACATGGATACTGGTCCTACCACAGCAAAGCTTCTTACCATCCTAGCACTCTGGAAGTGGTCTGGATTAGTGACCTGTAGGGGCCAAGATGCAATCTCTAGTTACCAGCCCTCCGAGGCATGCAGACCTCTGCCCTAAATGAGACCTATTTTAAAAGATACCATTTGTCTTTAATAAATTGCCCTTCAATAAGTCTCCTCCCCTGGGATAATTCTATTAAATATTTTTTACATGACAGGGTTATGAGCAAAACCTGATGTTTCCATTTCATTACCATGCATTTCCCTCTAAGACAAATACCAACTCATCTTCTGCTTCATATCAGCCTGATGTGTACATTGGTTTTGTATTACTGTTTATAACATTCATATAGCTCAGCGTAATCCGCTTCCGATTGCAGCTGGGTCCGACTCAACCCGGAACCTGAGCTGGGGATACTCTTCCTTTGGCGGGAGCTGATGAGGTCACTCACACCTCAGCAGGGATAAGGAATTCAGTTAGTCAGTCACACTCACAGTCCCCAGAGGAAGTTGCACAAAAATGTCTGAATGCCAGTTTTAGGCTCTAAACTCCAATCCAGGGTTTGACTCAGAATATTCCAAGGTGTCTTTTATTTGTAAGGCCAAAGCTATCTTTTGTTCTTTTGGCACACATCCTAAAAATGAATCTGAGATGAACAAACAGCTTCCGTCTGATTTGTAAAAAACCTCTGCATTCCACAACCTTCACTGCCCTGTAAAAACTGCAAACACTGCTCAGATTGCAAGCAGCAATATTCAGAACCTCCATGCTATCCCCTTAGTCACTGTCCTACCCTTAGTGTTACACACATTGCTCTGTGTGATTTCTTTAGCTCAGTTGATAAAAGGAAATACTTCACAGGTAGCTAATGCAATTCCTACCTGACTGACCGGAATTTACTGCATCTCTCCAATGGATTCCTCACCACCTACACAACTCCTCCAATGGTAAAAAAAAAGCACCTCCAATGGTGTGTGTTTATTCCCATCATCCCTTCCCATTAGAGATGTAAATCATGCACTAAACCACCGTAGGGCCCAAGGTTTTTGTTTAACAATTGTCATTCAAGCGGCATAATTGCATTTCTCAGCTATTTATAACAAAAGCCAATGAAATAATCTCTGCACCATGAGAAGTCACCCTGAACAGCACCTCCTTGCAAGTTCTTCTTTGCAGTTTGAAGCAATGTTCTACTTCACCTCCTCACTGGTTGTCACACAGCGCTTTGTTCAGAGCCAGAGCCTCACAAGGCGCAAGCGACACTCGGAAAAACTAAACCAACATCAAAAGCTCTTACAACTGGCTTCAGAGACGCACCGAAAGATTCAGCTCTTGGGGACGCTGGCCAGAGCTGATACAAGTGAGAGCAGATTCTTCCATAGCGTTTCCCCTTCCGGCAGAAATGAGGAAGACCAGAAACTCCACCATGAAGGAGGGTTGTAAATTAACCCACATAGAAATTAGCTGAATTTTTCCAGCCTGAGAGAGGCCTGGCTCAGGTTTGGGCCAAGACTAGTAGGAGCTCAGATCTCATGGTGAGGAGTCAGGTATAAATACCTAGACAGATTAGACAGAAAAGTCAAGACAGATTTTTACCAGAGCCAGTTCAGCAGATTGCTACAGCCAAGCTCCAAACCGTGACCAGCTTGCGACGGGACAGTTGAGCCACTGACGAGTGTCTTTCAATGTTCATTTCTGTGGGAGTGTTTTACGCTTTCACTAATGGCCTGACTGCAGCAGGCTGGAAATCCCACCTGTTCACCCGTTCCCTTCCGTAGACCCACAGGTGGGAAAGGTGCCACCTCCTACGGACTCCAGCTGGAGTCCCGAATGCCCCACACCCCTGGAATCAGGCCCTGCATCTGCTTGGAGTTTTTATTTCCCCATTGCAGTGTCCAAAGTGGGCCTGGCCTCTATAGTGGCATGTTTTGTCACCAGTAGCCTCAGTAACGTCAGTGCAGACTCCGGGGTCAGGGCTGGTTAGAGGACGGGAGCTCTCTGAGCAGCAGCAGTAGCAGCAGCACAAAGATGTCACAGGAGATGGTGCAATCAGTGGTTGCTGTTTGCATTTATTCCGGAGCTGCAGAGAGAAGGAGGGGTTGGAACCCACAGGCCTTTGTCACCCTAGCACATGGTTACAGCCTTGCTGTTCTCTCTCTTGGCTCTGAATCGCCATTGGCCCAAAGAAGGGGGAAGGCAGGGAACTCTCCTCCCATGATGTTGAATGTTTTGCACCCCCTCCCCAGACTCTTCTCTCTTCAGCTTGTTACTGCTGAGCAGAAGGGGCTAATTGGGAAGCAAAGCAACAGTCTGATCTAGTGAAATCAAAGCACGCCAATGAAATGAGCAATTGCATTCCCTGGCAATGCAGAAACTACTGAATGCAAACCTGCCAGCAAACTGACATCTCAAAGGCTTAGAGACTAATCTTGTTAAACTCAACCAAAAAGCCTTTTAGACTTGGTGGAACAGCGTCCAGCTCAAGGGGGTCTGGGTGATTCCACTAGCATGTTTGGGTTTTCTCCAAACCATTGACCAATAGGCAGGAGCACCGCCAGCTTTTCTGCGCCCTAGGCGGCGGAAGGTCCCGCCCCGAAATGCCGCCCCGCACAGAGGCAGCGGAAGGTCCTGCTGCCGAAATACCGCCGCAGTCGCCGCCCCCCAAATTGCAGCGCCCTAGGCGACCGCCTAGGTCACCTAATGGGTTGTGCCGGCCCTGCCATAGCAGTGTCCTGTGCCAGACCTCCAGGCAGGTCTATCCACCACTGCGGCTCTTAGCCAGTGCACGACTACTAGAAAGAAGGATTGTCCTGACAAACTCACTTGCATCTGAAGAAGTGAGGTTCTTACCCACGAAAGCTTATGCTCCCAGTACTTCTGTTAGTCTTAAAGGTGCCACAGGACCCTCTGTTGCTTTTTACAGATTCAGACTAACACGGCTCCCCCTCTGATACCTGACAAACTCAGGCTCTCTGGTCCCTCTTTGCCTTAACCGAGGACTCCACATGCCCGAAGATTTGCCTTTTCCTGACATGACTGCAGCAGAGATGTGACTAATGCAAATGGGAACGTTGGATTATTCACTAATCCCTTGTTAGCAGGACATTTTGTCTGTGTCTGGGATATCATGCCAGCTCTGGCTGCCACAGACAGTTGGGCTTTGAGCTCTTGCCAGAGATTCAGAATCACTTCAAATCCATTTTTCTTTTCCAGACTCTCTCCCTCGCCTCTTCTCGCACCCAGACCCATTTTTGACATCCGACTCATGGACAAATGCATAAAGCACAAACCTCTTTGGGGCAAACAGCCACAAGATGTTCACCTCTCAGGAGCTGAACTGCTTCTTTTCCCCTTGCACAGGTAACTCAGGGCAAATACTCCAGCCCAGCCTGTCTCGGAGGGCTCCATAAAGAAGCATTTAAAGGTAAACCACTGTGAGTTACCCTAGGCCAGGGGTCTCAAACTTCATTGCACCGCGACCCCCTTCTGACAACAAAACTTACTACACGACCCCAGGAGGGGAGACCAAAGCCTGAGTCCGCCTGATTCCCACTGCCCTGGGTGGGGAAGCCAAAGCCCAGGCCCCACTGCCCTGGGTGGGGAAGGGGTCCAAGCTGAAACCCAAGGGTTTCAGCCCCAGCCAGGGGGCCTGTAACTTGAGCCCCGCTGCCCAGGGCTGAAGTCCTCAGACTTCGGCTTTGGCCCTGGGCGGTGGGACTCAGGCTTCTGCCCAGAGCCCCAGCACGTCTAAGCCAGCTCTGGCGACCCCATTAAAATGGGGTTGCGACCCACTTTGGGGTCCCAACCCACAGTTTGAGAACTGCTGCCCTAGTCCATGGCATCACATGAGCAGCATCCAAGGTGAACTTTCTCATGTTGGACATTTCCTAGCCGGCTGAAGACGAAGGATTGTTCAGTGGTTAGGAACACCAGCTGGGGACCAGGTTCAATTTCTGACTCTGCCACAGACTCCCTGGACGACCCTGCACAAATCACTTCGCCTCTCTGTGCTGCACTTCCCCATCTGGACAAGGGGAATGATTGCATTGCCCCGCCGCACAGGGATACTGCCAGAATAATACATTAAACATTGTGAAGTGCTCAAATGCTGCCGTAATGGGGTCTCTTTAAGCAGCTTAGATAAACGAATGGGAACCTTTCCCTGTTTAACAAGGCTCGGATGGTGAGGTCACTTTGTTTTGAGCCAATAAACAATATTTATTCTTGTGGCATAACTAGGAGCTATGGGGTAATTGTTGCAGACACTCAAATGGAAAACGCCCAGTAGAATATCCATCCTGTTCCCAGCCAGGCCAGGCCAGTTCCTACTGATAATTTCTGAGAGCCTGTGTGACCCACGCTCCAATAACACCACAGTACAGCTCTTTCCGCTTCTTTTGAGAGCCTCTTCCAAAATCTAAGCAACATAATTGCTAGGAATTTCCCCCCCCCCAATAGCCTAAATTGTCCTCTGCTCATTTTTATCCTGTCACTGCCAGTTATTCCTTTCTGAGCATTTCTTCCCATCCCTAACGCTTGACACCGGTCACATATTTCTAGGCTTGGCTCCGATCTCAGTCTCTTCAACCCTCCCCATCTCCCCTCCACCACCACCCTTTGCATTTGTTAGGCACAAGGAAGGGGACATGAGTGAAGATTGTAAAATTGCAGGGAATATGAAAGTGGTGGATGCAATAAAATTATCTGAGGAAGGGTTAAAACCGGAAGGGCACTAAGCAAAACTGGGAAAGGTGCAAGCACCAACGGAGTGCATTGGTCACCTAAACCTCAGCTGGGAACAGGCAGACATGAATGAGTCATGGAGTCAGAGGTAAGAAATGGCAGTGCAGAAAGAGGCAGCTGCCTCATCTCATGGCTGTTACTGTCAGAGGTGGAAGGTCATTGCTCTAATCAGAGGGGTCAGGGAGACCTGATGAATTCCCTCAGCCAGCCTCCTTTGGTGCTCTGCAGGCTTGTCATGGTGCCAGAGGAGGGTGGCGTGAAGACATGCTCTGGGGAGCTGAGGAGAATATAAGCAGAGCTCTCCACTAAAGTGCTGTCAGAGTCTTGAATGTAATGGCCTAGAACAGGCAAACTATTATGCTATTTATGAATGATGATTATTGTAAATGCCATCTCCAATTTGGGTGCAGTGGAAGACTATGCTCTTTCTAAAATGTTGATTGTTTGGTAGTTTTCAAAGCCTTATACAAGGCAGATGTCAGACTTCTCATCTGAATTCGGTTTGGAAATATAATTGGTTTTGCTCAAACTGGTGAGAAGGCTTGAAAACAAAGGGAGCTAAATTTAAGAGTTTGGAAACCAAGAATAAATTGGGAACGAAGGCAGAACTGCTAAACATAAAGGGTCCTAGACATCTGGAATGGATTAGAGGGAAGGCAACCGGGACAAGGAGTTCTAATGAGTTCAAGAGACACCTACTGTAGACTTGTTTCTACAGAAAGATAGAGGGGAGTGGAAGGGCATAGGGGAAAAGCGGGAAGGTGGATTATGATTTAAAAAAAAACCAGCTGGCAGAGGAGGTGAGTTAGGCTGGAGTACATATGCCGAGTCTGGCTGGACTGGCTGTGCGACGCTGCAGAACAGTCTGTCCTAGTGTGCTGGTACCGTAGCAGGGACAGGATGGACTGGATGTGGTTGGCTGGGTTGAGCCAGATTGGGCTGGATGGAGCGTACCAGCCCAGAAAACCTTTTGTTCCATGGATTGCCCTGTTGGCATGACCTAATTCTCTACTCCGCTGGAGCCTCCCATCAGCTCAGAAGAACAAAAACTTGCTTCCCATTTACATGTGTTCCCATTCAACCCCCATCTATAGGATTAAGAGCCTTCCCTCTCCTTGGGACTCAGCAATGAATCAACAGGACAAATGCTGTAATAAAGTCAAAAACACTAAAGAAACATTAGAGTGAAGCCAGGCAAAGGGTAGGAATGAGAGAGACTGAACTTGTTCATGTACAAGGGGCGGGGGGGGGGGGTTGTTTTATTTCTGAGTGGATAAAACTTAAGAAGCCCCTGAAGCTGCCTGCAATCACAAAGGAATTCTGTTTGAGGCCAAGATGAAAGTCTGAGAGAGGAAGTGTGAAAGCCACGGGGGCTTATGGAACTAAATGGCTCCTGGAGCTTTTTATCACACATTTTTGTCCCTAATTAAACCTTAAACTGAAATTCAAATTCCAAATCCCTTTGCCATTTCCTATATGGCTAAATGCCATTGTGGTAAATTCATATTTCAAATCTACTTGAAACTCAGGGTATTCTGCTCATCACTGGTAAGGAGCCCAGAAAGTACTGCTTTCCATCAAATCGGTAAAGTCTGGAGTTCTGAGTCTGGGGCTAGACACCTGTGTGTTTTAGTCCCATTATAAGAACATAAGAACGGCCATACTGGTCAGACCAAAGGTCCATCTAGCCCAGTATCCTGTCTTCCGACATGGGCCATTGCTGGGGCCAATGCTTAAAGGTAGAGGGAGTCACAAGGGGTTGCAGATCCAGGGAAAAAAATAAAAATTGAGCAGGTCACTGATGGGCGCACCATAAGGACTTGGTTTACCAAAACTGCTGCTCCCAGATTATGCTAGACCCCTCCACACACACTTTTTTCAGACCACTGGTCCAAGCATGCCATGGGGGCAAAGTTCTTGGGAACTTGGTTATATGAATTAGTCCGCAGAGCAGAGCAAACTCGTATATCCCCCTTGTCAGAAAACGTTCATCTTTTAAAAAGTCAAACACTAAATGTCAAATTGTTCTCACGTGCATCCTCCCTGCTTCTCCGGCTGCCGGCTTCATGCCAACTTGCCAAGGTGTTGGTGGGTCAATAAGGCACAGCGATATATGCAAAGACAAGGCTCAAGGGAACAGAAATCTGCATTGGACTGAGCCTGAGCGCTCTAGTGCCTGCGCTTTGTCGAGGGATATTAGTGAGACGCAATCCCAGGGCTGAAGTCCTGCTCCTGCAGAGGCCAGCAAAGCCCCAGGCCTGATACCAAAGGGATGTGATGATTTCATCCACAAAATCCTTTGGCAAGGAGACAAGACAGTCATCAGAGTTACAAGGTCAGGGGCCTGGTATTTCAAATGTGGGTGTGGGCATGGGCCAGAATGAAGTGGAATCCTGCAGGCCAGAGCAAGGCAAGGCACTGGGAGAGGCTGTTCAATACCGACAGTTCACCAATGAAAGCCTTCTCTAAACAAATGACAAGCACCTTTATCCACCTCATCTACGGGCTGGGAGTCTGGGCCGGTTCCTCTCAGATGAGGACCTAGCAGCCCTGCTACACAACCCTGGAGGTGGACCAGCCACCAGTGTCCTGGGCCCTCCTCTGCCTCCCAGTTTGCTTCTGGATCTAAGATTCTGGTCCTAAATGTCAAAACCCTCTGTGGTCTATCTATCTATTAAAGATCTTATACTGTGCCCATCTCCATGGTGGATGAGTCTGGGCTACTTCAGACAGCACGTCTCAATCGGGGATCCACCCAGACAGGTTCACTCACCAAGGAAGCAGAAACTAAAAATGCTAAGGGACATTTTGGGGCATTCTCAGTTCTAGATGCTAGACTATGGGGCAGCTTCCCAGAGGAGGAGGTCAGAACGAGCCCTACTTTGTCCATTTTCAGAGCTCAGTGCAAAACTCCCCTCTTTGCAGACGCCTCTACCCACAAGGAGAAGGATTTAGAAAGAGAAAAAAAATCTAAGCAAATGTAACTTTCTGAACCTTAGGCAAGAGAAGCATCTATTTCAATGGGCTTTTGTAGTGCTTAGCTTAAAATTGCATTTAATACTTGCAAATTGCAGTGATTTATACCTAAGATAGACAGACAGGCAGACAGACAGGCATAAATTTGGTACAAAGGTTCTCATGTGGTTCCTATTTCTTTCAAACTGGTTCATCCAGCACATTCATTTAGCTGCCAGGCCTGGGGTCCCTGTCACATCAGTTGGAGTTCAGAGCAGCTTTTAGACATACGTACGCTCAAGGGCACTTCTCAGACACAATGTTATTACCATCTGGCAGGTTTCCGAGGCATACTGCTCAGTAGTCCCTAAATTTGCTCTGATGGTGGCAAGACCAAAAGAAAAAATAACAAGGAGTCCTTGTGGCACCTTAGAGACTAACAAATTTAAAGTGGGTTCTAGCCAGGGCCGGCGCAACCCATTAGGCGACCTAGGTGGTTGCCTAGGGCGCTACAATTTGGGGGGCGGTGACCGTGGCGGTATTTTGGTGGCGGGACCTTCCGATGCCTCTGTGGGGGGCGGCATTTCGGGGCGGGACCTTCTGCCGCCTAGGGCGGCAGAAAAGCTGGTGGCGCTCCTGGTTCTAGTCCACGAAAGCTTATGTCCAACTAAATGTGTTAGTCTCTGAGGTGTCACAAGGACTCCTCGTTGTTTTTGCTGATACAGACTAACACGGCGACCACTCTAAGACTAAAAGAAAGAGCCATGATTAGTGCTCAGTGAAGCAGCAATGGGGAAAGCAAGAGGCAGAGAAGAGGAAAATTACCCTTAGCAAAGCCCCCATGTGCAGAGATTGCATCACATTTTAAGCTCACTGCAAAGTCGGTACTAAAATGTTACTTATATGAAATACAAACTAGCTGATAAAAATCAGCTGCTTCTATAAACGCTTTGTGGCTATTTAATTTTAGTAACTGATTTATTACTTTGTGCTTTTCCTGCAAATGAAAAGTAACTATTTTCACATTAAATCAGAGGGGGGCAGAGCTGAAAATCAAAGCCTGGACTTTGTACTCTATTTTAACGGGGTAGCTTCAGCTGCTAATCTTGCTTTATTGCATTCCTGAAAGACAGGGCTCTGCCCAGCATAATTTGTAAAGGAACTTTCTCCATGAGTAAAAGAGCTCAGATTCACTTTCATTTATGTCTAGATGTATTTACTCAGGGGGAATTAGTCACATGGACTGTGATGCTCCTATGGAGATTAGAACGCTGAACCTTCAGCCCCCAGTATAAGTGTCCACAGAGAGCTACAGAATGTGGTATTAGGAGCTGCACCTTTAAGGGCTGAGCTCCCCAGACAGAGAGGCTGGGTGGGGCTCTGGGAAGTTTTATGATTGTTCTGCCCAGCCAGCTGGACCCGGGTACCGAACAAAGCAGAACTCTTGCAAGCACCTTGGGCACTTCCTCGTTGCCTGGCAGGAGGAACAGAACTTCTGTTCTTGGGGCCCAAGATAGGTCCTCAGATACTGCAGTGATGAGATGAGAGAGACATGGGCCAGCCAGCCCTTCGTCTGGTTTAAACTGGGGTGGTTTGTCCCCATCCCGTACTGAGACAAAACCAAATATGGCTTTGTCTGCTATTGCATGGGGGATGCCATTTTGAAGACTGTGCTGTCCCTCTTCAGTGCAGTGTCATTCCTCAGGAAGTGTCAGGGCCTAACTGGCCCATGACGACCTGTGGGCTACCCCTGGAAGCAATCGGGTGCTCCAGGCGGCACCTGTTAGCTAATTAGAAATATAGCCGCTGAGTTCGGGAGAGACTGCTAGAGCAGTACAAAGAGGTCATGGTCCAGGGGAGGGGAAGGCTCTCTGTGGAGAAGTCCTGCAGCTCTTGCAGGCTGGCAGAACCTGTAGAAGGTGGAATAAGTGAGGGACAAGCCCTGAATGAGGGCTAAGTGCTGGCAGGAAGAGCCTCAAGAGAACTGTCTGGAGATGGGAGCGAGTAGGGCGCTCCTGTCAATAAGCTCTCGGAAGAGCGCAGGCACCAGAGAGGCCTGCAGTGTGAGCCTGTGAACCCCAGCATGGACAGGCCAGAGCAGCTGAGCCTGGGTGGGCAAGAGGTGTTGCGGGTGATTTTCTGAGATGAAGAGAAGAATAAGACTCTGGAGAGGAGAAGCTGAAGCCTGGGGCCATTTCTTTATGTTAGTTTATTGGTTATTAATGAAGAAAGTTCCTCCCTCTCCCTCCTAACAAAAAGTTATTGAATTAAAGTTTGCCTCAGGACTGATTTATATAGCCAGAGGGGAAACTGAGGCACAGCCTGGCGACAGGGCGTGTAACAGCATGTAATGGGACATTCAAGAGGAAGAGTTGTAAAAAAACAAGACTTTGGCCCGGTCTACACTTAAGAGTTAGATCAACCTAGCTCAGGGCTGTGAACAATTTTGCGATATAGTTAGGTTGACCTAACCCACACTGCCGACACTGCTAGGTCAAAGGAGTTCTTCTGCCGCCCTCGCTACCGCCTCTCCAGAGTGTGGATTTACTACAACGACAGAGGAACCCCTTCCATCACAGCAGCAAGTGTCGACACGACATCGGCCTAGCTGCAGCAGTGCTTGTAGCATAGACATACCCACTGCAATGGGATGCTCATTGTCCCATAGCACGCTCCAGGTCATGGGACCTGCCTGGCTGGCGCTACAAGGGACGCTGACTGATTAACTATTTTCATATAACTATATGCTGCTAAGACTCTGTCCGAAGGACCATTCCCAATTCTCCTCCCACACTTTTCCAAAGCAAAACTGAGTGTTGAGAAATCTGTATCATTTGTGTAGAAACCACCTCCTCCTCCACAATGCAAACTAGTGATGTCCTGAATTCACAGCTTCAGTGTGGGAAGCCTCCTGCCCTGCAGAGATCCTCTGATGGATTCTGGCTTAAAAGGAATTAACACATGTGAGAAAAGACATTCTTGTTAACAGCTGGGGATCTTGGCAGGCTGTCTGAGCTGTAAGGTACAGTTCCCGAAATCCATCTCAACCCACAGTTGTGTTCAATTAGAGTACTCTGATGTGAAGATGTGTCTGGGCCTTGGCCTTCCCAGAGAACTGCAAACAAATGCTCTCAAAGGAATGTCCTGTCAGCTGTGAGTGTTACAGCACAATGAAATAATCACCTCCAAAATGCAGGGGCACCCAGCATCACCTCATTTGGAGTCAGAGCGGGGTCACAGCCACTTGTGACCCATCAAGTAGAGCAGTGTGGCCAGCCCTGGTCCACTGGTTATTAGTTAACTCAATCCAGAAGAACGGCTCCCCAAAAATCCTGACGATAACTAAAAAATCATTCGACTAAAAATAAAATTGGTTGTTTTTTATTTGTTTGGCTTCTGAGCCACTAGATTACATTTGGGTCATGTTTTCAGGCATTTCTCCATAACCATGAGAGCTAGAAATATGTGTTTGAAACGAAGGCTCTCTGTGGAAAGTCTGCATAACAGACAGACACATCTCTGTGTGTGGATAGTTCAGAACGCCGTCTGATGACTATGGAACATTGTCCATAACTTCAGAGTGTCAAAGTTGCTGTTGTTATGCATTGAAAAAAGCTCCCTGATTAATGAGCTCTCAACAATACTGGTCAAATTCCAACTCCATTATATTCTGCCTCCCTACAGTTTCAATTAGACAAGACAGCCTTCACTTCCTGTCCTAAACTACGATGTGCAGGTTACATTTCAGGGATGAGAGAAATAAACCCTCTATACCCCGTAACTATCTCCCAGAGCCGCTGTGAGGCTCAGTTAATTTAATTTGAGTAGAATTTTCAAAAGTTTGCATTGGCCTAATTCTGCTCCCACTGGGGTGTCTGGTGAAACTCCCATGGGCTGCAGTGGGAGAAGTGTGAGGCCAAGGCCAAGCACTTCTGAAGATCCCATGGCAGTGCAGATTCAGCTCATCCCCACGATACGCAGGTATAGCCGGGTTCTAGGCAGTCTCTGGGGCTTGGTCTACACTACCCCCCCTAATTCGAACTAAGGTACGCAACTTCAGCTACGTGAATAACGTAGCTGAAGTTCGAAGTACCTTAGTTCGAATTAGTTCAAACTTACCTTGGTCCACACTCGGCAGGCAGGCTCCCCCGTCGACTCCGCGGTACTCCTCTCGGCGAGCTGGAGTACCGCAGTCGACGGCGAGCACTTCCGGGTTCGACTTATCGCGTCCAGACTAGACGCGATAAGTCGAACCCAGAAGTTCGATTTCCAGCCGTCGGACTTGCGGGTAAGTGTAGCCAAGGCCACAGATCTCAAGGTGTGACACCACATTGGACAGAGGCAAATATCACTAATAGCAGGGTCACATTCCAGAGTCCCTGTGTACCGTCAGGGGGAGCTGATTCACAAAACTCCTTACAGGAAGTGCACACCCATTCCCATTCATTGGAATGGAAACGTGGCACCCAGCTTTAAAAATCTCAGCCTACCTGTCCATCCACAGCAATTCAGCAGTCTCAGCTGAAAAGGACAAAGGATGATAACAGCCTGCACCACACACCCCACAAACCCCTGCTCGTGACTGGCTGAGAGCACATGGCAAGTTCACACTGGCTTGTGCCAGGTCTCCAGCTCCATTCCTCCTTTACGAAGCTGCGCTTCAGAAACTCGTGGGCCAAGTGGAGGTTTCCGGACTCAGAACTACATGTAGTGATGCATGCAGTACACAGGCTGCCTGGCTCTGGGAACAGCCTGATCTATTGTCGCCTGAGATTTCTGGTGACCAAGGCAGATACCTCAACCTCCATCTCAACGGAAGTCAATTTCTGAGCATTGTCTTTGCCAGCGGCATGGCATGTGTGCTGAGAATGAGCCCACAAAGCTGTTCTTCATTAAGTGGGGCTGCCAGCTCTCTCAGATTCCATCCCTCAAAAACCATGTTGCTAAATGACATTTCAAGAACTGATCATCAGCATTTGCAGTCGGTCTGGCATGTTTTCCATTAGCCTCTTCCCTCTTCCTGTAAGATCTGGCTCCTAAACTCCCGGGATTTCATGTTTTGCTTTGTCTTCACTGATGCTGCTTCAGAACTGGGGAATGAAGGTCACTGACGGATGCAGCACTGATGGAATGGGTCTAGATGAGCCCGTCCTACCCACATATGACACATGGGGGGAGGGGGGTGCATTTCCTGGACAAGCAGCTCAGAGGAGAGTGGCTTCTAAACCTTAGAAACCCTGGTCTTTATTTGTGGACAGTTACCCAGAATAGCCTGACTTCCTAGCTGCTATCCTTCCTCAGGTGGGATAGTACGTTACTCTGCAAATACTCCCATTGATCTGGGGCTGCCTCACTGCATCGTGTAAGGACAGCAGCATTTGGCCCACAGCCTTTGCTTTAGCAATCAAATTGTCCTGCCCCTTAGAAAAACCATCGACAAACTCAAGTACCTCACCTCTGACTGGCATTTGTTTTGCTCCAGTGTTTTGGCATGACTGGTGCAGGGCTGGGGGCTGGGGAAAGATGAGGCTCCCCGGCTGTAGATATCACGCTGCACATTATCTGCATATAGCAACTCTTTGGCCAAGAAAGTTTTATTAAAGCTGGCTGGGTGCATGTTATTAAAACTAAGAAGGTGTTTATGGGTGGCAGTCATGGGATGTAAAAGCCATCACACAGCAGGCTGAAGAAAGCCCATTATACATGTAAGCTTGATGCCAATATGCTGATGGGATGTGTCAGCATCAGCTGCTTGTATTACCAGCCGTTCGCGTCCTTCTGCACACACGCCAGCTGTGTATGAAGATGGAGCTTAGAAGCTGCGTCTCTTCTCCTGGCTGGTTCGGTCAGGTGTTCAAAATGGAGGGACGAGGGACTAAGTTGCCGCATATACTCTGAAGCAAGGTGTGATCATCCTGACACACCTGAGAACTGACTTGGGTTTCCCCACCACTTCCCAAACGCATTTTACAGAACAACGCGCTATGTCCTGGCAGCACAAGGCCTGTGCAGGTGTACGGTGATAGGACCACGGACACCTGGATTATCTCTTGGGATCTTTAATTTCTACATGGGCAAGGGGACTTCAGTTTGAGATCCCCTCCAAAGGCCAGCACTTTGGAGGATGCATCGACCCATCACAGGGAACACCGCCAGCACTTGCTACTGAAGCTCTAATGCTAGAGAGAGCCACAGGGTGCAGCTGTAACACTCGGACACCAGAACCCCACAAGCCCACAGAACAGCCGCAGTCCTCCCCTTTCACCTTCCACAGCTCCCCCCTCAAGCCCAGGAGAAGCCGGCATGATTTCAGGGGAACCTGGATGAGGTGAATCTCAGGTAGCAGCCAATGGCTCATAATTCTTAACCAGTGACTCCGTCATTGGGTGGGACACAAATGGTTGCAAACCAACCAGAGATAAAGCCAGGTGCTGGGAGTGGAATGGGGGGGGGGGGGAGCGGGAGAGAAGGTGAGATGAAAAGAAACACAAGATGCTGTCCCGCAGTGAGGTACTCAGGGAAACGTTCATCAGCCTCATTAATGGGCCCTGTCTGTAGAGAAGCACTAAATAGCGAGGAGCCATTGATACAGGCCACGGAAGTGAGTGAGTGGTGGGTTTTGGTTAGTGGTGGGCATGCTGTCAGAAAAGAGCCTGGCTCTAGGGAAAAGAGTGCTTCACCTGCAGGGTGGAGCATTCCTCCGACAGACAGTTCTGTGACCCTCCCGAAGCCATGCTCTCCAAGGCTAAGCTCCCAAACTAACATCTTCACCACATCATCTGCTTTATCTTAAAACCCTGCCGGAGGAGGAAGAGGTCTTATTGCACTTCCCTTAGAGGGAGATGACCCACTGCAAAGCTCTGGGATATTTGCACCTTGACTCATTGCACGGTCACATTCCTGTGTGAAGTTTTTGCAGGGAATCCACAGAATCCACATGCACATGGAATTCAAGCAGGGTTGAGCCCACCCTTTAGCCAATCTGCCATTAATGCACACAGAGGGGAGCATTACTGTAATAAATGCCCCTTGACAGGGACAGAGGCCACCAACCCTGGAAGTCAGAGTCCATCTCTTGAAGGAAGACAGGGCCTCTGGGGTGAAATCTCTAAACCAAGCATGTGAGAAGGTAGAGTCAGGAGTCTTATCTCCCTCCAAGCTGCTTCCCCTGGCACAGAGGGGGAAAGCGGCATGGTCTTCACCAGAAAGCCAGCCAGGCATCTCTCACCAATTGCAATAGGCCAAAACCAACAAGCATTGTAACTCACAAGGCTGCTACTGCACAAGCAGGACTGCTGGCCTCTCCTGTGCCAGTGCAGAAGTTGCCATGGGACCTCCCTTAGTCCAGCTCAGCGGGATGCAGGGTGCTGCATGCCCAATCGATACCCCTGCTCTTGCTGGGCACAAATGCCTTCTTGTTATGTGAGAGATGCATTGACCACCTTTGCCTTAACTCTTAATCACACATGCTGCAGGGTTGGGGACCAGTTCGATGGAGCCAGTATGGGAGCACTGCCCCCTAGCTAGACACCCCCTTTGACTGCTGAGAGAACATGTACACTGCATCTGTACCCAAGGGGGGCCCTTGCATCTAACGTGGGCTCTATATTAGCAGAGGAGGGACCAGGCTAGGCAGACCTGAGACACAGCAAAGGCAGGGAGGCCGTTCTTTTTATCTTCCATTCCAATTAAAAGTGCATATAAAATAAAAATTCATAAGGCCAACGCTGTCAGCAGATGGGAGGCATTTGTGCTCCCAGAAGCACACAGCTGATAATATGCTCCCCTCCGTAGGTAGGTCTAGCAGTGCCCTCACGTGGCCAAATGGCTCCTTGGGCTTGAGTCATTTTGTTCTAAAAGCAAAGCACAAAGAGGCGTTTCTCTCCCTTTAGCAGGTATAATTCCTATTAACTTCACAGTGTCTGGGCCCAGGAAACAAGGAGCTACATCTCTCACTGAATAAGTCTTTATAAGCGAAATCCATCTGGTGTCAGTGACTGTGCTAGTTTGGGTCATTGCTGATCGCCCCAGGCAACGTGGCCAGAGGACAGGTGCGTATCCGACGCGGTACGTTTACAGCTGTCAGCAGCCTTCGATACCATTGAACATGATGTTTGGTTAGTGACTGACAGGCTCATGGGAGGGGAGGTGGTTTGTCAGGCAGCAAGTGGAGGTGGATTGGGACGAGCTACAGATTAAGGCTTAAGAGTTCGGAGTCTATTCTGGCATCTGAGTATCTTGCCACCAGTAAGTAGTGAGGACCAAGCATTCACATTTTGGGGAGAACGCCGCCTTCTTCATACATCTCTCAGCAATGCTTTCAGTGGTGCTTAAGGCACCCACCCTTGTTCTCTAGGCTGCAGAGAAACATAGGGAACAAGTCTCTCAGTATCCTGTGCCATGTGCTTTTAGAAAGGTGTAGAATTAAGTCTTCCATTCCCTATTCAGCACATGCCTGCCCCAAGCAACAGCATGGGGTACTTTTAGCCTGGAGGACATTGGTCTACATACAGCTTTCAAAATCTCCATCAAATCAAACCCCCCCCCCCCCCCCCCCCCAGAAGGAAAAGGGAGAGCTATATAGCAAAGGGCAGCACTTTGTTACCAGCACCTTCCTGGTGGGGACTGGAGAGGTTGTAAGCGATGCCACAAGTCAACTTTCTCCCTTTTACATAGTGCAAAGCCATTCCTTCCTTTTCCTGGCACCCTCCCCTGCAAAACTACTTAATTAGCAAAAGAATGGCAATACCACCCCCTTGTGGAAGAAGATGAAAACTTTACAATAGGATGCTTGGCCATTTTATTTTCGCCACTGGTGCACGTAGCATGGACAAGCCCTCACCTTCCACCTCTAGGACAGAGGTCAAATCCATCTTAAGTGAAATGACTTTGGTGTTCTCAGTAAAGACTACATTCCAAAACCATCAGACTACAGCTAAATGGATTTACACTGCCCACAGCGCCTGCTAACATTGGTGGGAGACCCAGAAGCACAGCAAACTGGATAATCTCTACCCTGCAGAAGCCCAAGGTTCTACACGTAAGGAGCCTGCACCTCACCAAAGGCAAATGTTAAAATCAGGGGGAGCTCGCTCAGAGCAGCACTGACAGGAAGCTTGTCTTACAGCTGCCTGGCTGGAGTATAAAGCCAATTTGAATTGCTTATCACTGTCTGCCCTGTAATAGAGAAGTATCTTACTTTTAAATATTAATCACTTTACCTCATGGGACAGAGAGCAGCAGTAAAATGCCAGCCCTTGCTAGAGAAGTGAGCTAGAATTCTTTACTTAAGGACTTGTATCTATTATCTGTTCTACTTGCAGCCAGCAGTTTGAAATCTAGTAAATTCAGAAATTATTAAATGTAGTTTCTGCAACTACAGTGGCACCCGCCAGTATTTCAGCTTCATAATCACCTTTTGAAAACAGGTTTTTCTTTGGCCTTGCTGGGTGAAGGCCCCACCCAAGTAGAAAAGGAAACAATGAAACTGAACAGATGGATGGCTTCTTTTTTGCATTTGTCAGCAATCAGAAGTTTCTCTTTAGACTTCATGCTGTAGCAATCTTTAGTGTTACATGTAATGACAGTAGGTAAGCATCACACAAGGAATATTTTTTAAGTGGAGGTTTTTGCTCCAACATTTATTTAGCTACCTGGGGAATAACTGCAATTAACCACAAATACTCAGACACATTTTTTATTAAAAAAATATATTTCCTTTAGCATACAAAAAGTCCACAAGTGCTGCTGCTCGCAGCTCTCCCCGAGCTAAAGAAGAAAGTCCACATCTGTCATTTTCCACTTAACTTCAGTTTATGAGCCCAGCCACTGTTTCAGCTGCTCCATCAAGTCCACTTTCATAAGCCAAGGAAGCAGCAGGGCCACTCACACTGGGTGCCAGGCTTGTTTGACTTTTAACAGACCACTTAGCTCATAGCAGAGAGCCAGGGAAACCCCTGCACTGGGCTAGCTCATTCAGCAAATCCAGCTTCTTCATGGGTATCCTGAACAGGTATTATCCTGGGCACCCAAAACTAATCATTCCATACAAATCCTCTGGTGTTTTCTCTCTGCAAGCTGGTTAGCAATAGAGCCCCTCACAGAGTCTCCAGAAAGGAGACCTTCAGAAGAGTGTCTAAGTTGGGAGGAAAGAAAAGAAGCCATTAATGTTGCGCTAAGTGTTATTTTGTCATCACACACACACAGAACTTCCCCGCTTATTACCAAGGACCAACGGTGAGTAACCCACCACCAACACAATATCTTAGGAGGACTGGTCAATGGGATACTGAACCTTTTGCCTCTATTCAAAGGCCCCAGGTTTGCAGTGACCAAGTTGTTACCACACAGTGATTGTTCGGTGGGTCTCAGTCCAGCTCCCAGAGGATAGATGTCCACAGAACAAATGGTATCCCGAAATACCAGTACTAGGTGATAGACATTGTTGTGGCTGCATGGACTCACAGGGCTGGGAGGGACCTCGAGCGGTCTCTAGTCCAGGCCCCTGCACTCATGGCAGGACTAAATATTATCTAGACCATCCCTGACAGGTGTTTGTCCAACCTGCTCTTAAAAATCCCCGATGGAGATTCCACAACCTCCCTAGGCAATTTATTCCAGCGCTTAACCACCCTGACAGTTGGGAAGTTTTTCCTAATGTCCAAACTAAACCTCTCTTGCTGCAGTTTAAGCCCATTGCTTCTTGTCCTGTCCTCAGAGGTGAAGAAAAACAATTTTTTCCCCTCCTCCTTGTAAAAGTCTTTTAGGTACTTGAAAACTGTCTTCTCTTTTCCAGACTAAACAAACCCAGTACAGTATAGGTTCAGGTGATAAACAGTGGCCTTCAGTCTCCAGGGCCACCACACCAGCCCCTTTCAATAGCACTAAGCTCACATTAAGATGTTTAAGAGTTGTTATGAAAATACCTTGAACCATGTTTCGGCTATTGTGCTCCAAAATCCTCTCCCAGGACTGCGGCAGGGTTTGCATGTCTGGCAAGTTCTCATATCTGATTTGGAGGAGGAGGAGTTTACTCTCCAGGTATCTTTCTGGAAGGTAAGGATTGAAATGTGGGGCCAGTGGGAGGTCGGGGAGAGAAGGAAACATAAGCAAGCTGACTTCTTAGGAAATTATGAGCTCAAAAGAGAGTAGTGCCCCATTGTAGCCCTGCAGTCCAACTCCCCCTCCCACCAGGACATGCTGAGAGAGCGTGAATTGTTGTTCCTTGTCAAAGCACACTAACAATAGTCACCCCAAGTCTCTAAGCTTCTTTGCCCTCTATGGACTGTATTTTCTAAATTCTTTGGGAAATTCACTTATTAAAAATTTCCCCTATTCGTCTCATTTCCCTTGGCCAAACAGCAGGGCCAGGAGACTGACTCCTGAAGGTGGGGGCAGGAGCAATTTGACAGAGCTGTCCATCCAGATCCTTGGTGAGGTTTTATTGTGACCTTACTGGTCACCAGCTGATGACAACTCACAAATAAAGAAAGGTCAATCCAGTTCTGTTGACACGAATCAAGACAACAACCTCCTTGACCCTGTTTGAGCTACAAACTTTTAGCTCTTCTAGTGAAGGATACACATGTCGGTAATATCTCTCAATATCATGCAGCCATTCCAACATGTCAGCCAGCGAGGGGATAAGAGCAGTATGCTGCACCAAAGCCTCAAAACCAAGCACATCCGCATGCTGCTCATAGAGTTGGAAAACAGTGCCCACGTAGCCACTAACTGCATCCCGCACTTTCTGCAAGTCAGCTCTGCGAAAACAGAGAGTAATACTCAGGGCTGTGTTTTCCAAAGGGTGGCCTCATTTACTTTGTACCCCAAAATGATTTACATGGACAAGTCTAAGTACTTGCTTTAAAAAAAAAAGTGCTTCACTCTGCAGTGACAGTTTGGTAAGTTGAACAATATGCAGTTCATGTAACCTGAACTGGACCTAGGGAACTCATGGGAGGAAAAGGCAAACCTATGTGGCTACGTAACTGATCACATAGAGCATGCTTCTGAAAGCGTGAACAAATTACATAATTTAAAGAGACATTGTAACTTGAAATCTAATGAGTACTATTAACTTCTCTAAACTATTAAGTATTACACATGGCTGAGACCCCTGATAATTCTTGTGGTTTTACAATTACATATTTCTCCTTTTTTAAAATGCTCATCCCACACAAACTTCCAAGATTCTGTGAGAAAGACTGACACAAAACGAGGTCAAAGGGTGACAATGAATATTTAACAATACTCGGCCAGATTCTTAGCTATTGTAAATCAACAAAGGTCCAACAGAACTCAATGGGGCTACACTGATTGACACCAGCTGAGAATCTGGCCCACCATGTAAAGTCAAAGTAAACAAACTGAAAGGCAGGGGAAATTTTTTTTGCTCATCACTTTCAGTTGTTATGATTTTACTTATTGTTAGAACAAGAGGTACAACATTTCCAGACAGAAATGTGATGCTTAGGTTGACATTATCACCTCTCCTTCAGATGTGAATTCTGCAAACAGGCCAGAAGGGGAATCCCACCTCTCTCAGCACATTTGCCCAAGCTTTCCTAATGCGCACAACTTTCAGGGTCTTGACACAACAGCCTCTTACACTTTGCCCCCCAGTTCCTCCAGCAGGCTCTCTGCTGCACAGTGCTGCTTGTACTTTAACTGCTCTTCCAGATCTGGGAAGCCACGCAATGGTGTATGTGCAAATGTGACCTTCTGGCAGGCCTGCATCTGCTCCGCCAGATTGCTGAGGGAGCTCAGGAGAGGCTTACAGTCGGTCAGTGCCGTCTGCCAAGCCTCTTGCTGCTGCTGTATGGCCTGGAAGCACTTTTGCAGGGACTGATGAAGGACCAGGATGGCTGAGCGCTCTGACATCCTCTTATAGGCAGACCTGGAGCTGCAGGAAGAGAGAGGCTCTGGTGATGGGAACCACACAGAAACCTGCGATAAGCACACACAGGTACAGAGACCCTAGGGCTGAGGTCCCCCCCATTCCCCTCTTCCAGTAAGCAGCCACTGTCCACGCTTACCATCCCCCTCCACAGACCAGCACCACTGGCTGAGGAGCGCAGGCCTCCAGGGGATCAGGCAGCTCCTAGACAAGAGTTTGCTTTAGAAATGGAAAGGCAGGGGGGGAGGGGGGATTCGGGGTGGACTACTGCTTATGGGGGTGAACCCTGCCAGAGGTGGGGGAAAGGGAGGGAAGGTCTCCATGCAGGGCCCAGGGGAGGAGGGGAGCAAGGCCCTGGGGTGGGGCAGGGTATCTCCATGTGGGGCCCCTGGGGGGAGGGGGGGAGTGTCTCCATGGGTAGGGTGGCCCTGGGGGGGAGGGGAGCAGGGCCCCTGGGGGGGGGTCTCCATGGGGGGCCCCTAGGGGGGAGGGGAGCAGGGCCCGGGGGGGGAGGGTCTGCATGGGGGGCCCATGGGGGGGAAGGGGAGCAGGGCCCCTGGGAGGAGTGTCTCCATAGGGGGCCCCTGGGGGGGAGGTTGAGGGGGGTCAGGCTAACCCCAGGGCTCTCCCTTACCTGAGCCCTAGACAACGGGAGCCCTGGGCAGCGTAGCCCCTCAAACCGGAAGCAAGACCGGCTACCCCAGCGACAGGCTCTCGCGCGAGGCGGAAGTCACCTGCCTCCCCCAGGGCATGCTGGGAATTGTAGTTCTCTCTCGTGCTCCGTTTTCTATTGGCGGAGGGAGCGCGTGCGCGTTTGTGCGCCGTCCCGCCGCGTCGCTGATTGGGCGTTCGGGTTTGAATGTAGTTGTTGGGGCTCGCGCGCGCGCTGGGGACGCCAGGAGCGAGCTGGTGAGTGGCGAGGGGCCCTGGGGCGCCGGCGGTCGCGGCCGGGAGGGGACCCGGGCCCGGGCTGGGCCTGGACGGGGCGCGGGGGGGCCGCTCGGAGGAGATGGGGGCGGTGGGGGTCGCAGAGCTGGGGCCCCCTCGGGGCGGGGGGGGGGCTGTTTCGGGGGAGGGGGCGCGGAGGGGCCCGCTGGGGGGAGGGGGGAAGATGGGGGCTGTTTGGACGGGGGGGCGCAGAGCTGGGGCTCCCTCGGGGCGGGGGGGGCTGTTTCGGGGGAGGGGGGAAGATGGGGGCTGTTTGGGCGGGGGGGGCGCAGAGCTGGGGCTCCCTCGGTGCGGGGGGGCTGTTTCGGGGGAGGGGGCGCGGAGGGGCCCGCTGGGGGGATGGGGGAAGATGGGGGCTGTTTGGGCGGGGGGGCGCAGAGCTGGGGCCCCCTCGGGGCGGGGGGGGCTGTTTCGGGGGAGGGGGCGCGGAGGGGCCCGCTGGGGGGAGGGGGGAAGATGGGGGCTGTTTGGGCGGGGGGCGCAGAGCTGGGGCTCCCTCGGGGCGGAGGGGGGGCTGTTTGAATGGGAGGGCGCTGGAGGGGAGGGGGCGCAGGGGTGGGGCCCACTCGGGGCAGAGGGGGACTGTTTGGATGGGACACGGAGGGACCCGCTGGGGGGGGGTCCCAGGTGGGGCCCGCTCGGGAGGGAAGGGGGGCTGTTTAGGGGGACACAGAGGGGTCCGCTTGGGGGGACATGCAGACGCCCCCTTCTCCCTTCGGTCACGTTTTCGCCCCCCAGCCGTTGTCCCTCCGCCCCAGCCCTCCCCGAGCACAGGGATCGCGAGCTGCCAGCTCCATGCCCCAATGGCATGACCCCCTCTCCCCGTTTTAATTTGTAAGGGTCACACTCAGAGGTGACTGCGTGAAAAGGGGTCACCAGTGCCACAGGTGCCCAGGTAGGGCGCTGGGCAGATGGTTCCCAGCCGGCTTTGTCTACTCCAGAGAGAGGTGATGCGGATTGGGGCGGGCCAGGGCTTGTCCTGACCCGTCCTCACTTCGCTGTGGGCCTGTTTAGCTTCACCAGCCCAGAGCCCCCACCGCTGGAGCAGATCAGGATCAGCCCTATGTTCAGACAAGCCCCTGCCAGGCTTTCAGCCCCAGGCCACCAGTGGTGCATCTGCTGCCTGGCCATGGTGCTGGGGAACCACTCCCCTGTGTGGGACACCAATGCAGGCTCTCTGCTGTGGCTTGCAATAGTCTCGGGAGCCCTGGTTTTCAATAGGGATAGAGCAGCAGTAGTTCCCAGCATCCCAGAAGACTAGGGGCCTCTTGTCTCTGACTGGCAAGTGTCCCCTTCTTGTATGAACCTAACCAACTGTTTCCGTTGTGCCGCAGAGCTCCATCCAACACCATGGCACCATCCAGGAAGAAAACAGCCAATGGAACCAGCAAAAACAATGTGAAGAAGAAAAAGCTCGCTGCATTTTTAAAGGACTTTGACCGTGAAGGTAACCATTGCATTCATTCATAAAACTTGTTTTCTACAAAGGCTTCAGGGTCCTGAGTTGTTTTCCAGGTTAATTTAATGCTGGTGAAAGTTATTGTCTTGACAACCCTGGAGACTGACACCTCAGGACACTGAAGTCCTGTACAGGCAGGACAGGTACAGCACAAAAGCCATAGCTTTGATCCAGAAGGATGACTTTGAGGGATATGAGAAGGTGGTTTAATCCTTGATGCTCATGCCATCCTTGCCCTTTCCTGAGGGCTAGTTGTGATGAGTATGCTGCAATGTTGATGCGAGTCTACTAGGAACTAAACTAAAATAGGACATAGGAACTCTTTTCAGAGGTCACTGGCAGCTGTCAAATATTAATATTGGGTGCTTGTCAATCGGATATTTAGAGAGACATGGTACGTGAGGTAATATCTCTTATTGAACCAACTTCTGTTGGTGAGAAGCAGGCTTGCGTGCTTACGTAGAGCTCTTCAGATCTGGGAAATGTACGCTCGGTGTCACAGCTAAATACAAGGTAGAACAGATTGTTCAGCATAAGTAGTTAATATATATTTCAAGGGACCATTCAATGTGAAGTGGCCCGTTAATATCTTTCCAGTTATTGGGGGGAGGTTTAGTGGGTTATAGATTGTTGTAATAAACCATAAATCCAGTGTGTGTGTATTCAGGTCATGATTTTTAGTATCTAGCAAAGTTATGAATTTAAGTTCCCAGGCTCGTCTTTTGAAGGTGTTGCACAGGTTTCCTTTGAGGATGAGGACTGAGAAGTCAGACATAGAGTGATGTGGTATTTTTGTCTTTTATCATTTTTCTGTGTGAGTTCATTCAAAAGCATAGTGATTGCCTAGTTTCGCCCACGTAGTTGTTACAAAGGTACATTTAGTGCACTGGCTGAGATATACCATGTGTTGTGATAGGCATGTGTAGAAGCCATGGATTTTGAGAGGTGTGTTGTAAGGGGTGTTCATCACCGCAGCAGTGGAGATATGTCTACAGGTTTTGCATCTATTGTTCTGGCAGTGTCTGGTGCTGCTTTGAGTTAATGTGTCTTGGTCTGTGCAGAACTGCTTTTGTAGTTGGCTAGCCATTCACAGTCTTTGTTTAATCCTGATCTGATGGTGTCAAATTTGCAAATGAACTGAAGCTCATCAGTTTCTCTTTGGAGTCTGGTCCTGAAGTATTTTTGCTGTAAGATGGCTACCTTAACATCTGCAATTGTGTGGCCAGGGAGGTTGAAGTGTTCTACAGGTTTTTGTATATTGCCATTCCTGATATCTGACTTGTGTCCATTTATCCTTTTACGTAGTTTGGCCAATATACATAGCAGAGGGGCATTGCTTGCACATGATGGCATATATAACATTGGTGGACGTGCAGGTGAATGAACCGGTGATGATGTAGCTGATCTGGTTAGGTCCTGTGATGGTGTTGCTGGTGTAGATATGTGGGCAGAGTTGGCATTGAGGTTTGTTGCATGGATTGGTTTCTGAGTTAGAGTTGTTATGGTGCGGTGTGTGGTTGCTGGTGAGAATATGCTTAAGGTTGACGGGTTGTCTGTGGGGCGAGGACTGGCCTGCCTCTCAAGGTCTGTGAAAGCGAGGGATCGTTGTCCAGGATGGGTTGTAGATCACTGATGATGCGTTGGAGAGGTTTAAGCTGAGGACTGTAGGTGATGGCCAGTGGAGTTCTGTTGGTTTCTTTCTTGGGCTTGTCTTGTAGCAGGAGGCTTCTGGGCATACGTCTAGCTCTGTTGATTTGTTTCCTTATTTCCTTGTGCGGATATCGTAGTTTTGAGAATGCTTGGTGAAGATCTTGTAGGTGTTGGTCTCTGTCTGAGGGGTTGGAGCAGATCCGGTTGTACCTCAGCGCTTGGCTGTAGATGATGGATTGTGTGGTGTGTCCAGGGTGGAAGCTGGAGGCATGAAGGTAGGCATAGCGGTCGGTGGGTTTTCGGTATAGGGTGGTGTTAACGTGACCATCACTTATTTGTACTGTGGTGTCTAGGAAGTGGACCTCCCGTGTAGATTGGTCCAGGCTGAGGTTGATGGTGGGTGGAAGCTGTTGAAATCGTGGTGGAATTCTTCCAGAGTCTCCTTCCCATGGGTCCAGATGATGAAGATGTCACCAATGTAGCGTAGGTAGAGAAGGAGCGTGAGTGAACGAGAGCTGAGGAAGCGTTGTTCTAGGTCAGCCATAAAAATGTTGGCATATTGTGGGGCCATGCGGGTGTCCATGGTGGTGCCACTGTTTTGGAGGCATATATTGTCACCAAATTTGAAATAATTATGCATGAGGATAAAGTCAGAGCTCAGCAACAAGTTGTGCTGTGTCATCATCAGGGATATTGTTCCTGACAGCTTGTATTCCATCTGTGTGTGGGATGTTTGTGTAGAGAGCCTCCACATCCGTGGTGGCTAGGATGGTGTTTTCTGGGAGATCACCAATGCATTGTAGTTTTCTCACGAAATCAGTGGTGTCACGGAGATAGCTGGGAGTGCTGGTGGCATAGGGTCTGAGCAGAGAGTCCACATATCCGGATAGTCCTTCAGTGAGTGTGCCAATTCCAGAGATGATGGGGCGTCCAGGATTTCCAGGTTTGTGGATCTTGGGTAGTAGATAGAATAACCCTGGGGTTCTAAGGGTATGTTGATTTGTTCCTGTGTTAGTGTAGGGAGTGTTTAAATACTGTACCTGTAGTGCAGGCGATTCCGCTCGCCATTACACTCAATGTCATTTTGACTATACGCAATTTTTGCTTTACGCGCTGACAGCGGAATGTAACCCCAGCGTAAGATGAGACTCGCCTGTACCTTTATACAGTTCAGTTAATTTTCTACCATTGGCTCACAGCAAATGAAAATATAAGTGCTCAAAAAGGCTCATTTGGGAAGAATGAAATAGATTTGATCAGAAAAGTGTGTTCACAAGGGAGTAGATTTTTGCGGATATTCAGAGAAATATAAATTCTAGCCCTGATATATAAATCCCTGAATAACATTTGTGTTCTATGTAGTAATCAATCAAAATCCTTCTTTTTTTCTTTTAGTCCAAACGAGAATTGATCAGCTACAAACAAATGGGCAAAATCTTCTCAAGGAATTGGATAATCTTTATAACATAGAAAACCTCAGACTTCCTCTAGCACTGAGAGAAATGAACTGGCTTGACTACTTTGGTATGGTCCATCCACTCCAATATGTATTGACAAAATAGTTCAAAAATTTACTAAATGTAGAGCTATAAGTGAGTTTATAAGTCATATTCATCCAGCTAGTGGACTCTGTTTAGTGACATATCCTAGTTGCATGATTTTCAGAAACGTAATTACTATTTATATTGCTATCTATAATGACCTTAAATTATTTCTTTTGTAACACATCACATTTAAAGTCAGTATATTGGATAATTTTATTTGTATGAAAGTGCTAATTCAAAATAAGGCTTCAAATGTTTTTCCTTTGGATGTCTTAAACTCACTGGCACATGAGACACGAGGTGTGGCACTGGGTTAACTGGGTGCAAAATCATGTGTTTAAAAAAAATCTTTGGGAACAAGAAGAGGCAAATTGAATATCCTATCCATTCATAGACAACCACAGATTTTCTGTTTACGATAAATCCTGCTTTCCCACTAGTTTCTTTATCTTAAGCTGGGCATTAACTGCCAAGAAATGCTATTTGTTTAGATGTTTATTGTTTAATTCTACCCAAGTATTAAAACTTTAATATTGCATAAATTACTCTGGTTGTACATTGATAAAAAAATGTTCTGTCTCCAGCTAAAGGAGGAAGTAAAAAGGCCCTAGAAGAAGCAGCAACGGTAGGTAACATACATCTAGTGTAGCTCCTAAGTCAAATAGAAACTTCTTTTCTGGTACTACTGTATAATGTTTTTAGGAACCCAATCTTTATTTAAACCATTGTATCATTTTAAGAGTCTTACCACAGCACTTAGTGAAAGGAATAAATAAGACATGTAATGTTTGTAGTCTCTCCTGTCTGTCCAAAGTGCTAGCCTTCTCCTTCAATTATTTGGTTTATGGTAAATCTTGACACTCCTTTCTCCAAGATACATATCCAGTCTCCCATGCAGTGCATTTTAATGACTATTGAAACTCACTTAGTTGTTATGGCTGCCACCTAACACAGACTTCTCCAGAATCTTTACTGAGGCCAGGTCTACACTCAAAAGTTAAGTCAGCTCAGCTACATCACTATGGGATGTGAAAAATCCACACCCCTGAGCCACATAGTTAAGCTGACCTAAGCCCCAGTATAAACAACCCTTGGTTGATGGAAGAATTTTTCCACCACCTAGCTACTGCCTTAGAGACATGGATTAACTATGCTGATTGGAAAACCCCTCCCTTTGCTGTAGTGAGTGTCTACTCTGAAGCTCTACATGGCTCAGCTGCAGCGTTTCAAGTGTAGAGAAGCCCAGAGTTTGAAGCACTTGGTAACTGGAAGACTTGTTCCTGAATTCTGTAACTACCTCTTTGCTTGTCTTACTCAGAGGCTTCTCAAGTTTCAGAAATTGACCTTGTAATTCAAACTGTGTCTCGGCAGTTGATGGTGGGTGTCTGCCTTTGATTTTTAAATAGCAAGTGTCCTGACATCCTTTCTCTCATGGCCCAGATAGCTGAACGTTTTCAATTGTAGCAGTCTTCTTATAAGAAGCCATTTTTCTGCAATGAAATCTTGGCTTGCCTACCAGTGATACTAAACAGACTATCAATTAAACAATATTTCCTTACTGTTATCTTGCCCTGCCTCACTCACCAGAGAATATGCATTTCTTTGTAAACCAGAAAACTGCTACGTTGGGATTGGATTGAAATGTTTGGGGGTTGGGAATAGCTGTAGTTGTTGAATAAAGCCCTTCAGTGCTAAATGCTACGCAGGTCCTGCAAGCTGTTACCATTTCTAAAATACTGGGGAAGTGTGAACACAGCAAAGTGCAAAGCAGCATAGAATCATTTTTATTGTAAAGTAATGATGAGTTTACACTGCTGTTTGCAGGCAGTTAGGAATGAGTTAGTTCTTTACTAATAATACACATGGTATTCTGATTGCTTTTGGTTTTAGGCAGATTTGGAACTATCAGAAATAAACAAACTTACAGCAGAAGTTATCCAGACGCCTTTCAGAATTGTCAAGAAAGGTCAGTTTGTTTACAAGCATTGCTGAATGTTCTGGGTGCAATCAATAGCGGAATGTTTTTTCGTTCCTTATGGATCTTGTTAACTATCTTCCAACTCTCATTAAATGGCCTAAATAGGTTTCAAAGAAACAATTGTTGCTTCAGTCTATGTGATGTTACATCTGGAGTGTGTTAACTTAGATTTGCTAAATCTTATAGAAGTGTTGTTCACATTTGTTTATGCCTTCCATAAAACCCCTTTCCTTATAAAATCCTACTTTATCTCTATATAAGTATATAACTACTAGTTCAATAACTTTTTTGCCAAACAAACTTCACAACTGTTTTCTTTTCACCCTACCTGTTCGTGGATAATTTAATATGCTTCTAATTTTTTTCAATTTGGACACTATTTTCTCCTTCTAGCTGAAAAATCCAAACAGGATATCGATGCCATTGAAGAAGAAACAGAACTTAGTTTGCTCCCTGTAGCTAAGAAGAGGAAACAGGACAACAAAGCCCTTGAAGAATCAGAGCCAGAACATGCAAATGTTAATCCCAAAACAGGAAAGGTAAATAACTGATCTATGGTGGTGATGGCCCAGGTAGGAAGTGAGTTGACTGTTGATCGAGGTGATGCTTACAGGCTTGCTTGCCATAGGCTAGCTGCTCGTTTTAATCAGCATTATAGGTTTATATAATCTTTTTATTTTACATTTGTAAAATATAACTTTACAACTAGTTTTATTTTGCAGAAGAATATGTGTATTTCTCTTCTGATGCAACTTAAATCACATGACCATCTGAAAATCTTATCTATTCTATTTGTAATATCCAAGATTACTATAATGGGAAGAGAGATATTTCTCATTTTGTTTTCCTGTGCATTTGAAAAAGTTCTCTGTGTAGTCTCTTTCACTGTTTTCCCTCTGTACTGTAAAGTCAATTTTCCTAGTTTGTTTCTGTGTGAAAGACCACACATTGGGGAGAGAATTTCTTTTAAAAGGGGAAAATGTGTAAAACCACAAACTGTCAGGGGACTTAATATATATTTTAATATATTTTGTGTCTCTCCAAACCTTCATTGAGAAATTGTAGTTTCCACCTTTGCTTCATAGCCTGAATTCTGTTTGTCATGAGATCAGAGTCCACGTGATATGTGAGTGCCTTAGATAGATTCTGTTATAAGGTAGAATCCAACCACTGCTGAAAGTGTAAAGAAACATTTCATATCCCTTTTCTCTTAAATTGTATGTTAAACTTCCCTCATGTTCTAGGAGCAGGAGTCTCTTTACCCAAGACTGCTCTAATTAACTACTGGAACTTTGATATCTATGGAAAAGAATTCTGCACAAATCCCTGCGTCTTCCCCAGCTCAGCTCTAGGCTATGATAAAGCCAAGACTCAAAAGGGAAAGGTTTTCCACAATTTTGATCACCTGAGCAGGGGAACACTGAGTCTTGTTCTTCAGGTCCTGTTACCAGTGTTAGTTCAGTTATGGGAACACTTCTTCAGAACTGGAGGTGAGCTGTAGTTTGATCAAGAAACAGTAAATAATTCACTGAGTTCTGTGTGTTCCAGGTGAAGACATCAACGAAAAAACTGCTAGTTTCGAAGAGCAGAAGAGCTCCATCAGCGAGAGTGAAACGCATTAGTAAAAGGTAAGAGTCTGAAGTGATGTGAATCCCTCTTCTTCAGTGTGGGGATGGAAAGGGGAGACCAGAAATGATATTGCCAAAGTAGCCAAGGTTGGGGTGGAAGGATGGAGGAGGGAGTGATCTGGCTGACAAGGCATACTGTTCTGGAGGAGCTAACAAAGGTATGGTAGGGGTAAATGAAGGAGTTCTACAGAAGGCAGTCTCCAGTCTCATAGTAGGGTGAGGTGACTCACCAGCTATTCTCTTTGGGGGCGTGTGGGGTTTTACACTGAATCAAGCTGTCATAAAACTGCAGTCTTTGCAGCCAAGTCAAGAAGCATTACCTGAAATCAAGAGAAACCTCTAGTTTCCAAATACCCTCACATTGTTCTCAGCTTTTCTAACTAATAAAACAGATGGTCAGAACTGAGAAACAACTGCTAAGTCGATCTTTTAAAGGGCATCATCTTATCACAGCCACTCTCTTTGAGCAGGTCAAGCAAAAATAACTTTGTCACTCCAGCCCTTGGCCGAGTCCCTGATGCCTGCACATGGGGAAGGACCTCCACTGTCACCCCTAAGTTTGATTCCAGGTGAGTGTCCATTAATTAGCAAAGCCACGTAATTGTGTATTTATAGTATCCTGCAAAATGTCTCTATTAAATATCAGCATTTGCCAGGTGTCAAGGCATCTAGTGTGTCTTGCCATTAGTCTTGCATGAGATAAGACAGAACAGTTGCAATATAGATCAGCTTGTTACCATTCTGCCCCATGGCAGTGGCTGTTCATATCTGATGCATGTTCTAAGAGCCATAATATAACACTTCACGTATTCAAAGTGCTGTAGAAATATTGACTAACCCTCACAACCCTGAAATATTAAGGATGAGATAACTGAGGTAGAGAAGTGCGATTATTTGACTACTATTAGTAGAGTGTCACCAGCGGAGCCAGGATTAGAATTTGAGACTTCATGATTCCGTATTCATTTGTGCATGGCTTACTGTGCTCAGCCTTGTACTGTGCAATCAGCAAAATTGTAGTCTATTTGTTCGAACCGTCTCCACACTGTCCCTTCTCCCTCTCCTTTTCCCATTTTTCAAACATGTGCATCTGATGTGTGCAAAATTACTACCTGTGGTATGTAACCTATTGCTTAAACCAGCCTCTGTACTTGATGAGAGGGGGATAGCTAATATAACACCGAGTTTTTAAAAAGGCCCCGGGGCAATCCTGGCAATTACAGGCAGGTAAGCCTAACTTCAGTAACAGGCAAATTGGTTGAAACTATAGTAAAGAACAATGATCAGATATGTTGGGAAAGAGTCAACATGGCCTTTGTAAAGGGAAATCGTGCTTCACCAATCTATTAGAATTCTTTAAGGCGGGTGGTCACAAGCACGTGGACATGGGCGATCCAGTGGATTTAGTGTACTTGGACTTTGACAAGATCCCATACCAAAGGCTCTTAAGCAAAGTAAGCAGTCATGGGATAAGAAGGAAGATCCTCTCGTGAGTCAGTAACTGGTTAAAAGATAGGAAACAAAGGGCAGGAATAAATGGTCAGTTTTCACAGTGGAGGGAGGTGTAAATAGCAGGATTCTTCAATGATGTATACTGGGACCAGTGCTGCTCAACATACTCATAAGTGATCTGCAAAAGGGGGTGAACAACGAGGTAAAATTTGCAGATGCTACAGAATTACTTAATAGTTAAGTTCAAAGGGGACTGTGAACAATTGCAAAGGGATCTCACAAAACTGGGTGACCAGGCATCAAAATTGTAGATGAAATGTAGAGTTGATAAGTGCAAAGTAATGCACATTGGAAAACATAGTCTCAGCTGTGATGGGGTGTCCATGCCACACAAGGCAGAGCAGGTTAAATTAGGTCAATTAACCTGGTAGACTGCACCTGGGACAAGCTTGATGGACAAGCACTAAGTGAAGATGGAGCCCAGCTGGGCAGGGGCAGGCTGAGTTCATATAAAGCCAGCAAGCTGAGAACACAAGGGAGCTGCTGAAGTAGTCTGCAGTCACTCCTTGGGAGGAGGAAGTTTGGGTTGGTAAACTCAGAGCAGGGGGAGCCAGAAGATAGAGCAAAGAAGTCAGGGAAAGAGCAACAGGGAGCAAGCAGACCATAATTGCTGGACAAAGGGTCCCTGGACTGGAACCCAGAATAGTGTGTGGGCTGGGGTTCCCCTTCCAGCCACTGGGAAAATGGCACAGGGCCTGGCCTTGGATGGGAAGACTGTCTGGAAAAGACAAGGACAGCTGATCCAGTGGGACTTTGATACCCTGGAAGGGGAGAACGACATAATGACCTGGCTAAGGGCTGAATCATGAAGAGGGAGCACTACATGTCCTGTAGAGTGAGGGGGGATGCAGTGTGAGCCACCATTCGGGGGGAAGGGGACGGCGGCACCAGACCTTAGTGGAACTAATACCCAGATGGGGCCACAAGGAAGTACCCCAACTATATATACAAAATGGTAGGGTCTGATTAACTGTTCCACTCAGGAAAGATCTTGGAGTCATCACGGATAGTTCTCTGAAAACGTCTGCTTAATGTGCAGTGGCAGTCAAAAAAGCTATCAATGTTAAGAACCATTAGAAAAGGGATAGACAGAAAATATAATGCTACTGTACAAATCCATGGTACATCCACACCTTGAATACTGCGTGCAGTACCAGTCACCCTGTCTCAAAAAAGATATATTAGAATCAGAAAAGGTACAGAGAAGGGCAACAAAAATGATTAGGGCTAAGGAACAGCTTCCATATGAGGACAGATAAAAAAACCTGGGACCATTCAGATTAGAAAAGAGATGACTAAGGGAGAGATATGATAGGGATCTAAAATTTCAAAAGAAAGTGCTTTAGTTTTTAGGGTTGGGTGCTTTCGTTTTTTTAAACCCCTTGGGCCTGATTTTTAGAAGTGCTTATCGTTCTCAAGTAAAGCTGTAGTCAGTGGGAGCTGTGGGAGCTCATCATTTCTGAAGATTGGGCTCAGGATATCTGGAGCTATGCACATAAAGCCAGAGTCTGCTTTTGAAATGTTGGCCTAAATATGTCAAATGTCTTCTCCGAATTAGCTCTTTCCGTGTAAAATATGGAATATTAAGATGACTACAACACATCACTTAATAGCCTTAGGTTTTGGCCTCAGAGTTTTGATTGACTAAGAGCCAGAAGCCTGTAGTCCCACAGAAGAGGGTAGATGGAGGTCATAACTAGAAAAAAGAAGATAAGATAAATCATGTCCTAGTTTAATCAGAGTTTTTTTGTCAGTACAGTTGGTTTCTGTCAAGCTCTATTGGTTTTGCGCTTCAAGTTACATATTTTTCTCCAACCTTCTGTTTCCCTTGAAAATGAGATGTTTGAAATCTCTAGTTGGGGAGAATCTCATGTAATGTACTTCTGATCATTTTAATTGGCTGGAATAAATTATTCATCAATAACTTGGGAATGTCTTTCAGGCTTTTCAAGACACCAGGTCTACGCACGCCTGCAGCACGTGAACATGTTTACATAGTCTCTGCAAACGGCAGCCCTCTTGCTAACAGCAACGATGTCATCATTACAGTTCCTGTCGGAGGAGGAGAGGTAAAGCAGAAAGTTATTAAAAATGTAGAGAAATATTTTAGCGGGTTTTGAAGTGCACCAAATGCGATTTAAAATAATGGTTGATAGCAATATGTGCCATGGTACAATACAGCAAAGGTGTGAGATGAGTCTGTGGTCTCTATTTGTAACTAGTCCTGTTTTATCAGTAACCTTATGCTGTTCCCACGAAGTGGGTCCATCACTTGCTATAAAAGCAGTACATGGTTCCCTGCTCATAAATATAGTGGTCTATCAATCTTTCTAATATATAATCCAGATGCTTCAATCTTGTTTGGCTCTTTCACTGATTTCACTTACAAACTCACATGTACCGGTCTGACACAGTTGAACAGTAACTGAGACTTGTGGTCTTTTCTGTACAGAGCATTCGTTTAGCAGCCAGTGAGCTGACCAAAAGGAATTTGAGTCATCTCAATCCAGAGGCCCTGGGAATTATGAAGAAGCTATCAGTAAGTCAATATATACTTGGCTATGAGTTGAAACTGGTCTGCTGTGGTGACTAGCATTGTCATTGTTCCTGTAGCTAAGTTAATGGGCTGTCAGTATCCATTAGATTCTGTCTGTCATCTTTCTTCTTAAATTCTTTTCCTCTTGTGTCTGCCTGGATCTTGGCGCACCCAGAAAATATGGTTTTACACAATGTGGGTCTGTTCAGCTAATCAGGAAAATACACAGACTTGGGGCTTACACTCAGCTGGGCTGTATACAAACAGTGCTTTCATTAGTGGGAGAGAGCTACTGGTAGTGCTTAGGATTTAATTCAAGAGTGAACATGCCCTCCGTTTTTTCCAGTGTAGGTGGCTTTAAGATGGGGGTGGGCAAACTTTTTGGCCCGAGGGCCACATCTGGGTATGGAAATTGTATGGTGGGCCATGAATGCTCACAAAATTATGGGTTGGGGTTCAGGAGGGGGTGAGGGCTCCAGCTGGGGGTGTGAACTATGAGGTGGGGATGAGGGGTTGGGGGTGCAGGAGGGTGCTCTGGGCTGGCACCCAGGGCTTCGAGGGCAGGAGGGGTTTCAGGGCTGGGGCAGGGGATTGGGGCGTGGGAGGGGGTCAGGGGTGTAGGCTCCTGGCAGGACTTACCTCAAGCAGATCCCAGAAGCAGCAACATGTCCCCCATCCAGCTTCTATGTGGAGGCGTGGCCAAGCAGCTCTGCATGCTGCTCCATCCGCAGGTGCCGCCCCTGCAGCTCTCATTGGCCGCAGTTCCCAGCCAATGGAAGCTGCAGGGGCAGCGGCTGGCTGCCCCTACACGTAAGAGCCGGAGGAGGGACATGCCACTGCTTCCAAGAGCCACATGGAGCGGGGCAAGCCCCCGGCTGGAGTACCGGAGTAGGGCAAGCCCCGGACCCTGCTCCCCAGAGGTAGCTCGAGGACCGGATTAAAACGTCTGGAGGGCTGGATGCGGCCCCTGGGCCGTAGTTTGCCCACCCCTACTTTAGGATATGGCAGCATGTGTTCTTTACAAGTGCTATTTGTTAATCTTTCTCCTTTTTAGGTTCGTCTTGCACAAGCATGCAACAGCACGAACACCCAAAGATGAAATTTCAGGGATATTGACTTTCTTTGTAAATCTGGATCATCAATTTTAGGACTACAACCTGAATTCTTACTCTATTGTTTTACCTTTCTGTTACACGGTGAAAGTTAGGAACAGATTTTCAGCCTGTAATATATAATGTGATTAGAATAGGTTGACTTTTTTTTGTACAGAAAAAAGTACTTAGTTTCCTGTTTCAAGATAGCTAGCTACACCTTGGCCTTGGATCCTCCTGAGTGTATGAGAGGATACAGCTGCCCTGCAATCTGCAGAAGATCAAAGCAGTGGGACCTATTGGATTACAGGTGTGATTGACAAAAGTTGTATCTGGTTTTGGAGCAAAAGTGGTGGAGCTGCTCATTGCACTTATTACCAGGCAAGTCTTCTGTTTGTTGATGTCGTCGTTGAAAGGCGCTAGTTAGTTGTATTGTAAGAGCTGGAATATGAACCTCAATTACAAGTAATTAACAGGGGGGTGCTAAAAGAACATTTTGTTGCAGACCAGCTAATGAAGCTGCCACAGGTGATAGGGGTACAACAAATCCTTTGTTTTGTTCTTCTCACAGCAGCCACTGAACTTTCAATCCTGCTTTCCAGTTTACAGTGAACAATGTACTTGAAGTCTTTTATTGTACATCCTACTGTTGTTTTTAAAGAAATGAATACACTGGTGTGTTCTTAAACCCATAATTTTACTGAATTTTAAAGCTTCTATCTACAAAACCAATCATCTAGACCTCCAGTCCTCTAAGGCACATACACTTACTGGTGCAAGTCCCTTTAGAGTGGTTGGAGACAGCCAGTGGAGAACTCCCTCTGCACAGGGGAACTCTACTGCTTCCTGCACTAGCTCCTAGGGAAGAGATGGGGATGTGGCAGAGCCAAGTTCCACTATGTCTGGGTCTCCACTGGGATGTTCCCTGCATTCTTTTCATGAACAAAAAAAGTTTTACATAATAAATACTGTTTATAGATGGAATAAAATTAGTTACATATTCATTCTTTTACTGTTTTAGAAAATTCCTGCTTCGCTTAATAGTGCATGGACAGCACTGATGCATTAGAATGATCAGTGTCCAGCACCTTTCTCTTCTCCAGCATCTCTGTGATGGAAAAAGCCAGAAGCACTTCATAACCTCTGTGTAGGAATTATTTGACTGAAACCTGGCCTGGAACAACAACAACATCTGTTCTGTGTCTTTACACATCGTTTGCAGAGTTCTGAAGAGTAACTTTAAGAAGCCAGAATAAAAGTTCAGAAAGTTGAACTTTGCAATAAGAGTTAACACCCAAAGTGGAACATGAGCCCCAAATTGTCTGGGCTTCTGTTCTGTGCTTCATTCCAGAACTATAGGAATAATGGCTTGTCAACCTCTTTTCCTCTAATATCTGTTTTTCTATAGTGTACTTAACATTATATAAACTAAGGCAGTTCTTAACAGTAAACTACGTGCCCTCTTCCGATTCTGTCCCACCACATAATTCCAGTGACACTTAGTACAGAGCGCTTGGCTGTGATTCTCAATGTGCATTACAAAAGGTAACTATCATCCTCTTGTCTAGAAAGGGAATGGGACTACCTGGGGGGGAAAATCATGGGAAGAAAGTTCATTTGAACTTTTTTGTAGGAAAATTTTCATTTAGATTTTATTTGAATTTAAATTTCAAACTTTTGTTTTTTCCCTTTCCAGACCACTCTTTGCTTTTTTTCCTCCACTGACTGAAATACAATGACTGTCTAGGGTTTGTCTTTTCACTTATTTCTTTTCAGTTATCCTTTATCTCCTGTAACTTTTCAAATCCTCCAACTGTGGAAAAGTTGAGTTGCAAAAGGAAAAATGAAATTGTAACTCTGCCATTCTGTAACTTTCCAAAATTCCTTCAACTTCAGAGAACCTAGAATGGCAAACATTTTCAAAGCTGAGGAAATTTTGAACTGTTAGAGTGGCAGAGTTACAGGCTATTTTAACACACAGGGAAAGACGCTAGAGGTCTGTTTGCGTTATCTGACAACCTGCAGGCTTTGGAAGAAAGGCTGGACTTTTTTGTAACTCTTAATGGTGATCACCATACTGCAAGGGTCTGGAGGGGAAATTATCAGAATTTAGGAGCCACATCCCTGTCTTGAATGGGACAGTTTACCCGGCGTCTTTGTTCATCCTGCACATCATACTTTCTATGCAGCTTTGTGAGGCAGTTGGATTCAAGGGATGCCATCAACTTGAAATTCCTAACTTTTTTTCATTTTTCAGGAGACTGAAACATCTGCACAAAAGGAAGGTAAAGATAGCTAACCCGCTGCATAACATCAGCAAGCTGGAAAAAATAGGAAAAATATTTTGCCTCCCCCATTAGGTAATGTTACTTGAGCCAATAGCAGTTGCAAAAATGTAGGCAGAAATGTGATTTTTTGTGTTTCAGGTGGACAATATTCCTTTTAAACATGTAAACATAATCACTTTCTAGCCCATATATTTATATGGAAGGATTGCTACTTCTGAAACAACCACACACACACACTCCCTGCCCCAGTAAGAATAACCTGGCCTCAAAGATTAGAAAATGATAGCACTTCATGGAAAGCACTGTTTCTCTCTGCTGGTAGCCAGCAATTCACAGCCTCTCTAGTTTCAGCCCACAGTGAAGAATATTTTAATACAAAGTATGATTATGGTTAGAAAGTAGCTAAGCATGTCAGCGCGTAGTGCAAGCACTGGCTGCATGCAGTTGGGATACATCTACCCTTCAGTTGAAGGTATGAGCATAGTGTAGGGTAGGCATACCTGTGCTAGCTTTAATCTGCTATCACGCTAAAAATAGCCACGTGGATGCGGTGGTATCCGCTAGCAATGTGAGTCCACAGGCAGTGTCCAGGGCAGGTTTTGTACAGCCTGTGGAGAAGCCTGTGCCACTGTTTTCATTTCTAGCCACGCTAGCACATGTATACTTACCTCAGCTGCAGTCACACCTCAGATTGCAGTTTAGACATACCCTAAAGGAGCTCAGTTATTTAACACCTTGGTGGTTTTGGCAGCCTTCTCTAAATCCTAACTGCAGGTGGCACTCTGCAAATTATTAAGCCTCAGGGCTTTGTCTCAGCTTTACTACCTTTGCTGAATTCCACTGACATGTAAATATGAAAATGATCATGTTGGCTTAGAATCTAATTGCTTTGTAAATACTGCAGTCTGGAAGACAGAAATCAAAGCCAAAAACCTGCATTAAGAATGTTTTTCATCCTCTTTCAGTGCTTTTCCATGTAAAAGCAAATTTGTCCAGCACAGATCAAACATTTCCCTTATTCCTCTGCCCTCTACACTGGCTCCCTATCAAATCCTGGACTTAATTCAACATCCTGGTCCTAGTCTTCAAGGCCCTACTTTTAGAGTCCTGCAAAGCTGCAGCTATCCGCAGACCACGTTTGCAGATCGTGGATCGGCGCGGATGAATCCGCGCAGGGTTCTACCTACTTTGGTTTGTGCCTAATTACTTTAGAATCATCAGTCTCTGTGGCCCAGCAGTGAGCTGCAGTACTGCTATTGCTGATCAAATGTTCATGGCACTTTTGGTGGAAGGACAGAACTCAAAAGTACAAGACAGCTGTGTGCAAGCCTTTTCCCAATCATGGCCCTTGCAGAATATACCCTGAAGCCAGAACAAACTACAAGGTGTGGATGGCATGGTGCTTTTGGACCTTGATTGTCATTTAACTAAGTACTTGCTTTGACCCAAGGTGCGATGGAGAGGAGCCCGTTAGAAATGACAAAGATTAGGAGCACAAATCAAACTTTAAATGAAGGCAGAGTTTGTTCCTGCTTTGCTCTGTACTGAATCATGCAGCCCCACTGGATACACTATTGTTAAGGCTGTGAGACAGTTTTCACTTCCTCTGACACTTGCCTTTGCGCTTTCTAACATTGGGTTCACTAGCTCCCAGTTCGTAGAAAGCATTGGTTTCTAGCGCTAGTAGCTTTTGAGATAGCAGATATTAAAATCAGGTGATGGGAAGAAACAAGATGCTAATTGGAATGACTTGAATTTATGGTCTGTTGTCTCATAACTTACCTTAGACAAAAACGAATGCCTTAGCCCCCTAGCCTGCCTTCCCAGCTCTCCAGTGATGGAATCCTGCATTCATTCCTAGCTCTAGTGGCGCCTGAGATATTGGACTTTAAAACTGGCACTGATCCCTAGGAGAAGCAATGCTGCTTTTTTCAGCTGAACATAGCAAGTCCTAATCCTCGAAGCAGCGTCCCTGAAATCTTGCTATACGTTTCTGTGCAATGAAAGGCAGTTGCATCCACGCTGGCACAGGAATTAATGCAGCATTTACACCCGCAGCAACAAACAGCCATAGCAAACTTTAACCCCTGGAAAATGGGACAAAGCAGGACCTGCAGAACGTAAGCTAATGTTTTATGGATGCATTTTTAGGGTCCCTATCTAATTTGTTTCTGTTTGGGTTGTTTTGTGACTCGTACTGGCCTCTCGGCCCTAGCATGGGATAGACTTGGTCTGAGGGCGTGTTAGCTGCAGGCTCCCTTGGGGCTGGGTTGGTACCTTCTGAGAATGACTCTGTTTTTGTTGTCCTGTAGCAAAGAATACTGATAATATTCAACTACATTTGCAACTGGTGTCAGCCAGAGTTAATTAGACCAGACATGAATTAAAGCAACCTGGCAGCCACTAGCTAAACCCATTCATTACCTGAGTCCATTTCCCCAGGCTGCCTGTGCTGTTCGCTCTCTGGAACAGGGATAAGAAGTAGTTCATTTTCCTGCTGTTCTATCACTCATGTAAATTACTAGCAACATTTCTGGCCCCTTTGCACATTACATGGCAGATGCATTTTGTTTAACAAAATAATTACAACTGCCCTTTTCTGCTCAGTGCAGGGATTACTGGAACATTACAAGGAAGGGGCTTAGGGTTTTTGTGCTTGTGTGCGTTTTTTTGCATGCCAACCTGGCTAGTGCCAGCGTTGCCCTTTCGAACTAAGTCGTGGAAAATGAAAAGCTACGCAGCAAAACACCGACTGTCAAGTTGAAAAAGCATCTGCATGCATCACTGACAGGTGGTTGAGCATTTGCCATGAGACTGAAATCAGCCGTGTGTTACATACAGTTGCTGCCACTGCAAGACCTGAGAGTTTTTCCTCTGGATAGGCATCAATGATTATATGGACTGGGCTATGTGAAGGGAATGCCTCCCAGAGGAGGAGGAGGAAAGGCCTGGTGCCTCTTTCCCACACAGATTGCCCAGGAAGACATTCTCAGAACAGCTGCTCTGCAAATACTCATCTTGAAAATCAAAACAAAAACACTTCAAGGGCTTTGTTCATTGGTTTGTGGTTATAGGCTTTTCTTTTAAAGTAGAAGGCACTGGGAGACCTCCACTTCTCATAGCTAGTTCCCTGGAATGGGGGTGGTGCCGGGTGTGCGCAGAGGTATCTCTGCCAAAGCTGTGAGCTGTGCTCTTTCCTGGGAGGAGCGTGGCAATCCCCTGAAACAAGCAAGCATGAAAAGTGATGGCATTATTTACCTGCAGATGAGGTGGCTGGGGCCCAGCACATCTTTTTAGGGTCCAAGTGGCTTTCCTGAGCCATTGGAATTTTAAAACAAGTTTCTCCTCTAATAGGTCGGGCAGAAATAGAGCCTGTGCTAGTCCCTAGTGTGTAGGTGACCCAACATGAAGCAAGACAGCAGCAGTGTGTTGCCTTGTTCCCACAAAGTGCTTACACATTAGGAGAGCAAGAACATCACAGAAAAATTCACCCCCCCGTTCGCCCACCTGAGGCAGCCAGTCCCAGAAAGTCAGGTGTAAAGCTCACCCAGCCCTCAGTACAGCAGTTCAGACTTGTGCCAGATGGGAGCAGCAGCAAGCCGTGCTTTGGGGTAGCTCTCTTGTATGCATGCGCCAACCTTTGCTTGCCATGGGTTTCATTCTGGGTATCAAACTCCAAAGTTCAGCCCAAATTTATAATGGAAATCTGAAATATTATTAATCTTCAGGAATATAATGAGCAAAAAAGGTACCCAGCAAGGTCTCTTTCCCAAGATGCACTGACATTGGACTTCCCACAAAAGGATTCTGTTAGATAATGATCCTACTAGGTGGCTCTTCTAGGCAAATTGATAGATGTGTGCTATCAAGCATTGTCAAAAATAGCGCCACATATAAAGCAAGCGTTTATCATCGTGGACACCTTGCGGGTGGTCACCAATTCGGTGACATTGTACAAAATAAATAGATGATAATTCCCTGCCTACCGATAGAAGGGATGATGGCTTAGAACAAATTAGAGATGGCTCTAGGCAGTCACTTTCTGTGGGAGTTTTGGATTTAAAGGTGCAGGGTAGCACATGCTCCTTCTCTAGCTGACATGTCTGCTTCATACCCAAAGTCAAAATCGTTTTTGTCATGTGCCCAGGGTCAGAAGGAGGTGTATCTTCCAGCCACAACTAACTTTTGCCACTAAAATGAAATGGTACTCAGCAGGGTGTGTAAAGCTTTACCATATAAATCTCCCTGTTTTTTCTTATAAGCTGGGACCAGCAGTGAAATAGTTAATGTTGGCATTAATTAGTCACCCCATTGTGAATCCCCAGTTAACATCCCATCGAGATGAATAGGGAATGCTTCCACTACTCTCTCAGAAAGTTTTTCAGGCTCTTTCCCAACTTAAGCAAACATCACTGCATCAGTTACACTTGGCTCATGTTTTCAAGCTTTACTTGGCCACCATAAGGGCTAGAGACTTCTTAGATATAAAAAATTATATGAAACTGATTCTGGAGACTAAAATGGCATCCTGACAGATGGTATTGGGTCACTGACCTGACTCAATTTGAGTCCATACATACTCAGCAGCAGAGCTTGGGAAATGGAATAGGAATGCTTCAGAGCGGTGATATGGCAAAGGTGACCATGTATCCTTATCCATCACCTTCAAGGCCATCCTTCCTGGCCATGTTCCAACTCCAGTTCAAATTTGCTTTCTTGGTTTCTCAAGATTTCCCTCTATGACTTCATATCTGCCCGGTGCCACTGATGAAACCAGTGCCAAGCCGCACCAGAAATCAGCCCCATGAAAGGTGTAGCATTGTGTCACGGGAAGACAACCAAAATCTTTTGTTGCCTGACCAAACCAGTGCTGCTGGTGGGTGCAGTCCATGCCTGAGCTGTGATGCAAGGTGAAGCTGGAAGCTGCCTTTCTCTCAGCAGCATAGCCCTGTAATTTGTACAGGTGCCTAGATTTATTTTCACTGGACAGAAGATCCTCTGAAAAATCTGTGCCTCTTTGTGGTCTAAACAACTCTTTGGCACTGGCCTTCCAACAACAGTCTTTCACCCTGTGCTGCTCCATCTGGAGTAGCCAGGGGAATATACCTCATTCCCAGTTAAAGTGAATAGCTACAAAATGGCAGAATATTGGTTCCAGGGCTCAGGGCTGCCTTAGACCCTGAGCTAACCATGAATTTTAACCCTTCTGGTGTGTTCAGAAGTTGCATGTAGTACGGGCTCAGAGGAGTGGGGAGTGTCAGTACGGTTGGGCTGGAAGAAGGACAGACGTGAACAAGCAATTCCTGTGTATTAAGAAAGGGATCGCCTGCTCTGGATTGTGCTTAATGTAGTGCTGTACTAGGGTGATGTATCAGAACTGATCAAATGAGGACCACACTTTATCCATGAATCCTCATTAGAAATGTGGCCTTTTTGTGTTAACTTTCTGCCAATACACATATGCAGCTACAGTGAATACCTGGAAAGAGCAAATGCTCAAGTGGCAAAATGTGTATTAAATACACAATGCAATTTGCAGTTTGTGATGCATCGGTTAGTTACATGGTGATGTGCATTGTTTCTGTTCCCTGATTGTGTGACTTATAGGAAGTGTGGATAGGGTCAAATGCACAGTTTGAAATTTGCGCTGAATTAATTAGTTTTGTGGCATAAATTGCAGCATGAAATAAGTTTTATATTCTATTGTATTATAATATTGTAATATTTGCAAGTAGCAGTTAGACTATACTGCAGACCAAGTATTATCTACTGATGGAATTCATGAACAAATTCCAGAGTTCTTTGATGTGTCTATGGACAGTGAAAATAGGTGAAATTTGTTGCATAAATTATCTGTTGCTAATTATTTGCCCAACTCCACTCTGTAGTAACAAACTGTCCTAGCCAGAGTGTGTACATATATTACTCATTTTCTTAATTCATGTGGTATTCATGAGTCAGGCTGAATCATGGAGAGACAGCCTCGCAACAGTGAACAGGTGGGGTCTCCAGGGGTAAAGGGCCCGATGTGACTGTTTGCCGAGGGGCATGTTTTAGAGTAAATTTGCAGCATCCACGTTGCTTAATGAGAGTCTAGCTGGACTCAGCCTGGCCAGCTGATTCATTCTGTGTGTCTGCAGCTTGGCTGTGCCTGTAACTCCAGGGCAGCTGGATGCTTCCCACATTGGAAATTATGGCTGAATAATGAGCAGGGGTTTTATTTGTCCCTATTAGGAGATGTGTCTGTTTGGGAACGTGGTATCCGTGTTCACAGACCCTGCTAGGCTGTTTGCTTCCTGCGCCCGGGCAAGCTGGGGCCCCGACTCTGCATTAGTTAGAGGCAGAGAATCCATCTGCTGTGAGGAGAGATGCTGAGGATTATCAGGATGATGAAGGGTGGTAGAATAATGAAATAACCTGCCCTAGATGGCAGCCCGGAGTGTCTGGCATGCCACAGGGCAGGTTTGGTCCTATTCCACCTCTCCGGACACTGCAGAGCAGTGTCACTTCTCCCGTAGATAGTCTCCTTCTCCCGCAACTCCAGAGGAGCTGAGATGGGGTTAGTGACGCTAGCCACTCTCTACATTTTGTTTCTCACCTTGTTCCCACTGGAGGAGAATATACTGGCAGCAACAGCTGCTGTTAGTGGGGTTGACTGATTATTTGCATTGCAGTTATGCCAGGGGTCTTTATCAGGGCCCCATTGTGCTGGGTACTGAACAGCCATATATATAGTAATGAAAAGCTTGTCCCTGCCCCCAGGAGCTGACAATCTAAACAAGGGATGAGAAATGACAGGTGGCTGCACCGAGAAATGGGGGAGCACAAGATAAAAATGGGGATTCAGCTCTGAAGAGCTCTTCTTGCCTCAGAAAGCCACTCGCCCACTCACTCAGAGAGGGAGGCCACTGAGTAGCTCAGAAATGAGCTGTGTTTCGGTTTTGCTTCAGCCCAGCACTGGTAGTTACTGGGGCGTCTCTGAACTGGCACAGCATCCTCTCTGGAAGTGAGAGGCGATGGCAGTAAGAAAAGGAGGGAAAACCCCCCAGGAAGCAGCAATCTACAATCAGGAAATCTATACGTTTCTGTCTAAGGAGGCCCTCTGGGCAAGGATGTGTTACCTAGAATCTTATCTGACATCTGCAGCTTGTGTCAGATGCCTGGAGATGAAAGGCTGGGCTCTGTCCCTCATTTTAAGTTCCTCTGCTGTAAAATGTCAGTGATACGAGACTCTTCTACCGTGGTTCTTAGCTGTGTATAATCCCATTGCTAAAGAAGAGAAACTGCTTCATTTCCCAACCCAGCCAGGTGAGAGGCTCGAACAGTAACCATGCTGCCTGTGCTCACTCATTCCGACACACCCACTCTGAGCCTGTTTCCACACAAAGTCGTCGGCGTACAAGGCTTGATCCTGTGAGCTCACGAGTGCACTAACCCGATCCAACAAAGGGCTTGGCAGCAGGCTTTACTTTAAATCAGTGGTTTTCAACTTCTTTTCATTTGGGGACCCCTAAAACGTTTCAAATGGAGGTGTGGACCCCTTTGGAGCACAAGGTGAAAACCACTGTTTTAAACAATCTCATTGGAGGCAGTGGGACTGCTGCCCTACTTAAGGCGAAGCCTGTGGATAAGTGCCTTGCTGAACTGGGTGCCAGTGCTCAACCCTCTAGTGCGGAGAAGGAAAGTGGCAGGACTGGGGAGAAGGGTTAGGGATAAAGAGCAAAGCCATCTCTGGGCTCCTCAGTGTCCCTGGTGCTGACTCTGAGTTTGGGGTGTGTTGGGGGGATGTCTAGGTAGGTGCATTACTCACATTAACAGGCTTGTAAGTGCTGTCTGACGAAGATTTAACATTTAATTAACCTGACTAACATCAGTTAACAATCGGGCCCTAATTAAGCAGACAGTAATTAACAGATGTGACTGGGGCTGACTTTTCAGAGGGCTGGAGCCTCGCTGGATTAAAGCTGCGCTACATGGTGACCAGCGGTGTCAGGACGGATCCTGCATCCAGGACTAGGCAGGCGGGGTCCTCACTACTGCCACACGTCACTTCCTAACCTAAGGGACCTCGTGGCCTTTATACCTGACCCCGCATCACGTGGCGCAGGTGACAGGGGTATCAGAAATACAAATCAAACAGCAATTCCTTGCTATGAATTCAGCTGCCGTTTGTTTTCCTCTGACTGATTGTACTGCAGGATTTTGAATGAATCACATACATGTTTAGTGAAAGCAGAGGCTTGTTGCTATACAGTTGCTCCACTTTCTGTGAGCGTGTATGTACAAGACAACAGAGAGTTCTGTGGCACCTTTAAGACTAACAGATGTATTGGAGCATAAGCTTTCGTGGGTGAATACCCACTTCGTCAGACGTATTCACCCACGAAAGCTTATGCTCCAATACATCTGTTAGTCTTAAAGGTGCCACAGGACCCTCTGTTGCTTTTTACAGATCCAGACTAACACGGCTACCCCTCTGATATGTACAAGAGTAGATCCAGGGTGATCTGTTCGGACATTTCTTTTAATGACTAGGCAGAGGAGGGATAAGTCATTCAGGAATGGTGAATTCTCCCATCTCTTTTACAAAAGGGGGAGAGAACGCATGTACATACTCTTATGGCAGGTGTCCCCGGTGGCTCTGCTACACTCAATCCTCAAGTTCTTTTTGTTAGCTTGTGAGCAAATGTTCAGTCTTGGGATGACAGGCTGTTGTGTTGCTAGTTTTGTTCTGCAAGGCTCTGCGCCCAGGGAGCTGTGTGAGCAGGCGGAGAGTTTGCTCTGCCTTGGTCTTTGATTGGAGTAAACTCATGAGGCAGGGTTGCTCTTCAGGAACCAGGCCTTGGTGCTGGCCTGAGCTTCCTGGGAGAAGGAATTGCCCTGCATGCCGTTGTGATCACCCCTGTTCCAGGATTGGTGCATGTGTAAATGAGTGTTATACTTGGAGTACACCTAGACACCACCTCACCGATGTGCTGGGAATTCTATCTGCGAGGCTCCAGACTCCTGCTCACCAAAGGCTAAAATTACTAAGCCAGGTTAGCTGAAAGTTTGGCTCCTGAACCCATGGTTAGGCTCCCAAGCAAAGTGGACAAATTTTCAGCAGTTCTGAGCACTCACAGGAGAGCAAGAGAGAAAACAAGACTGGAAGGGGGCAGAATAGGGGAAAGGAGAACAGCAAACACAAATCTGGCAACAGAGAGAATAAGGAGATGGGGCAGCTCAGAGAATGCTAGAGGCATAACCTTAGTGCTGCGGCAGGAGAGGGTGGCAGGGCAGAACAGTGGCGTAGGAAGGATTACAGAGACACCCATTCATCTCTGAGGTGACCTCTCAATGGGGATTGAGGTATCTTCTAGGGAACACTGTCCATTGGGTCGTCCCCTGCCCACTCCACCATGTAAAGTTCCTGGGCCAATAAGCCCTTGTTTGTTCAGAGTCCTGCTGCCCTTCTCTGGCAGGGCTGCACAGAGGGTTTTGTGGGGGCCCGGGGAAAAATTTGAAACTGAAGCCCTCTCCCCCCCCCCTCAAAAAAAATGACCATGAAGACAAAAGAGGCCCAGGGTGGAGAAGAAACCCGCCCCACACTCATTCTGCAGCCGTGACTCCTGTCCTGCAGGACTGGTTCCTGCTCCCCACGCCAAGAGCTGCCACCCGGCACATGGCATGACAACGTCACTCAGGTTTGGCCTGGCCGCCCCTCTGTCATCTAGAGGGATGGCCGGACCAAACCTGAGTGGCCCTGTGATCTGGTGCGCCAGGTCACACTACCACTCACTCACATCCCATAGGTTTGGGGTCCTCTCAAATGACAGTGCCCAGGGCAAACTGCCCTTCCTCCACCCCTCCCCCCCCCATCCCCAGTGACCCTGCTCTCTGGGCCCCCTCCAGCCAGCGATCTAAAGATTTCATATCCTCTCCAGCAAAGCAATGGACATTTTCCTTAGCAATCCTTGTCTGGAACTCATCGAGCAGCTCTGAGGTTAGTTACTGGCCTTTTACTCGCCGGGTAAATGGAGGAGCTGGCTGTGCAAATGGCCAAGCCATCTGAAAAGGGAATAATTTGTGACTCAAACTCCCCATCTCCCCTCCCAGGATTGCGAGGCCTCTCGGGTCAGGCCGCAGGCTGGGCTCACTCAATGCAGCGAACCAATCGGGGCACCGAAAGCAGCTCTATCGACAGTGGGCTTTTCATTCTGTGCCCTCCAACAAGCCACTCGCTTCTCAACTTCCTATTCAAGGCCCTTTCTTGTCATGTAAACAAAGTATTGTCTTTAAAAAGCAGGACCCGCTTCTTCCTCCCTGTAGAGCTGGCCGGGTTTTTCTTTTCACACACTGAGACAACAGAAAGTTTGATTCTGTCAAGAGTTCAAACTAAGTATATTCAATTTATTCATAGATGGTGGGTTTCTTAAGGCAGGATTCCTGTCACAGCTGTGCTGCAAATCAGACCCAGATTGTCCAGTGAATCTCATTTATAGTAAGATAATATGAAAACGGATGTGGCTGGAGTCGGTTTCCGAGCAGTGGAATTGCAGAGCACCGTGACTCAGCTGTCATATCCGAGTGCTGAGCAAAATATAAATGTCCTCTTAAAATACTGGACTAGGAAGCAAAGCTTACAACGGCACGGACTTCAGAGCAATTTCAGCCCCAGCTCTGATGGGAGCAGGTAGAAAATCTCTATTTCATCTCAAGAAATTAGCAGCCATCAGGCACGGGACCTCGCACAGACCTAGCGGAGATGGGAGATCGCACGGAAAATGCGATTAGATGGAATTGTTAAATATTAAATCGCACACGGACGAGAGTCCCAAGAGGCCTTTTTGGCTCCCTATCAGAGTCGATATTGCCTGTTACAGTGTAATCAATTCAAGTAAAGGGGGAGAAAGGTGCGATTCAAAATTGGGTTAGAAATTCAAATCTCGGGCAGAGCTGAAGATGACAAGGGGCTGAGCAAGAGGAACTTCTCTTAGTGTGAGTAGCTGCCTGGGTCTGGATGGGAATAGACGGCACTTGGTGGTGACCCAAGAACTCGCTCCTCAGTCCCTGTGTGCCGTAGAAGGGTTTTAGAGACACGGTGGGAGAGGTACCAGCTTTTATCGGACCAGCTTTTCCGAGTTAACAGACATGATCTTGTCTCTCTGATATCCTGGGACCGGCACAGCTATAGCAACACAAACATAAAAGGGTTTAGCAGAGGCAGCAGCGGGGGACACTGCACAACACAAACCTCAGTGTCCTGGGCCCCCGAGCGGGAATGTCAAGACACTACGGGAGCAGTGACCGTGGGGCACCCTCTGCACGATGCTGAGTTGCAGCAGCCCCTGGGCAGCAGGGCAGAGCCCCCGTGGGTGCCAACCAGCAGCTCCTTTCTCAAACAACAGGTTTTAGGTCTGTCTAGGGCAGAAATGAAAAACATTGAAACTTCTAAATGGGCAGCACAAGGAGCTGGCAAAGGGCCGTTCATCCGCCAGCACAAACCACGATTAACAGGGCCTTTAGTCTTACCCCTGGACAAATGATAGCTGAATTCTTTCAAGGGGCTTGGGCAGCTAAGGCAGAACTGCTGCTCTTCAGGATGGAAGCAAAACCTTTTCCATCCACGTGAGAAAGCTGCTGTGGCCCTTTTCTTTTTTCTTTTTCTTTTAGAACTGGAAGGGACCTTGAAAGGTCATTGAGTCCAGCCCCCTGCCTTCACTAGCAGGACCAAGTACTGATTTTGCCCCAGATCCCTAAGTGGCCCCCTCAAGGATTGAACTCACAACCCTGGGTTTAGCAGGCCAATGCTCAAACCACTGAGCTATCCCTCCCCCCCTTGACAGCTGCTGTGGAAGGACACGGGGCTCCAGCATGGGCAGGAAAATACTCATTAGTTGCTTTGGTAGATGAATCCATTTCTTGTGGGCCATGAGCATCCGCTTGGGACAGGATTTCCAGGGCCCTGCAGCCTGGGTTGGCCATCACACCTGTGCAATCAATGAGAGCCAATCAGAATGGTAGCGTGGCACACCCACTTTGCACAGGTGTCAGTGACTGCCTAGTATGCAAAGAGCAGAGACTCAAGGTCCCCCACCCCCTCCCAGCATCTCAGGGGATAGTGGTCATTTTTCAAGGAGCAGTGGGAGTTTCCAGGAGGCTGGGAGTTGGGCTAGAGGCTTCTGAGTACTAAAAAGGGGCTAAGAGGAGTTGCTCTGCTAGTGCTTAAATTAGCATCGCTGCGATGAAATGTGTCTGGCAGGAGCCTGCCAGTGCAGGTGCTCACAGAACCCTGCTTCAAAGCACTGCATTATCTCAGTCACTCACTGGCCCTAATTCACATAAATGGAGGGCAAATTTAGGAAGAAGGCAGCATGGAAAGGATGAGAGTGAAAGTGAGTTATTTTTGTCTTCTGGTTTCTTAGCCTTGAGAGGTCACATTTTCACACTTTCCTCCCCAATCAGAATGCCTGAGAGCTGATAATCTCTCATAATCACGGGACTCCAGGAGCTAAAGCTTTAAGAAACATACTAAATATCACAAGATTTGTGATCAAATCGTAAGAGTTGGCAAGGCTGGAAATCCAGCTTCTAATTCTTACTCCCCATTACAAGGTTGCTCACAAAAGCGATGTCTGTACACCGGTAGCTGGTCAATTAATAGACAAGGCTCCCGTAGATGGCACTCGAGCATACACTGCATTGTTCATAGGTTTTCTAAGACCAATGAGTAATTGTTGTGCATTGCAAATGGCTTCCTGTGTGAAACTCTGTACATGGAGCTCTTAATGTTCCACCGTTAGCATTCCTCATGCACACGAATGACCTCTGAACTCAGGGCTGGTCACACTCCTTTGCTCGGAGAGTGATAACAGGTGAGACAAAGCCCCACACCTCAGAACAACACAACTGAGGACCAGAATGCAAATGTGTATTTGCTTTTACTTGTTTGGAAAGAGCATGAAATTCTTTCCAAAACAAATTTCTCCGTGCTATCTAATCCAGCCTAGATTCAGTTACGTGCACACATTCTCTGGACGTGTAATCCCATATAATGGAGTCAAAATACACACAGTCAGCTTTCTTAGTGCAACCAACCATTTGAACTCCACCCTGAGAAAGTCCCTGTTTATTTTTTCAGAGAGAAAATCTGTGTTGCAGTCCAGTGTTGTTATACAGCTTGTTATCTTTTGTATTGCTGTGTCTGCATAATCCTATGGCAAGGAGCTGAGAGCAGCTTTCAAGGGAAAAATCAATATTTACTAGTTATGGGTCAACCTTCCTTATAAAGAACAAACCCTGACAATTTTGAACTGCTCAATACCACAGTGAGAGGGAAGCCGATACAGCTCAGACACAATTTGAAATTAACTCATTTTCTATAAGGTGGTAGCTGGAAACATTACAGAGATCTCAGCTGTATTTTTGACCCCTCTTTGTTCATGGGGTCAATAACCACCCATGCAAATCGCTGGGGCAGTGCTGTGGCCGGAGCTATGAGATGGAGGGAATGAGGAAAGCTTTCTACTGAAGATACTTGTATCTTAAAATGAGCACTCGTGTCTGCATCTTGCTACTGATGCACAAAGCAGGTGGTTAAGTACAAGATAATTTATCCTTGTCCAGTAACACTCCTACAAAAGTACCATGGGGTGACAGCTAATTACAGCCTATCTCCGGCCAACACCAGCCAGTGCTGGAGATTATTGGCAGCATCTGCTGGTGTGGCCGTGGGCATGTGGGGTGGAGGTGACAGGTGCAGCTGGACAGATTCGAGGAGGAGAGAGACTTGGGGCATGGGATTGGACGGAGTCACCAGGCAGGCAGGGGAAATGGGATTTGGAAAAAAACAGCTCGTCAAACAGGCACCGTTGTCCCAAAGGGTGCGAAAGGAGAGACTGGGGCGGGGGACTGGGATGAATCTGGTATTTAAGGAGCATGAGGAAAGGTCCAGGGAACAAGGAGAGCACATAGAGGATATTAAAGACTAGGGAGGGCAGAGAGACACCGCTGGGCAGGAATTGTTAGCTAGTTATGTGCAGTGGGAAAGGGCTCTGCATCTCCATGCTCACAGGAGACCCAGTTTGGCAGGACCCCAGCCTGGGATGCTGAAATGTAAGCCAGGCCTGGCCCCTGTATGGAGCTCTAGAGTCTGAGCACGATGCGTGGCGATCTCTTACCGCTCAGCCTGCCTACTGCATCACTTGCTGCTAACGGGGGCTTGTCCCTACTCCCACTTATTTATGTGGCTCTGGGGTGTGACTAACCCACACACACACCCGCGAGCAATGTAAGTTAGGTGGCCAGTGCTCTGTTGGCGGGAGAGCTCGCTCCATCCGCATAGAGCATCTTCCCCGACGCGCTGCAGCAGTGCCGCTGCTTCTAGTGTGGACTAGACCCGGGTCACTCACCAGACAAAGTAATATCAGCTGAGCTTTGCTGGGAACAAAACAGACAAGTTCGTCCTTTCTGATTTGCAAAGGCCAGTCCTTCATTGGGAATGGCAGCTGTGGGGTATTTGGCCCTTTATTCTGCATGCAAATGAGTCATGGAAAAGCTTTGGCTTTTATTAATCTATTTGCAATCATTCAATGAACAGCTGAAGTGAAAAATCGGAGCCACTGGCTTTTTTACTAACTGCTCCCTTCAACTATTCACTGCTCTGTATTTCTGGGGCGGGGTGATTGGTTACAGAGGTTGCATGATATGGCTTCTGCTTCCTGACTGGATGCCGGAAACGTTTTAAGGAAAGTAGAGCAACTAGCAAATGACAAATAAGGAACAGCCTTGCTGGCATGTGAGTACAGATGGGCATTCGCCCGAGTAATGGCCACTCTGCAAACCTTCATCCATTTGCTCAGATGTTCCTGGATGGAGAATACGGGGGAACTTGACCATGGTTTGATATTCCTGGTGAAGAGAAATGCCTTAATACAAGAGGCCAGGTCAGGACTCAGTATCAGCACTCAGTAACAGTAACAGCTGTTATTTTTGGAATCACTCCTGAATCGCCCTGGACATGGCCCTAAACTCTGTGGCTCAAAGCGAGGAGGAGATGTTAGGGGAAGGCAGCGAGTCCCTCCAGGGAGAGGAACGATCCTGCTGAAATGCCAGTGCCATTGGGTGGAGACAAGAGCCTCTCACAGAATCCCACCATGCCCCTGCCCCTCTCAGAAGCAACTGGGACGTGTTTCATGGCGTGGGCAAGTGACTCGTCTGTCTTTGGGAGATAGCTGCTTTGTGTTTGCTGGAGCTGTGTGAGTAGACAGATGAGTTTCCCTTCTCTGCAGCCTGCACTGGAGCTGCCAAGGAGAGAGAGAGACAGAGCCGCTTCATCCACCTGGCAGCAGTGAACTGTTGGCATAGAACAAATGTCATCCTACGTCCAGTTCAGTCACTGCGTTCCCACAAACCTCCTCACGGAGACTGGGGCTGGCAACTTCCACAGGCCTCCAGCTCTGAGTCACGCTGTGTCCCTGTGACGCTGCACTCTATATGGTTTTATTAAAATATGCTAATGAGTGAATATGATGTCACTGGTATAGGCTTCATGCAAAAGGTCTCTTGTAAGGTATCATTACAAAGCTTATAATCTACTGAGTGTGATCATCCGATTTGTATAAATGTACCACTCTTGTATCTGAAACTAGAAATATGAAACATAACTCTGAGGGCCTATTGTAATTATGCAAAGTGTGGGCCATTAATGGTGGTTTGGAATCTTGATGAGTCCCATTAACCAGGATCATTGTCTGCAGATGGGTGTGTTTTACCTGTTAGTCTTCCTGTATACGCGTGTGCTGGCAAGAGGGCAATGAAGTCTTGCAGTGACATGTGATCATGTCACCTGAACTGGAATCCATCTTTAACCTGGTGTCTTTCTATTGAGAAGGAGGGGGTAGGAACCCAGAGAGGGACAAAGGATTCCCGCCTTATGCAAAAGATATATAAAGGGGTGGAACAGAACAAAGGGGGAGAGGAGCCATCATGAAGAATCCCCTAGCTACCACCTGAGCTGGAACAAGAGTTGTACCAGGGGAAAGAATTGTGCCCAGGCCTGGAAGGTGTCCAGTCTGAGATAAAAACTTACTGAAGCATCTCTAAGGGTGAGAGTATCTGTATTCAGTTTGATTAGACATAGATTTGCACGTTTTATTTTATTTTGCTTGGTGACTTACTTTGTTCTGTCTGTCACTGCTTGGAACCACTTAAATCCTACTTTCTGTATTTAATAAAATCACTTTTTACTTATTAATTAACTCAGAGTATGTATTAATACCTGGGGGAGCAAACAACTGTGCATATCTCTCTATCAGTGTTATAGAGGGCGAACAATTTATGAGTTTACTCTGTAAAAGCGTTATACAGGGTAAAACAGGTTTATTTGGGTTTAGACCCCATTGGGAGTTGGGCATCTGAGTGTTAAAGACAGGAACACTTCTGTGAGCTGTTTTCAGTTAAGTCTGCAGCTTTTGGGCACTTGGTTCAGACCCTGGGTCTGTTTTTTATAGCAGACGGGTGTGTCTGGCTCAGCAAAACAGGGTGCTGGATTCCCAGGCTGGCGGAGGGAAAGCAGGGGCAGAAGTAGTCTTGGCACATCAGGTGGCAGCTCCCAAGGGGGGTTCTGTGAGCCAACCCATCACAGTTCCCATCTCTGCAGCTCACCTGTCTCTCCTTAAGTTCCTCAGCAGAGATTAACTTATTGTGTAACATGCTAAAGTCCATACAAAGTTTGTACAGAACAATTACGGTTAATTGCTGCTCGCCCAGTGCAGTTGTCAGAGAAGCATGTTACCTGCCCTCCAGAGAACGCTGTTTGCTTAGAATTCCACCCTGGGCAATTTCCTGTCCCCACTGCAGAGGAGACTTCAGTTCAGAGAATGCTGTGATATTACTGTCGATCGGTCAGGCTGCTGTACGTCTGCTTGTATCCGCTGTTTGGGTGCTGCTTAAAATCATCTCAGTAGCTTGTTGTTCCTCTGGTGTCCCTTGGAACCTTGCCCCTTAATGCTCAGCCCTCCCTGGTTCAAAGTCTTCCTCTTTGCAAAGGACCTTGAGTTGTCTTCACAAAGAAAACTGATTGCAGGGCAGTGTGACATGCTAAATGGTATTAAGTGTCAGCCCATGTGAACAGCAGGTTGATTCTTTCATATTGTTTCAGGAGCAAAGAGATCATTCCAGCCAGCCCACCTGAAACTACTAATGATTAACAGAATGGCTGGGACAATTGGCTTGGGATGGTTGTTTCTCTTTGCACTGTCCCCATTTGAAGGCCTTCATTTCCACATTAATATAGACAATGCCTGCAGAATCCTGGAGCTGGTCATTAATCCTTGGGTTGTATTTTCCAAACACACCAATCTGGGTCTTTCTGAAGAAACAGATGCTTTACTGCAAAGGGCTGTAATCAGAAAAGGTCGTTTTCCCTGCAAGATAATCAGGCTGAAATGAACAAAGTCAGGAGCAGTTGAACCCTCCAGAGTAACAGCCCCCTGGATTCGTGCTTCCAATCCTGAGAAATCTTTGAATCTCTCAAGTGAACCGACAAATGCACAGGCTCCCGTTTTACACGGGCATCAAAGGAAGCGGGGCATGTCTGCTGATGCAAGAGTCACCCCAGCTCCCTGAGGCAAAACCACGCAGCAGATGCAGTGGAAATCAGCAGCTAAAAGCAGGGCCGGCTCCAGGCACCAGCCGAGCAAGCTGGTGCTTGGGGCGGCAGATTCTACAGGGCGGCATTCTGCCCAATCCTAGCGCGGCACGGCCGCTTTTCTGTTTTGTTGGTTCGCCGATCCGGCCGCCCTGTAGGGGGCGGTGGCGCAGAGGAAGGAAGCGCCCTGCTGGGAGCGGGCTGCGCGCTCCGTCTGCCCCAGCCGGTGCCAGGTCTGCAGCAAGCCCAGCAGGGCAGCCCGCGTCCTTCCCTACCCGCCGACCGGAGCGGCGCAGAGCCCTCCCGGAAGGCAGTGCGGCAGCAGGGGCCGTGTGGCGAGCGCCCTGCTGAAGCCCTGGCCGCCCCCCTTCTCTCTCTCCCCCCGCTAGCCGGGGCACATCTGCAGCGCAGGCAGTCCCCCTGCACCCTGGCTCCGGCCGCCCCACAGGTTTTTTTGTTTTTTTCCTTGAGGTGGCAAAAAAGCCAGAGCTGGCCCTGGCTAAAAGGCTTTAAACACCAGTTACGGTAACTGAGGGTGTGAATTCTTACTTCTGAGTAGGGCCGGCTCCAGGCACCAGCTTCTCAAGCAGGTGCTTGGGGCGGCCGCTCCGGAGAGGGGCAGCACATCCAGGTATTTGGCGGCAATTCAGCAGACGGTCCCTCACTCCGCCTGGGAGTGAAGGACCTCCCGCCGAATTGCCGCCGCAGATCGCGATCGCAATTTTTTTGGCTGCTTGGGGCGGCCAAAACCCTGGAGCCGGCCCTGCTTCTGAGACAAGATAGGCAGTGGCTCCAACCATGTCCTTGCTGTCCAGCTGTGGTCCATGGAAGCACTCCCCTGACACATAGAGTCTGCACAACAGAACAGCTTTATTCTTTAAAGTGCTGCAATTTTTTCCTTTATAAATAACTATTTATAAATAAGGAACATCCACCCCAAGGGGAAAATGTGCCTTTAGCCCAATCTGGTTCCAGACAACGACCTCCTTTGTCTCCAGTGCTCACATATATGAACTCCCCATGCTCTGCATGCGGATTCCCCCCCATTTCAGTTACTGATACAGCCCCAAAGCAGCCCCTCACATGTGTGCAGCAGTGACTGCAAGGGACTATATCCTTCCCTACCAAGACGTCAGCCTGGCCTGAGCTGGAACTCAGGACGGGTGATTGATATGTGGCAGATCTGCCATTAAGGGCTGTGCCAGCTGCTAAATCTAAGTCTGGCATACACGAGTGAGGGTGAGGCAGAGGGAGAGGAATTCTTAACTGTGTGGAATTAATTGGTTGTCTGCAGCTAAATAGATCTTTCACGTGTTCAGGCTGAAAGAAATCGATATATTGACAGCCAATCTGGGAGGGTGCAGTATCTGATAAGAAGGTCAAAGAAACCAGAGGAGATTCTGTTCAGGTTTAGAAAACTGGCTGCAGTGAGTTGAGAATCTGAAAAACTTGAGACAGAGAAATAGGATGGGAACTTGACTCGATACTTTCAAACCAGGGTTCATCCATCACGAACACGGAGCTAACTTACCAAGCAGGCTGGGTTTGCAGCCCAAAGGAGTTGGCTGAGTTTAATGGGCATTAGGTGCCTAATTCACTGAGGCTCCTAGACAATCCCAGGCACATGCTTTCCCAGGAAAAGGTCCCCTGCTCTACCCCACTCTCCAGTCTGATGCTCCAGGGAAGCTGGGGGCAGTGAGTTCTCAAGTCAGCACCTCCCAAAGGAGCACTGGAAACAATGGGCTCGTGATGGGATACTGTGATTGTCCCGTCATCAACAGAGAGTCAAGGCTATTCCTGAGGCCACTAATGGCTGCACACTCTTATCCAGCCTCACACTGCCAGGTTTCCTGAGCACGAATCAGCTGTGGGAGCAGGTCTGAGCTCCCACACTCAGCTCCGGGCTCTCATGGCATCAGCCCCCGTTCTCCATTACTTTGCTGAACCTCGGGGTTTGTAGGGGATTCTTTGGCACAGCTGCATTTCCAGTCCAGCTGTGGAGCTCGGCTCTGCCAAGTCAGCCCCCGGGCTGTGCCTGTGCCACGGCCCCTCGTCTCACCAACCCTCCCAGCTACACTACGCAGCCGAAGAGACAACAGGCGTAAAGTTCAAAAGCACCAAAGTCTCATTGGGTCCTTAAGTGATTTAGTTACTTTTCAAACAGGGATTTGGGCTCCTCCGTTACTTAGACACTTTTGAAAATGTTACCTGGTACCGCAGATGGACAGACAGACAAAGGAAAGGTTATGGCTGCAGTGAGGCAACCGGACCGCAGGGCTCCCACCAGAAACACCCTCACTCAGTCCTGTCCACTGACAGGACACTGGCTTACCTGGCTTGGCGCCAGCTCCTGCTGCCTGGGTGGGCGGGAGACGCCTGCTAGCTGTGTGCGAGGGGCACGGTGTCAAAGTAGCCAAAAAAAGTGACTTTGAACTTATCTGTTTGAAACCTGTTTATTTTCTTACTTCTTTGCAGCCTGTGGGGTTTTGTGCTGAATTCTAATGGGTTGAAAGAACAGGAGTCCTTGTGGCACCTTAGAGACTAACCAATTTATTTGAGCATAAGCTTTCGTGGGCTAATGGGTTGCTTTCCCTCTGGGCTTTTCCTGTGTGCTTCAATCAAGGCCTGCTCCTTCCCCACCCCAAAGAACACCACCCCCTTGGCCCCACGCTGCTCTCTAACCCCGCCCTCGTCTCGGCCGGACAGCCAATGGGCTGCAACAATTGTTTTTAAAAAGCGAGCGGAGGCATGTGATTGGCCATCCCACTCACTTGTTTGAAAAAAGAAAGTGAATGTCAGGGATTGGTCAGGACGGCTATTTAAGGAGCTGTGTGTTTCTGGCTCTTCGGACTCAGCAGCAAGGTTCTTTGGGAGCCAGGGACATGGGACATCGCTGCTCTACGCAAACAGCATCCCCCTTCCCCGCCAGGGACCATTCACCCTCGGGATAGCCTGTGAGGGCAGGGGGATATGTGGGGTGGGGCGTGGAATACGTGCTCAGGGTTGGTTGGCTAACCTGTGGCGTGTTGCATGTGGTTGTATTCAGAGTTTTGGGTGGTTTTGAGACTGATTTCAGCAAGCGGGGTTTGAACAAACTGGTGTGGAAGACCTGGAGTGACAAGGAGGGAAAGGGTAGGTCTCTGCCCCCTCCCCTCATCCAGCAGCACTGACGGGAGTGGAACATCTCACACAACTAGCCTGTAAATCTGACCCGCCGCACACCACAGGCACGGGGAAGGGATGGGGCAGGTGGGAAGCTCTGCTTCAAATGGAAAGCTTCATTCCCACTGATTGCGACTGGGTGGCCCCAGAGCCTGGGAAACTGAATTCTGATGGAGCCTGATTGATAAGATCTGATGAGTTGCTCTTCCTCAGTGTCAGTCAGCCTGCTTCTGCTGACTGCAGATGAAGGCACAAGAAATTGGACAGTAATCAATGCCAGATGGAAAAGGCAATTGAAAATGCCTTCTGTCTGGAGCAGGCTGCTTGGGAGGAAAGCTCGGCCTGCAAATCACACACACAGAGTCTCTCTCTTTCTGGGGTTATCCTATTACAGACAATGCATCTCTCCACAGGAACTTAGCAAGCAAGGAAGCTATTTGCCATGTGTTGCGGTGCTCAGTGCCTGCGTTGGCCAGCCTCTGCAGAAATGAGGCATCCTTATCCCAGCAAGGAGAAGGTGGAGATCTAATTCGTACTCCCGCACCTTACATGGAAACTGATGGATCAAACCCAGCCCCAACAGCTGGCACAGCAATGCACATGCGTTACAGGCAGACACAGGGGAGCAGAGCTGCGTAAAAACTCTTTATCTTAACTGTGAAGTGTCTTTCAGCAAATCTGGAAAGGCCCCCAGTCTATAGCGAAGTCTTTGTGCACCCCCACAGCATTGCTACAAGTGAATCCCAGCCCCAGCTGTGCAGGACGTCATCCCATGTCAGCCAGGCCAGGTGCAGGGGACTGCATCCACCTCCGTGATAAGCAGTACGTCTCTCCCCTAATGGATCCAGCTGTCCAAAGAAGACGTTTCTTCCCAACCCCCTCTGTCATAGAGATTGGCTTATGCCCTGATTTGGGAGGGCTTATTGCCTTTCTGAAATTCTCATAGCTAGCTCTGACCATTGGTGTTTATCCCCAGAGCTGTCCAATCCCTCTCCGAATCTCGCTGAGCTCTTAGCTTCAATGATATCTTGTTCCACAGGCTGAGCATGAGTTGTGGAAAAGAGCCTGTTTTCAGGCACCCCATCCAATGGGACTCCTGCACTTCCCTTGGGAGGCCATCCCGCATCCCCACAGATTTTGCTGTCAGGATGGGACGATCGTTTTGTCCTGTTGGTTCCTGTTCCACATCCTGTCTCTGTCAGGAAGGTCAGGGTTAAAACACATTTACCTGCTCTCACTGGATTATTTCACAGACTTACTGAGTGCACTGAAGGGCAGTTTGGAGAACCCCAAGGGCAGCACTAGCTAATAAGTAACTGCTCTGCAGTGTGTGGTTAAACGGAGAGTGACTTTCTTCTATGCTGTTGCTTTCTGGTCTCTTACAGTTCAGGGCCTAGCAGGCACCAATGCAGAAATCACAGCATATGGCGCCCATGTAACTGTGTAGACACTAACATGGATGAGCTTGCGTGTGGGTGAACCACTGTTTGGCACGTGTCAGACCTGCTTGCATGGCTGAAGCTGTTGCTTCTCTTTGCTGGACTAGTGAGGCTGCTGAACTTGGTGGTAGGTTCTTGAAGCCAACTCTTGTGATTTTTATCGTGAGTCTCATGATATTTGGTGTTTTCCTCAACCCTCCAGTTGCTGGAGTCGTGATCATTTGAGACCCTCAACTTTCATTTAAATACAAAGTAAGTTTCTAATCCTCATGGCTGTGGAGAAAAGCCTGAGAACATGACCCCCAAAGGACCCAGCTTCGGGATACAAATAAAAAGAACCTCACATTCATCATTTTTTAAAAATTCTCATGATTTGGGGGGAAGGGGACTCATGACCTGTGAATACTTGGGTCTGACAATGGTGAAGCTTCTAATGACTTTAACATTCCACTTAACATCACCCATAACAAATGCCTCTGAAATTAAATAACAACCCCCCTCCTCCAGCTGGCGGGAGCCAGTCAGGTTGCCCCAGTGTATGTGAGAGGAGAATCGAGCTATTGGTGTGAGGCTCCATCGGAATCCCATGGGAATGGAGCCGGCAGGGTTACACGTGCTGCTGCTGCGGATAGATGAACATTCTAATTCTGTGCGTCGGTGTATTGTGCTTTCTCTTTGACAGAACCAGCACACGCACGATCTCTGTGTGGGTAGATGGTTGGTTAAATTAGGCAGAATTAGCTGATCTGCTCAGCCTGCCCAGACTATGGAACATTTGGCAGCTACAGATGGTTCTAAAATCTCCCCCGGAAGCTGCAGTATAATCTAAAAAAAGCAAATCAAGACCATCAAAAAACCTGAGGCACTAACATGCTTCTTACCACCCATCAACCTGATAATGTTGTTTATATCAGGCCTCCTTTCTCCCCCCACACTGTCTGTCTTGTCTCTCCAGGCTTTGAGCTTCTAAGGACAGGGCGTGCCTCTCTCTGTGTGTTTGAGCAAGGCCTGGTGCGATGGGGGCGCTGACCAAAATACAGAGCATAATTAATAATAATTCTTGGTTTAAAGGCTTCCCCAGACTTTCCAAGATGCCCTGTGTCTGACTGGGATTCTGAACCAGTCCTGTCGCCCTGCTTTTAAATGCCAGGCTTTAGATAGGAGAAATTGGCTGGAACTGGGACATACATATAGAAACCAGATAGGGCTTGAATGATTCATAACACCTGGTTCCTTCTGGTCCTCAAAAAGAAATGAGAAAAGTTATCCACCTCTGCTTATCCCAAAATAGGTAAAGACAATAAGAAAATGGTTCACATCATGAAAGACACTTTGTCTAAGGACCCACAGGTCAGCCCAGGTCCAGAGCTCCTTTCTCCGGGAATAGAAAGTCAAATGGCTAAAGGAGAGTATTGTTACTCACCTAGGCAAGAATCTCTCACAACTTGCACATGACTAAAACCTGTTTCTCCCTCCCAACCTAACTAAAAAGAACTCCAAGTTACCAAGCAAGGGTGACTCCCTGTTTTCCTGTGCAAAGTGGCCACTGCACATTGTGAGTGATCAAGAGATGGGCGGGGAAACTGCAGGTTAAGCAAACTAGAAATGATTGGTTTAAGATTGGCAGTCAAATTGGACAAACTACCAGTTATCCCCAAGAAACCCAAGTCATAGGTTTTCACCCCAAATTATAAACTATACATTGTTTTTCCCTGTAAATCAAATCGACCATGGAGAATCTGTCTTTCATGCCAAATTAGAAGCTGCACATTTGTTTGTCTTGTGAGTCAGATCTACACCTTTCGATGTGTGGATAATGTTTCTTGTTCTATTGTAAATCCTAACTAATGTGAAATGCTTACTCTATACATTCTTTGGCTGTACATATGTTCTCCAAATTTAGAAGATTATAGGAGATTCTGTTGGTTTTCATTGTAAATGATTGTTGCACTCTAGAAGTAATAGGAATTGTCTAGCACAAGGAAGAAGGAATGTTGAAAGATATAAACCAGGATGTAACTTTGGAATATTAAGGGAAATTGCTTAAAAGGGGGGATCCCAATTGATAGCTGGGGCTAACAGTGAAATACAAACCTTGACATGAACTTAACCTAAAAAGCCTCCGATAAGAAAAGGATTGAAGAAATTTGTTATACACTGTCGACATCTACTGTATACCCACGGAAGCAGCAGAAAAACAGAGAGCTAAAATCTGAGCACTCATTTGGCACATGTCCAGTAGGAATCAGAAGGGACCTGGAAAGTAACCCTGAAACTGGGGTATATAAAACCGAGGTCACCATGTGTGCAACTGAGAGTTGACTGAATCCAGCCAGAAGCTGCAGAATCCTAAAGGTAAGCGATGTACAGACCAGCTGTGCGGAAAGGCTCTTCCCCAATCCCAAGTTTCTGAGGATAAGGAGAAGTGGTGAGATTTCATCTCAAAGATTCAAGTATCAGAGGGGTAGCCGTGTTAGTCTGAATCTGTAAAAAGGACCCTTTGTTGATTTTTATCTCAAAGATTGTTTTCCCTCTTCTACTCTTTAATATAAATAACAGTGGGATATCTTGTTAAGTCTGCTCTAGTGAAACCTCAAGTAACCCTATTTTAGCTTTTCAACTCCTTTCTAAGTCCAAGCCAATTGGCCAGAGAGAGACTGAAAATAATAGCTTTAAGCAACTGCTTAAATTCTAAACTTGTCTGTTTGGGCCCAGTCCATTCAAACAGTAATAACCACACATGTTAGTGCTTTAAAGATGTGTGATAAATGTGTTAGGTGCTTGAGAACTGATAATCGTAAGTAAATGTAATGAGAAATCTTGGTAATTTGCATTGCTGCTTGAGATAACTGCTGAGAATCAACTCCAGTCTGTGATAATTGCTTGCAAGATTGTACTGTGTGTTCAGTGCACAACTAGAACATTGGTTGTGTTGTGTCTACACTTGAGTGGGGAATTTTTGATTGCATACTAATGTGGCTCTGGGTGAATTAGTCAACTGTTGGTTCATTAAGAGTAAGCCAGTGTCCTGATTTGAGGAATATTGTTAAGTTAAAACTTGACCTGAAAAGAACACAGCTTTAAAATTCATAAGCTCCCATTCTCTGGACTCAGTAAAAAGGAGTTGTCATGTTGAGATTTCAGCTTTAAAATCTAACTAGCATCTCAGCAAATTCAGAAACATTCACACACACACACACACACACACACACCCCTTTCACGCTTACAAGGCACACTTTAAAGAGGAATTTCGTACACTCTTTAGTGTCTCAGGCAGAGAGAAAGCTTGGCATGTGGCATGTGTCCAGGGGGAAATAATGGCATCGGCGGCAGTATTCAAACACGGTGTTCGCAACATTTGTTAAAATTAAAGGTCTGCATTAGTTTGCTACAGGGAATGGCCCTGGGTGCATTTAGATGCATTATGTCCTGTACACCAGTGATGGAACAGCCCATCGGAGTGAGCATCAATACCATTAGCAGCATTAGCGGCATCAAATGGAATGGGAGCCACACCCGAGGCTTCTCCAGCCTTGTGGGCTCATTACCAGTGATGGATAGCCCTTCGCAGGACAGAATCACACCGCGCCTTAACACAACGAAACTCTCCAGTCTAAGGGGGACGTGGCTCCTCTCTGCAGAGCTGTTAACGGATAAGGATGGCGCAGGGCAGGGAACAGCTGCAGCTGAGTGTCACGTTGAAGCCGACATTGGCATCGGAAGGGGCTGAGGAGAGGACTTTCAATATATACACACAACTTCTTGCACTCATTTGGAAGCGTCTAGGTGATTATTGCAGGGGCGTGGGAGCTCACAGGACCAGGGGCTGAATCTGATTTGAAAAAGGCCATGGCCCCTGCACATCAACGTGGAGGCTGCTAGACGCTCTGCCTGTGCCGAGGAGAGGGGGTGGATGGGCTGCGTGCGATCTGACGGGACTTGGGCGGTGGGGCTGGCAGAGACAACAGCCAGACGGTACATGAGTGCTCAGGTTTGTTTGCTTGGATGAGCTAAATGCAGCTCTTGAGGCTGCAAGCCTCGTGGTAACGGGATTAATCGTAAACAGCAGCAACGGGGATTAGGGGCCGTGGTAATCACGGCTGTTAAATGTCATTAGAAACGATTATCTGTGAGGAGTTGGGATCCAGTTCCAAATGGTGCCGCGAGAAGATGCCCCGAGTGCACTGCCCCACAGAGCAGCATTGGGCTCTTCGCGTCCTGTGGGAGGCAGGATGGGGCAGCTGCTGTTCAGAGCTGGTCAGGCAAGGGCTCAGTTCTCCACACAAGTGGCTGCCCAGCACGGCCCTAGAGCCGCCCTGCCCAAGGGCAGGAGAGGGAGGGGAGGGCAGGGCAGGGGCAATTGGCAGGCTAGCAGTGAACGACAGAGAGCAGGAAAAACAGGGAGAGCCTGGCCAGTGGGGAATGGACCTAAGGAGGGTGAGCTCAATGCTGCTGGGCATTTCCCCAATCACAGCTGCTGCAGGCAGGCTCCCACCAAGCCAATGAAGAGTCACTGCCCACGGCAGGCCGAGCAGACGTCCCTGGGGAGGGAGGGTGCAGCTTGGAGTGGGCTGGTCCGCTAATCCCTCGCCCTGGGAATGCCGCATCCGAACAGGGAAGGGACAAGCCCCCCTGCTGAGCCATTGGTAACACTCCCACCAGGAGCTTCCTTCCCTTCGGCCCCCACAGGCTGCGTAGCTCTGAGGGAAGTAGGGGCAGACTGGGCACTCCCTGGGCTCTGTGCCTCACCTGTCATCCATGGAGTGTTCCCTGTCTCACCTCTGACTTGGGGGCTCCAGGGTTCCCTAGAGCTGGCTGCCCACATGGGGCAGTTTTCCCTCTGCTAGCGAGTGGGGCCTACATCTGTCTCCTAGGGTCACCCCCTAGGGCAGCGTCGGGGTCCAGGTCTGGGGAAGCAGCAGGACCTCCGGGGTGGAGGGGGAACTCTGTCTCAGGCTCCTCCCTATCCTGGCCACTAAACTCACCCAGAGGGTGTCAACAGTGACCCTTTAATGTGCAGAATAATGAGAAGAGGAGAGAGACTGGGCCGGGCCTGGCAAAGTCGCCAGCCGCTCCGCTGCTGCATTCCCGGCCCTTCCTGGACTCCCTCTCGGCAGTGAGATGGGCAAGCGAGCCCTGCTCCAGGCAGGCCCTGAGGTTATCCAGAGCTCCCCCTAGAACGTACCTGGCCAGTGGGGACAGGCCTGAGAGCCCAGCCAGCCAGTAAAAGCTGCCGGCCTGGGCTAGACTTGAACCCATGGCCTGCAAGGAGAACGTTCTGAGATCAAGGCAACACAGGCAGGAAAGGGAGGGCAACCCTGTGGCTGGGGGTGGGGGTTTGCCTAGTGCAGTGTGTGCTGAAGAGACACCAGCTCACTTCTGCACACCCTAATGCTGGGGAATGTCACCTGTGCAGCCCCCTTCCCTTCCTGTCCCCTAAGGGATGAGTCCCAAGCCAACGCCAGCACCAGAAGGCTCCCCCTGCTCACTAGAAATACAAACCCTTGCAAGACAGAACCAGTTTCCCTCCTTCCCTGGGGCCTGCGCCGGACGATACCATCCGGTGGTTTTTCACTGGGTTGGAAGCCGGGCGTCTTGCTGCGAATGAATTACGGGATCGTTTTCTCATCGAATACCCAGCTCGCCGTAGAAATGAAGTGGCCCGGTTGTGAAGGGAGGCAAAGTTTGGCACTAGTGGCCCGAGTTAATTCCTGATTGTTTGGAGTGGAGCTCATTGGAACTGATGGCTCTCTCTGTATAATAGCACGTCGCTCCTCAGACACTATCCATCTGGCACCTGCCATCTGTTCTGCACAGCGTTTCCCTTCCTTTATTTATGAGCTGCAATAAAAGCCTTCCCCGTGCAGATCTGCAGCAGCAGCCCGCTCTCCGGGCCAGGCTGGCCTCGCTGTGCCCAACCTGGGAGCTAGGGTGACTTCAGCACCAGGCCGTAGTGACTGCTCCAGCTTGGCAGGCGTCCCATGATTACAGGGGGCATGGTGCAGCTCCATGGCATTGATCCCACACCCTGCCAAACCCAGCTGGGCCCTGGACTGGGGCAGGGCCTGGTGCCAGCACAGCTCCTCCCGCCCACAGGTGCACTTGCACAGACCAGGGGTGTTCCAGGGCAGTCTGGAAGGGTCTCAAACCCTCTGCATGTCTGCTAAGAGCATGAGAATCGTCAGCTCAGAGGAGTGGCAAACTAGTGCAGTCATCTAGGGGCACTGACCCAGGAATATAGGGTGATCTGGTAACCCACACTAGCCCAGTTCTAGTGGCTGGCTCACATGAGAGGATAAAAGCCTACTACAGCTGCCAGCTCAAGGGTTCTCTCAAACAACTGAGGGTAAAACACCCTTAGTTCTAGCCTGGCTGATATATAACCTGGGCTCCTCATATGCTTGCCCAAAAGGTTAGGTGCCCTCCTCCGGGAAGGGCGGGTGTCGGTGCTCAGACAGCAGATTCCACTCCTAGGGAACAATGAATGATCGGAACACACGCTATTGCTTTGATCTCTGACCCGGCACCGAGACGGAGCTCAGACCATGAAATAACAGCAAAGTGTTTCCTCTGCAGAGAAGCGTTGCTCTCGGCGAGACCTGACACTCTCCCAGCCACAGTGTTAAAGCAACAAACCTGCAGAGCTGGACCCAGCTGTCCCAAGACACTGCTGAAAAGCCCATGTTATAGCAGGGACGTCAGCTCCGCATGCAACCCACTAGCAAACACAATCGACTGGTGAGGAGCGAGTTGCAGTGTCCAGAGGCCCCAACACAGATTGGAGCTCCACTGTGCTCGGGGCTGTACATATGTCTATTGAGAGACAGGCCCCGCCCCAAAGAGCCGGCAGGCTAAACAGCAAAGACAGAGCCAAGGAGGAAATAACGCCCCTTAACGACCGTCCCAAACTCCGAAGATATTTCACAGGTCAAGGGACATTAAATCCGTGCCTGGCTCTGCAGAAGCCTCCTTGCTGCTCTTATAATGTGGACAATACAGGAGACTTCAGGGAGTGCAAGGGGATTTCGCATTGTGACCGGAAAAGGCTCCTGGCTAATGGGACATGCTCCAAAATCCTCCCTCGTTTGGCCTCCTATTGGCTCCCCTTGGGCAGAAGCCCCTGAGTGGCCCAGCTGGGGAGGTGGGGCTAACCAATAACTCCCCACATGCAGAGCTGATCCGCTGGGGCCTGGCAGCGGGGACGGGTTCAGCTGAGTGGAGGCTTCCCTGGACCAGCGATAAAACAGGGAAAACAAAGGAGAAGGAGAATGGGACCATTCGATACAGAATCACGGGACAGGAGCCCACGAGGAGCTGCCTGCTTGTCTGCGTGCCCAGCTCCCGCCCGGCTCTGCTCTGGGGGCAGCTACAGACAGGGGTGGGGAGCTGTCATTAGCTAGGGCTCAGGCACGGCCAGTCCTGGGTGCTCCTGGCTCGCCGCTCCCTGGCTCTGCACCGGGAAGGGGCGACGGGAGCTGTTGTGTCAACTCTGAACGCGGCCGCGGCTGAGCACATGGGATTAGATACAAGGCTGCAGCGCTACTTATCTGTGCTTGCCCCTCGTGTAGCCCATTCCTCATGGCAGATGAAACGCCCCTGCGCACACAGCGGGCTTGGCTCTGCCAGCTCCCAGGTGGGGCCTGATTGAGTTAGCGGGGTCTGTTGATGCATCGACAAACTCTCTCCCCCATCTCCTGGGGTTTCCACTCCTTTCTCGGCTGCTGTTTGTATTGCCCAGTTTAACAGATGTTTTGATACAACTAAATATACATCAGCGGAAAATAAACAAGAGCAGATTCAGGCGAGCGCCGGGGAATGGCAGAGGCGCTCTGTTCAATCACGGCCCTTTTGTCCGAAGCAATTGGGTGATTGATGGGGCTGGCAGCCGTTCTGCACTGAAGCTGGAAGGAAAGAGATTTTTCTGCATGTGCCAGGTGCCAGCCAGGACAAGTGTTGAACTGACAGGGCCTCGGGCTGCAGCAGGAAATGCCCGGACACCAGGCCAAGGTGTCATTGGGTGGGACGACCTGACTGAATGCCACAGGTCCGCCAAACTAGACACTGACCCTCCGCCTTCTACCCAGCCCCAAAGCTTCCGATTCTTGGCTCAGACGGACATTTGTCTGTCGTACCCGATAAGGTATGAAAAGACCCCAGCTTCAGTGAGACCCTAGCTTTTCCTGGCCAGGGTTTGGCCACATCAGCACATCTGTTCCTGTTTATTCAGAACCTCAGAGGCCGTTTTTCAGTGTGATTTTTAGGCTGGGACATTTGCAGTGATCTGATTTACCCTGGATGCAGGGAGGGGCCTGCGCATCAGTGGGGCTGGATCAGACAGTTGGCCAGAAACAAATAACCTTATGCATGCGTCATCTGCTCTACAATTAATGATAGAGAGACACCCAGGTCCCTTCCCGTCCTGAAGAAGCTATTAATGTCTCCACTGGAGATGCAGCCTCCTGCTATGGGGTCTTCCTAAACTTCAAATGACCCAGATAACGGTAACTTTCACACACCATATGCGCTCATGGAGTCACTGGAGTCTGGGACTAGAACAAAGTGGGGCTGCAGCCAGTCGGGGTTTATGTTTCTTTTCCTGTTTATTGTCAGCAAAGCCAATCCTTTCAGTAACACTTTTCCTGCGAGAGGAGAGAACGCGTCTCTCCCCCCGAGCGGAGAGTTGCACAAGCCAGGCAGGAGCATGTCACTGGCCAGGGCTGGTCCTCAGCTGGACAAGAGACTCCCAGCTGCCAGATGGAGGGAGCGCTTGGCCTTCAGCTGGGATCAGTTAGATACCCTGGTACAGCCTCCGCTTGCAACCCCTGGGCTGGAGCGCTAGGGATCGGCGCGCTCAGACGCGACAGGGACCCTGTGTCATGCTCACACTGAGAGGCAGGGGAGGGTTACCAATTTTGGTTGGATGTATTCCTGGAGATTTCATCATATGACATAATCTTTAATTAAAGATTACTCTTTAATTCCTGGAGACTCCAAGACAATCCTGGAGGGCTGGCAACCCTGGGGGGTGGGGCGGTGAATGAGTTTTGCATGTTTTACAATGACCCACCTGCCAGATGTGCCAGAACCCAGGACTCCTGCAATGCAGGGCAAGACCCCGGCTCCACTCTGCCTGGAGAGTCCGTGTGACCTGTCGGTTGGTGCAGGAGGAGCCTAGGGGATGGAGCGTGTGACGGGCAGCAGGGTCCCAGCCCGAGGAAAATCAGTTCTCACCATGTGATTTTCTCCCCCGGGTTTCTAGGGTCTCACTGCACAGGGCTGGGACTCAGGAGACCCTGGTTAGTGCCTGGCTCCGCCAGAGTCCCAGTGTCTCGTTGGGCAGCTCACTTCATCCCTGTGTCTCCGCTCCACACTTTGTCCCTCCTCCCACGCTTCGGTGCAAGCTCCCGGGGCAGGGACTCTCGCGACACGGGGACTGGGGGTGATTCCCAGCTCCAGGAGACAAACCGCACCAGGACTGATCGAGCTAATGCGCTGAAGATGGAGTGTTGCCATGGCAGTGTGAGCGGTGGGAGGGGCTAGCCACCCCGAATACCGGCCTAGCATCTAGGACGGGGACGGACTCGGGGTGAGCTGCCCCTCCCAATGCCGTGGGGACACTATTTTCAGCGCACTAACTGGGACCGAACTAGCGTGGGGGTGTCCCCTTGGCACCCCCTGCTCCGCGGGCAGACGTACCCGGTCTGTGTGAGCAGCCGCTAGCTCCATGACGAGCCAGCCCTGGGGCCTCTAGGCGCTCCCGTGGCACAGATGATACAGGGGCATCGCCATCAGCGGGTTTGAGCTCGTTGTGCAGAGAGGGCAGCCGCTGGGGGCCCTGTCCAGACCACAGGGAACGAGTGCTCAGTCCAAAGGCCATGGCTTGAGAGAACTGGATCATCAGTCAGATACGTCAGGTATCTTCGTCCCCTCCCCAGACGAGGAGGAGAGCCGCAGACAGAGCCCAGCTTCCCTGGGGCCCAGGTCCCCACAGCACATGGCCTTGCAGCGGGCTGTGTTTTGTAACTGCACCAGGAGAGGCTGGTCGGGTTAATCAGCCTGTGCCAGCTATGTGCTATGCTCCTTTCGCCCACGCACGAGAGGCCTGTCCCTCTGGTGCACAGGTACTGGGGTCCTCGCCTGGCTGGGTAGGGGGCAGGCTGTAGTTCATGGTCTAAAATACCCAGTTTTCCTCCTGGTTTCAATGGCGTGTCAATATCCATCATGCTTCTCTGTCGGAGCATTCACTGGGGTTACAGCCTTTGAAATGCAGAACCCCGGCACTTCCCCCCCACACACACCGGGTAAGCCCACCACAACCCCAGCCCCCAACCACAAGGCAACTCCACAACCCCCCCACCCTTCAACAGACACTTACAGTATCTAGAGAGAGAACACATATTGATAACATATTTAAGGCCCGGCTTGATAAAGCCCTGGCTGGGATGATTTAGTTGGGGACTGGTCCTGCTTTGAGCAGGGGGGTGGACTAGATGACTTCCTGGGGTCCCTTCCAACCCTGATATTCTATGATTCTTTGGTTCTATAACATCGCAGGTCTCCTCAGTCTCACGTGACCCAGAGCCTCTCACATGCCCAGTCGCTTGTGCGGTGGTGGGCAGACAGCTGCTGTATTTTCACTATCTGTTCTCACTTAAACTGCGGAAGTGGGAACGCTGCAGCATCTTTAGCTAGACAGAGAAATTTTCTCTAGTAGCTATCCCGGTGTATTGGGAGAATAATGCAAATCTTTAGACCCACGAACAAAACCCCAGCAGATTAAATTATTTACTGGCAACTGGCAAATCCATAGAAAAACCAGCCGGGCCGGTCAGATACCAGCCCGGTGGGAACCCCAGCATGTTCCCCAGAATTAGATGCCCGGTTGAGAGGCTTGCCTGGGTGGGGAAGTCTCCGGTACAGCCCCTGGAAAGCACAGTCTGACACTGAAAGCTGAGCCATGAGCCCCAGGCCGTAGGAGCGCAATTCACCCGTGCAAAGCGGGCGTGAAACTCGACCATGCGGATTCAGGAGAATTTCACGCCCGCTTTGCACTGGTGTCAGTGACTATGCACAGGGGGCAGGGCAGGGCTGAGTCAGGCCTCAGGGCTCTGTGAGAGGGATTCTGGGAAACTCCTTCCTGTATAAAGGGGTGTGGCTGCTGGGGGTGGCTCCCTTAGGCCAGCCGGGCTGCTGCAGGAGCAGGGCTGTATGTTGTCTTCTCCCATAGCTCGGGGGCTGGCTTTCCATGCCAGCTGCCTGCACGTTCACGCACGCACAGGGAACCTCTCGCTCGCGTCAGTCGGGGCACCAATGTGTGTGCAAGGGGGGGTCTGGCAGCCACAGGCAGGCAGAGCTGTCGTGTAACTGTTGATAGTGGGGGCACAATGTAAAGGATCTGGTGGGATGCAGCAGGGTTCAGGGCAGGGCATATAAACCCTGGGAGAAATGGGGGGGCACGTGACCCTGTGTGCCCCCCACCCCGTGTTGCCCCTGCAGCCAGGCAGGGCCACTAATAACAGCAGTGAGAGCGGGAGCCCGGCTCAGAGACTATCCCAGGGAATGCAGGAGGGAAGAGGGGCTGGGGCTGGCTTGTGTGTGCTAGTTAATTAGCTGAGTGCTCTGATTCCCAGGGGCTGTGGTGCTGCTCTCTCCTGACAGCGGGGCGGTTTGCTCTGCACTCCTGTGCTGGGGCCTGGCCCCGAGGAGGCCAGTGAAGGGTGTTTGTGTCCAACTGGCAGAGCCCCCAGATGCGTATTGGGGAGATGGTTACAGAGCTGGGGTAAGGGGTAAAGTCCAGCCACGCTCATCAGGCGGAGGCATTAGTAGGTGCCTCCCCTGGGCTGCTGATGGGATCGTTAGCAGCAGACATCTGATTGCTGATGGGGGGAGGAGGGTGTCCTGCTCTCAGCAGATACTATGACTGCAGAGTTCATAGCACAGACTGGCTCTGCATGGGGGGCCTGGGTCTGAATGACCTTTGCCTGCAGGTGCTCAGACCCTGGAGCCCCTGCTGCCCCAGCACCAAACAAACCAAATCAGTCAACAGCACCTGTTCCCCGCAATGATCTAGCATGCACTGAAATAGGCAGTGAAGATGCCGTGTGAATATTGCATGGACAGGGACTCTAGGCCAGATGCTAAGGCAGAAAGGTGTGTGTCGGGGGGTTGTCTCTACATAAACTCTTTGCAAACCCAACCATGGCCTTCGATCCTTGCAAACACCTCCCCTGAGAGCAGTGATGGGAGCTGCCAGGCTCATGGGTGGCTTTCAGCAATGGCTCCCAAACTCTCCCTTCCCAGGACCCAGCTGACTGGGATCTAGGCAGGCTGGCACCATCGGAAGGGCAGGGACTAGACAACAGCTGGTGACTGAGTGGTGGAGATGGGAATGGTCACCTCATGGGGAAAGCCGCTGACTTGTCCTCAGATAAAGGCTGGAGCTGGGGTCCCATCCATTGCTCCCTTGGCCAGGGAGAGACCTGGTGGAGGTACCCTGGGTTTTCAGAATCCCCAACAGGGGTAACTTAACTATTTCACTCCAGGTGGTGTCAGGAATAAATCAATGAGAACACAGCAATTCTGTCTGACAAAAGATCAATGCAAGTAAGCGTGTCTATCTAACACTGCAGTTTATTAGATTTAAGCACACACAGACATGAGCAATAAGTTTAGAACAACCCAGATATTTACCTAACATCTGGAACAGTATTGAGTAATTAACAGCAGGTTCATAGTGGCCAGTTTCTCACTTGTCAGGGAGAAAAGGTGTCAGGAAAAACATCTCTCAAGATGGCTTCAGAAGACTGCTCCAAAGTACACTCTACTAGCTAGTCTTTTATAACTAACTTCTACAAAACACAGAGGTCATAATGACCCCTAACTTTCAATAAACTTCTAATATCAGAGGCATCTAGACTCAAGGTTTCCATCCATTTATCTTCTTTCATTCTCAGTTATTTATTTTTCTCTCCCCTCCTCCCATTCTGATTAGCAGAAACTGCCAGCTAGATTTGACCTTGCATCTAAAAGCCTGTCTCCAAATTAACCCTTAACTATGTGATGTTCCATTTTATTAATTCATGGTGGCTGAATGCACATAATATGGTTGCAATTGGTTTGATCACATTCTAGGGTATGCACACACATTCTAGAGTATGCAATTCCAGGGTAACTGGCTGTGGGGGGAAGCTGAAGGCAGCCTCCTTAGGGGGATCCCTTCCCCCAGGTTGTGTAGTGCCCCATCCTCTGGGTACTCAGCTCCCCCTCTGCTCCTGGCCCAGCTGCTGAAATCAGTGGGGGAGGGGTCACTCACAGCCAGCCCAGGGGGGAGCAGGGAAATTGTGCTGGGCATCTAGCATGAATACCCCGAGTAGCATGGTGTGTACATTGCGTCTGCCAGGCCAGCCAGCCCTCCCTCCCGCCAGTCCTTCCCCTGCTCTGTGGCATTTCACACCCATCCCCGGCAGGTTAAATCCTGCATCTTCTACAGCCTTGTTCTTAAGAGTGGGAGTTTGCCTCCAAATATCCCCTCCTGGTTCCTTGCTGTCCTGCTCCACCCCAGAGGTAGCTCTGTTATGGGGAATCCATCAGTGGCACTGTGCACTAGATTTGCTTAATGCCCAGTGCATTCCTGTGCTGGGTGGCTGCTGGCTTGGCAACAGGTACCAAATCCACTGAAGCATAGCCCAGCAATGGCCCTCTCCTTTCCTTACCCAGTTTCCAAGGGAGCTGTCTCCTCTATCCCTGTTCCAGCCCCGAACACCACATATAAAACTACATACAGACCATCCCATTTGGCCAGACTCCAGTTAACCAGCGCACTGGCGTGTCTCCCGGACCCTCTTATGCAGCAGATTGGAATGTGCCGGAGGCGCTGCAAGAGGCCGCTCCCTGCTGCGGTCTCCCCAGCACAGGTGCAGTGACCATCCGTTGTCGCTACCCCGCTCACCGAGCAGGGCCAGCAATGTAGAGGGGTTGTGTCTGACCATGGAGGAGGGGCTCAGGGCTCCAAAAGGCTAGGGAAGAGTCTGCAGCCCCCGCCGGAATTTGCTCTGTGCCCATGAGAAGACAGGCTCCAGGGCACTGAGCAGAGGGGATTGCTGGGATCATGTAGCCTGACTTCCTGCATAACCGGCCAGAGAACCTCACCCCGCGGATCCTGCACCGAGCCCAATAACCCACAATGCGGCTAGAGCATCTCAGAAAAAACGCCAGCCTTGCTTTTCAGACTCCACCACCACAACCCTGTTCCTCTCCCCTTTGATACGGGGACAATAGGAGCTGGGCTGTAGTCGCTTGGCTGGGCCTGGGCTTGGACCTGGGTCTGTGGCAGGCAGGCAGGGCTCGGGTTCAGACAGGCACCCGCTCGCGCTGCCTCTCGCTCCCCAGACTCTGAGCTGGCCTTGTCCTGACGCGGAGCTGTGTGCCTGCGTTTGCAGGCCCCGAAGCACCAGCTCTGAGGGGGGACCTGCCCCGGGCAGCTCGGCGGGTGACAGACACCCAGAGATAAGTGCATTGACACGTGAGAAAGGTGGGGGAGGATGGTGGGGGATACCAGCACTCCCTCAGTCAAGAGGGAGCCAAACCCCAGGAGCCCCCCCAGAGCCAGCCCGGTATCTGAGCCCCCCCAAAGGGGATCCAAGCTCCAGAAGCCCTGAGGGGCCTCAACCGGGGCAGCTCGCAGAGCCCGTGGGGAGCTGAGCCCAGAGAGCGGCACGATCATATTGTGAATGTGGAAGCGCCACCACCCTTGTTTCCCAACCTGCCCCCTGGAGGCAGGGATGGTCATTGCGGCCCAAATGCACATTCCATGAACACTGACGTTTAATTGCACCTAAGTCAACGAATCACCCAGGGCTAAGTAGGCTTTGGAGTCAGATAATTTTTGCTGGGCCTCAGACCAGCCCTCTCTTGCTAATCCCCTGAGGCATGTTCTCCAGTGCCTGGGTTTAGACAGATTTTATTTCTGGTCCGTTCCAAGCTGATTCCTGGAGCTGCGATCCAGCTCCTTCCGATGTGTCAGTCCATTAATGTCTTTAAAATCAATAGTTCTGGTTTAATTAAAGCAAATCAATACGTTAAATACAGAGATGAGTGCATAATCCCCAGTAAGATTTGCCTGTTTTCTTGCTGTCTGGACTCTCCTCATGCAGACTGCCATCTCCTCCCAGCTAGTCAGTGTCAGAAATTATTTGAGACATTTTAAACTTTAAAAAAAATTCACTCATTTGCCTTTGAGAATTCAAAATGTGTGTTCTTTTGGTCAGCTAAGTCACATGGTAGAGCATTTCTTCCCTGATTGGATGTCAGCACAAGCACGTCTGGCACTAATTCTCATGCATCTGACTATGACACTTGCCATCTGCAAACACTGGCACCCGTGGACAGGGTGTGGGTGAAGCCAATCAGAATCCAGGTGAATATTTGGGGACATTTTTGCACTGTTCACCCTGCCCTAGTGAAATATGCATTGAAATGCAATAACGAAATGCAGCATTGAACAAGTTTGCAACCAACCGAGTTTTGAACTGCCAGGAAGACCCACTGGTTGTCCCACTGCCCCCAAATGTACTTCCTCCCTGTAACGACTCGGTTCAACGCTTGCACCATGTGGAATGAAATGACACCTCCATCCCACAGAAACAGAAGTGAACCGCAGAGCTCCCTGTGAGAGTTTTAATCAGCTGGTGCAGTAACAGGAAATCAGTCATGTTAAAGGAGAATCGTAAAACAGCTTAAAAAAAGCCCACCGAGCCCTACAGAATTGTTTAGCTCTGTTTGTTTAGAATCCAGTCATTTTATGGCGCCATAAACCTCCCAGAATGTATTCTGTAGCGTATAAATCCCGGCTTTCACTCTTTTATGTGCAGGCTAACGATAGGGGCAATGTGTGGGATAAAAACAGCTGACACGGAAGTCTGGGCTCTGTCTCTCTTTGTCCTTGGTCTCTAAATGCTGCCTCTGCTAGATTTATTTGATTTTTTTGCCAAGCAGACAGCTCCATGCAATGACAGCAGAGAGCTCCTGGGACCCGACAGATGTTGCAGACTTCACCGGGTCTGCAGTTCTCACGCTCACGCAACTTGCCGAGCTCCTTAGGCTTCAGCAATTTCATCACGAGCCTCCAGATTAAACCGCTTCTTCCTTCCTCTCCAAGCTTTGACACAAAAACGGGTTTGGTGGCACGTCGTCTGCCTTAATGCACAGGCCCCAGTTCATGCAGAGACTTGTGTAAACTTGGCTTTGCCAAAATAAAATAGTTTTTGAAGCAGCAATACTAATGTAACGAGCTCTACCAACAATTCCATCTCCTGAGGGATCCGAAAACGCTGGGCTGAGCTAAAAGAAACTGGGAGGTGCAATACGTCTTCTAAAAATGGGCTTTTGATCTCATTTCCTATTGTCAAATGTAACCCATTCTTGCAGATATTGTAAGATCCTTCTCTGCATTCCTGACATACAGCCCAGGGCTTATTTTACTTGCTACTTGAAGTGCTAGGTGCTGGCCAACAGAATGAAGCGTGGACACCTGAAAACTGCCTGTGATCCGAGAGGAACCCTGATTCCTTCTAGGGAAGGGAAACTTGCACTGACGACATGTGAAAACAGGGATCTTCATCTGTGGTCTGGTGACCTGCAGAGTGAAACCGAACAGTGGGAGACAAGGGGATTGGGAGGGACAGCTCTGCCTCTCCCAGACAAGGGAAAATTGGAATTGCTGTTGAGTGAATAATTCACTGACTCTTGACTACATTTTATCTCGTGCCAGTAGGATTGCCTCTGCCCCCTGGTCTTCGTTTAGCTTATGCCTTTCAGCAGCATTTCTCAAACCAGGGGTCCCAACCCAAAGGGGGGGTCTCAAGGATATTGTAAGCAGTTGTAAAAGCAGCGGCTGCTGGCTGGGCACCACGCTCTGAAGGCAGAGCCGTCACCAGCAGCAGTGCAGAAGTAAGGGTGCCAAGGTGTGGTATTAGGTTTCAGAGCGGCAGCCGTGTTAGCCTGTATCAGTAAAAACAATGAGGAGTCCTTGTGGCACCTTAGAGACTAACACATTTATTTGGGCATAAGCTTTTGTGGGCTAGAACCCACTTCATCAAAGGCATGGAGTGGAAAATACAGTAAGCAGGTATAAATACACAGCACACGAAAAGATGGGAGTTGCCTCACCGAGGGAGGGGGTCAGTGCTAATGAGGCCAATTCAATTAGGGTGGATGTGGCCTATTCCCAACAGTTGACAAGAAGGGGTGACTATCAACTGAGGGAAATTTACTTTTTGTAGTGCTAACGAGGCCAATTCAATCATAGTGGATGTGGCCCATTCCCAACAGTTGACAAGAAGGTAAATTAGGCCTGAATTAAGACTGGGAGTGGCTGGGTCACTACAAAATATTATTTTCCCTCTGTGGCTACTCACACCTTCTTGTTGACTGTTGAGAATGGGCCACATTCACTTGTGTAGCTTTGCCACTTGTCTGTACGGAGAACTTCGTCTGTCTATCCTGTCTTGCAGCTGGTATGACTGAATAGAAAAGAAAGGCCCTGACATCTTTGCAGCAAGGAAGCACAACTGTGGAGGAGTTCAGTTTACTGATTTGCAAATGTCATTTGATTTCCATAGCAAAGTGAATGACGTAGCAGAGCAGGGCGCTGGCTGGGAAGAGCCCATTGTATCCGATTCTGAACCGTCTAATATTGCGCCATCCCCAGCCTGGAAATGTAGCCAGAGGAGACCTGCCCCTAGGGTGACCAGACTGCAAATGTGGCAAATCGGGACGGGGGTGGGGGGTAATAGGAGCCTATATAAGAAAAAGACCCAAAAATCGGGACTGTCCCTATAAAATCGGGACATCTGGTCACCCTACCTGCCCCTCAATGTTTGCAGGGTTCAGGCAGCCTGACAGGAGAACTAATAATCTTCATGGGGAAGCAGTGTTGGGAGTAAGAGCCCAAAGCCGACAACAGGCCGAGCATGGGCCAAAAGAGATGGTGAACCAGTCGTGCAGGGGCATTAGGTGGGCCAGTGAGACACGGGAGGGGAATAAAGGGTCTGGGATTCTGGTGTTGCCTCCGGCTGAGGAAGAGAAGAGGTGGCTTCAGGGAAGCACTGCCTTGTCATTCTGTCAGGGCATGTGAGGAGGGTGGGGTGGATACTTGTGCACTGATGTGATGTCCCGTGGCTAATGTACTGAGCATAACGCTGCCAGTGAGGGCTATTCTTCTCTCACCGGTTTGCAGAGACTTTCCATTCTCAGCTAGTTTAGTGCCTTCCAGGAACAAAACGTGCTTAGCTGGGTTATAGCCTCCAGTAGCACCACAGCAGGGGATGTGCGCCTTTCACTACAGAACGGCTGCTGTGTTATGGGAGCCATTTCCTCTGCCCCCCTTTCCCAGAACACGGTCACCTTCCCTTTCCGGGGGGACGGTGCAAGCTGAGCGGCTGGCGACAAGCACCGCTGTCTGCAAATGGGTGATATTTCTGATGTATTGACTTGTAAATTGGTACCTGGTATAAACTCTGCCCAGGGGTTAAATGCTTCCTTGTTCCTGGATCAGTTAGATTCCAGCTAACATTTTGCTCTTCCTTGGCAAACTGCTAACCTCGTCAGACAATTATAACAATGCTTCCTGGCCCGACTGAAACGCGGAGATACAGTGAGGTGGAGTTCAGGGGGTCAGTCGATAGAGCACTGAAGCATGGCGCTCATATGGCTGACTTCATAAAAGTGTGAATACATGAAGTATCAGAGGGGGAGCCGTGTTAGTCTGGATCTGTAAAAAGCAACAGAGAGTCCTGTGGCCCCTTTAAGATTAACAGATGTATTGGAGCATAAGCTTTCGTGGATGAATGCCCACTTCGTCAGACGTATTCACCCACGAAAGCTTATGCTCCAATACATCTGTTAGTCTTAAAGGTGCCACAGGACCCTCTGTCGCTGAATAAATGAAGTCTTCTACTGTTCACCCAAGAACAGAAGCGAGTGTGTGTGTGTACACAAGATTGCATACACAGGTGTGTGTGTGTGTGTGTGTGTGTGTGTGTGTGTGTGTGTGTGTACAAGATTGCATACACAGACCTACAGCATTTCAAAAGCCTGTATGGCTGGCAGGGTGGCAGAACCCACCCACCTGCCTGGCTTAGAGTGGGTTCCCTTCCCTTGGAGGCACTCAGAGCTTTGTGGAAGGGAGGGGCTTGGTGCAGAAGGCTGTGTGAGACCCTCCCATGGTCCGTGCAGTACTCAGCTAGCATTCAGACAGAGCTTTCCATGGTACACTTGGGTGCTGCAGTGGCCCCCAGACAAGAGTCTCACCACATGTTTGAAGTCTTCTAGTAACTGCACCTCCCTGTTTGTCCTCCACCTCCTTCCCCACTCATCGGTTCTCCCACTGCCAGAGCCCTGCCATCCGCCTGCCTGCTGGGAAGGGCCCGTAGTGACTTTGTTAGTATTACAGTAGAATCTAAAGGCTCCAATGAGATTGGGACCTGACTGCATGAGGGGTGGCACATACATATAATGTGCCTGACCTGAAGAGCTTACATAGGAACATAGCAACTGTCCGGCTGACTTGCTCCGGGGTCCCATCTCCAGCAGTGACTGGCACCACCTGCTTCAGAGGAAGGGGCAGGAAAAGCTGCCGTTGGCACTTGTGGGATAATCTGCCCCAACCCCTAATGTTTAGAGATTGGCTTATGCCCTGAAGCATGAGGTTTTCTCTCCGTTCCAAATCTCTCTATCCGCACTCCGTATTCTAACTGGATATTCTTATCTACAGAGATGTGCGGTCCCTCTTTGACTCTTACTAAGAGCTTGGTCTCAGCAGCTTCATGTGGCAATGAGTTCCGCAGTCCAATTATGAGTTGTGTGAAAAACTATTGCCTTTCATCCGTTTTGAATTTGCCATTTTTCAGTCTCATGGACTGTCCCCTTGTTCTTGTGCTGTGGGACAAGGACAACAGAAGCTCCTGATCTCTCATCTCTAGACCGGCCACTATTTGATAAACTTTTATCATGGCTTCTCTTGTCCATCTCCTTTCTCAGGTAACTATCCCAGTCTTTTCAGTCTCTCTTCATTTGAGAATTTTTCCAGGGCTTTAGTCATTCTAATCTAAATAGACAAAGGGTGGTTCTCCACATTTTACAGAAGGGGAATTGAGGCACAGAGAGTGAGTCCAGGGACACAGAGTGAGGCTTTTGCAGAGCTGGGAGAAGGACCCAGATCTTTTGAAGCCCTGGGAAGTAGCTAAGCCAATGGCAGCATTCCTCTCCCAGAAGATACATTAGGACATTGTAAGTAATACAGGAGCCAGAGCTTAAATCCATCCAGGCTTGAAATGAAGCAGTGGGTGTGGTAACTGTATCTGTTAGCTCTGATAGCGTATGGAAGTGAGGATGAATACTGAGGGGTGGTAATTGATGGGCTGAGCTTTGAAATGAGCACACACTGAGTGGTGAGCATGTGGATGTTGTACTCTGCATAGGGGCGTATTATAACTTCTGTGCCCACCTCGTAATGAACTGGGTGATAAATAGCGTGCAAGGTTATTATGGGGATCGTGTGCACAAAGTAATAAATAGAGTTGTAATGAATTCAATTTGTTATAATGAATGCAGGGATAGTGTAATGAGTGTGTGTGTGCTGTGGGGATTAGGACACTGGGGTGATGAGTATTGTCTATGCACCATGATAAAAAGCCTATCTCCAATACATATGTCCAAAACTAATTTAAGATTGAGAGCAGCTTATTAAAAATGAGGAGAGGAAATTGTCAGGGATCTATTTAGAATCCCCCACCCCAGTTCACGCTTCCTGTCAGCATTGCCTAGCACTGGGCAGAGCTATGTGGGCAAAAGGGGTAAACAGGGAGGTGGCAAAATTTTGCAGATGATACAAAACTACTCAAGATAGTCAAGTCCCAGGCAGACTGCGAAGAGCTACAAAAGGATCTCACAAAACTGAGTGACTGGGCAACAAAATGGCAAATGAAATTCAATGTTGATAAATGCAAAGTAATGCACATTGGAAAACATAATCCCAACTATACATATAAAATGATGGGGTCTGAATTAGCTGTTACCACTCAAGAAAGAGATCTTGGAGTCATTGTGAATAGTTCTCTGAAAACATCCACTCAATGTGCAGCAGCAGTCAAAAAATCCAACAGAATGTTGGGAATCATTAAGAAAGGGATAGATAGAAAATATCATGTTGCCTCTATATAAATCCATGGTACACCCACATCTTGAATACTGCGTGGAGATGTGGTCGCCCCATCTCAAAAAAGATCTATTGGAATTGTAAAAGGTTCAGAAAAGGGCAACTAAAATGATAAGGGGTATGGAACGGCTTCCGTATGAGGAGAGATTAATAAGACTGGGACTTTTCAGCTTGGAAAAGAGACGATTAAGTGGGGATATGATAGAGATCTATAGCACCATGGTTGGTGTAGAGAAAGTAAATAAGGAAGTGTTATTTACTCCTTCCAATAACAGAAGAACTAGGGGTCACCAAATGAAATTAATAGGCAGCAGGTTTAAAACAAACAAAAGGAAGTATTTTTTCACACAATGCACAGTCAACCTGTGGAACTCCTTGCCAGAGGATGTTGTGAAGGCCAAGACTGTAACAGAGTTCAAAAAAGAACTAGATACATTCGTGGAGGCTAGGTCCATCAATGGCTATTAGCCAGGATGGGCAGGGATGGTGTCCCTACCCTCTCTTTGCCAGAAGCTGGGAATGGGCAACAGGGGATGGATCACTTGATAATTCCCTCTGTGGCACGTGGCACTGGCCACTGTCAGAAGGCAGGATACTGGGCTAGATGGACCTTTGGTCTGACCGAGTATGGCCGATCTTATATTCTTATGTCTTAGCCCCTGGCAAAAAGCCTTTGTCACAGTCACAGGGGCAGCTGCACCTCTACCCCGCTCAGGTTTCTCTGAGCTCTTCCCCTCAGGTGATAGGCTCCTGCCTTTCCTGCCACGCAATTCCCCCACTCTGGGACCCAGCTACTGCACTCTGTCTGCCAGCTGCTCAGCGCCCTGCAGGTGCAGCTGGGTTCTGGGCCCTTGTGTCTTCTCCCCCCGGGAAGCTAGTGCCAGTGGCAGTGAGCAATGGGCTCTTAGAGAAAAGTGTGGTCCTTACCTACCGCCCCGTAAAGGCAACCTCATTAGACCTCGCCTCTCCAGCCATCGCCATGGGTTCCTGTGTCTGAGTGTCTGCTCCCTGCTTGCACTCCCAAGAGAGCATCCTTAAACCCTCCAGGGTTCACTGGCTTTGTCCTTCCTCTCTAATGGCTGGCAGGAGACTAGAGCTAGGAGTTCTGGCATTGTCCCTCAGCACTCTGAAGGGGGCTGGTAGGGGACCATTGAACTCTCTTTTCTGCCAGCACCACTCCAGATGCTTCACTTAAACACTTGTATACGGAAAGGAGGCCAGAGCCAGGCCAACATACAGTATCAAACTATCGCAGCCAGCTTCACATTCCTCAGGCCCTGCCCTTCAGAGACAAACTGTCTCCCCAGAGAAGCCGTCCCTGCTTTGCAACATCCCAAGTGAATCGCTGGCTTCAGGAGCGGATCAATGGGAACCAAAGGAATCAATCTCACCCAGCTGGATTCTTTGCTCTTTTCCAAGCTCAGTTTTTGGCAGGAGATTTTTGCAACTCTGGAGAGAGGGAGTTGGACGCTCCAGTTCCCTTCTTGAATAAAATGGGGCAGGTCACCCAGCATCAGTGGCTCCCCAGAATACAATGCAAAGCCCTAACTGCACTCGGGTTCCAATTCTGACCCAGACAAACGGCTTTGTGTTAAATGCTCTTACGCAGTAGCTGGAAGTGCCATCCAGTGCTTTGCTGACGTCCCTGAAGCCGAACGCCCCTGTTGTCTCTTTCCCTCAGTTCATTTCCCGTATCTCTGAGCAATTTGTCTCTGTGTGATGAAGCCATTAGATGTTGTAAGCACTAATAAATGCACTCTCGGATTTCTTTAGGGGGCAAATTGGCTTCCTCAGAACAGGGTCTAAGTTTTACTTTTATCCTGTGTTATCAAGGAAAGAATCCCCAAGCCCCATTGAAAATTGATGATCTTTGCTTCTGCCTCTTTATATTTTATTCTCTTTCATTAGATCAAACTAGTTTTTCTTTTAATGCTGGCCAATATGCCTTGTGGAATATACACTAAATTATGCTAACAGATTCCTGCCGTAGGTAAACAGAGGAAACTAATTATCTATTGTTATGTTGTGGAAAAAGAACACACACACACACACACACACCCCTGCCATGTTGCACTTGTTCTCAGCTAGGGTTGTGCGGGGTGGATTGGCAGGAATAATGCCAGGGTCGGTTCCGTTCATGTTAGATCACTTGGTCTCGCTTCCACTGGCCCGACCTCTGGAAGGGAACAGGCGTAGCAGGAGGTTTGCCAGCTTTAATGGAGAGGCGCTACCGCTGTAGGACAGCAGACGCTCCTGTGTCCAGGGCTGAGCCCAACAAAGCCACAGTCTGTCTCCCAGGCTGTGGAGTCCAGGCAAGGCTTGGCGAGCTGAGAATCCAGCCACAAAGGCTCTTCCCTCTTCAGCAGGCAGCTGAAACCAGCACAGGTGTCAGGAGCGAGTTTCTTGTAAATGGTTAGTGTCCTTACAAAGAGGGACCGACAGTGCTGGTTAGAGCTAGGCAGAGTGCAGGGAGGGGCTGCCTCCACTTCCCACTCGCAGCTCTGCTGGTGCACCTCATTCCTGACCAGGTCTCCCAATACAGCGCTTAACACAGACGCCCCACAGCACTGGCTTGGCACCCGCTGCTACGCTGGGCCTAGGCTCTCTGAGAGGGGCCGGTTGTGCTGACGAGTAATCAAAGTGCTGTCGAGCTTTGTGCTATGAGCAAGCCTCCAACTTGTGTTTCTTTTCCTGGTAACCAAAGTGTGTGGTTAAATCACGTGTTATTCAGAACAAATAAGGGCCACGTTCTGGGGGCTCTCTCTGGCCTTGGTCCCCTTTCTTACCCCTACATCTGAATGGCCATTTCCTTTATCATAACCTGACAGGGAACCTGGCTTGACTGCAGTAGCCTTTCCCCTCACAGATCTTTCTAGCTGACATTTTGCTGGACTTTCATTCTTTGTCCCACTCTGGAAGCGGCTGGTGGGGGCCAGGGATATGCGGATTATTATTTAATGTGCATTACTGTGGTAGTGGCTAAGGACCAGCCAAGGATGGGGCCCCAATGCACCGGGCATTGTGCAAAGAGAGTAGAAGACAGTCTTTGCCCTGAAGAATAAATAACAGCCCTCTGGGGTGTGGCTAAGATGTGCATTCCCCAGGTTCTAGCTAGTCCCCTCGGGAGTCGTGTAAATGCAATATATAATCTTTATCCTTCAAAAATTCACTGCATGGTAATGAGTCACATTTCAGAAACGTCGTCCCCTCCAGCTTTCTACTAGACCTGATCTAACTACTAGCTGGGGACCACTCATCCCTCTCTTTCCTCACTGCAAACGGGTGGTGCTTTCCCTCAATCTGTTCGCTGTAGGGAATGATTCTTACCAATGTAGCAGGCAGATGGGTGTGCCATGCTGCCTTGGCTATTACATAGCCAGGTGGTGTGATTGGTCACCCAAGTCACGTGGTATGGCATCTGTTCCCTGATTGGGTGTTGTAACTCTGATTAAACAGGAGCCTTGGGCGGTGGCTTCCCTCCGGGGAGGGTGGGGAGCATGTTACGGAGCTGCAGACCCAGGGCAGTGTAAACCCTTCCTTGTCCCTTCATGCACTGGGGAGAGTGCCCTGTTTGGTGTTTACAGGCGGCTACACGCAGCTTTACGGAGCGCTGGGCTCTTTCCCGAGGGAGGGGGAGGGACAGGCATCAACCGGATTCACTGGCTGCCTCGTGGAGTTTGCTTTGGGGACATTCTCCCCGAGTTCCTGCTGTGGTTGCTGAGACCAGCTCCCTGGTGCTGCTGCTTTCTCCAGGCACTTGGAAATCAAAGCTTTGATCTTGACTATTTCCCTGGCTGGTCACTGAATCTTGCCGTGCGGTTTGCTCTGGCAGTATCGCTGAAAACCCAGTTCCTGTGGCAAAGCTTTTCCTCCTGAGCGGTGTGTAACCACACCCGGCCGAGGCCTCCAAGACATGGGAGTTAATTGTGTTCTGTCAATATCCTGGGGCCTGTCAGCTGTGTCAGATTTAACGCCAGGATGGGTGGGGGTGGGAATGCTCCTCCATTACTCACCCCGGCTGAATGAGGTTTCAGTTTTATTATCTCCGGAACTAGCCAGTGTCTGGAATGTTCTGATTGAAGCCATTTGAAAACATGACAACATCCTCAGGACAAGGGGTGGCTAATCTCATGGAGCCAGAATGCATTAGCTACGTGCTGCGTACGGCGAGGAAAATGCAATTAACGCATTCCCGAGGACAGATGTCGTCCTACATAGGGGACACTGGAATGAAGACATCTGCAGAAGCCTAATGAAAATAAATGATCAGTTTGAAATATTCCTCCAATCAATAACGGCGCCTAAGCTGCCCCCACTTCTCCCCCGTCCTCAGACACCTACATCTAATGACAGTCACTTTGACCAGCTGCATTGTGTGATTTATACAACAGAGGGCTTGGGATGGCTCAGAATAGCTGAACAGCTGTTTGGAAATGAACATGGAAGGTAACAATACAATATAAGAACAGGGAGGTTTGCACAGAGCTCTGTCCCTGCTACCACCTGCCCAGCGGTCTTCCATTCCTCTGTCCCCCCTTTTCCCCACTTCCTAGCTAAGATCGCCATCACAGCAACGTTTGCCTTGTAACTGTGCAGAGAGAGTCATTCTGGGTGTGCTAAAGTCCTGCCTGATGCTGACGGAATAAGGGTGCTGAGTTTTGGTGCTGCCTCTAGGCTGTAGTCTCAGGTCTTACTGCCAACTGGCCCTGCAGATAGTCTGTTACCCTCATGAACAATGAGGAGACCTCACAGCTGCCAGATCTGTGCATGTGCAGCGTGGAGGCATGAGGTGTATAAGTACCGTGTGTGCTGAAGATTCAGGCTCCTTGAAACAAGTGTTGCCTGGTTGGGGTGATGTCATGGAGGGTTATGGTAACCCAGCCTCTGCAGTCGATATTTATAAACTACCCCCTTGGAATGAAATCTGCGGGTGGCATCTGTGTGGCTGCCGGTGGCTGTAGTACGGGAATGGGGGATGCGCCCTGGGGCCTGACGCTGACTCTCAGGTTGCCCAGGGTGAGAGTGTTGGGGTGAAATCCTCATGCTCCCTTGCAAAGCTTGAGTAACTGGACTTTGTGCAGCGGGCTGGAGGTGGAACATAAACCAGCCCAGCCTCCCCATGGGGGCCGTTATGACAGCCCAGAGAGACACTGTGAGCTGTCTGGGCCAGCGGCTGTCATTTATTATACGGGTGTATCTGTATGACTCTAGCACTGTGGGGCTCTGCTTTGGCTGGGGTCTCTGGCTGCTGTCTTGCTATAAACAAGGATGGCCCTAGTGAGCAAGGCCTGCTGCCTGCCCGTGCTTGTGGAGAAGACTGCTGAAGTTGTAATTGTGTCCCGACAGCAGTTGAGTTCCCGCAGGCCTTGGGGGGTCGGCTCCAAGCTCTCTGAGGTGGGCTCTGTGCCTTCCCCATACACTTGCGGCTGTAAGTGGAGCCTCTGCCATTGTATGGGGGCAAGACGTAGGATGCTAAGCAGAAGCTGCACTGCAGGAGGTGAGAAATTTCTGACCTACATGTTCTCCGCGGGTATAAACCCGAACCTCTATCCCAGCCAAGACTGCTCTGCCAATGAACTCCAACTGCAAAGCCGGCCCTAGGTTCTAACTCTCCTTCCCACACGTGCCACAACCAGGACTTCCCTTCGTTCAAATGTCCAGACAGGATTGCAGCTCACTTCCAGCTGCGCTTTGAGACACCAGCCAGATACAGCCGGCTCAGCCCCGGCGAGCGCTCAGCTGAAATGAAGTTTACCAAATGTAGTTGATTGCATGAGCATCTCGGCGACAGCTGGGATCAGAGCAAAAGGCCATGCAACAAAATCCATCCTGGTGACACGTCACTTTAGGATATTTCCCCTGTGATTAAAGTGCCATCACCTCTTTATTTTCTGCATGTGCTGAGGGCTGAGCCAGTCTGATTACATCCCCCACTGATAGGGCTGAAAAATCAGCACCATGGACAGATCAGACACTTCCAATCAACCCTTCTATCTCGGTGCAAGGGGGGAAATGTTCCTCACCACTGGTTTGACAAGAAACAGTAACTTCTTGCTCTCTGAAATGATATTTTATGGCTTTCTTCTCTAACTAAACTGCATCCTGCTTGAAAATAAAATCCCGTATGCTGCTGTCTTGTAACCAGTGCTCCTGTTTTTAAGATGAAATCAGAAAAGAACATAGTAATCCCTCCGTGCAGGTAGATATCAATGCATGGGAGTCGTCCGGCATGCCTGCTTACTGTGTGTAATATTCAAAGCTCTCCAACTTTCCCTGTGATTTTTTTTTCCTTTTTATTCCCAGTTCCTCACTGACAAGAGAAGTCTGACAAAATTTTGATCTGAGCCTATACATCCTCTTTATCCTTTTTCATCCTTTGGCACTGCTTTAAAAGCCACCATCTACTAATCCACTGCAGACCCACATCAAAATACATTCTCTTCCACACTGACACCACTAATAAATGTCAAGCAGATAGACTGCACCTCATCCGATGTTTATTCCATGAATCTCTGTGCTGAAATTGCACTGAGTACAGTTGAGCCTGTATATATTTATCCAGTGATCAAGACTTCTTAGACGAGAAGTGAGATGTAGGAAAATTCCTCCTTTGCATTCTGATATGACTGATATAAACAGCTGAATGATTCATAATCAATAGACTGCTTACAAAACACAACCCCTATTACAAATTCACACGTGCCCAAAGGGGCTGCTATCCTGGGTAGTGCAATCTCTATTTGTTTTCATACATTAAGCTCATGGAAACCTAAGCCGTTTAGTTCTAGGAAATTATTTTCCTGTGATGTCGCATTAGTAATCTTGGCCCACATTAATTTATTTTGATTTTTGCTTCTCTGCAATAATACCGCACCCATCCAACACTGTGGACACCCTTTAAAATACACAAAGAAATAAACAGGCCATCAGTTACTCCAGCTCACATAAAGCAGTTACAACATGGATATAACAAAGTGACAAACTCCCACCTTCTCACAAACTCAGCCTATAACAGTCTGTGGGGAAAGCAAGCGAACCAGAAATCGATGCCTGTTTGCAGAGGGGCGTCGTGTGGGTCTTACTATTTATCACTTTTATTGATCTTCCGCCCCCAAGTGCCTGGAGTCTAAGGATCTCCATTCCCGCTGCCCTTCAACGGGATGCTGGGGGTTATTCCAAGACAGTGTTAGACGCCAGCTTCCCTCCCCCAACATACATACACCCTCTCTCCCTCCCTCCCTTCACAGCACACACCAGCTCTCCCCACCCCCCTGCGGCACAAGCGCCTCGCTCCTCTTTGTCCCAACATAGCAAGGGTTGAGTGTTAATAAAAACCTACTGTCCTGGCCACTCCCCCCTAAAGAGGGTTACAGAGAAATCACTTGTGCGCAGCTTCCTGGAGCCACGGAGCAAGAATCTACCCAGAAACAGCAAACAGCTGGAAAGTCCCTTGGTGCCTTCTGGGTACGAAGGTCAAGGATGTCTAGCTCGATACAGCAGACTGACAGCAGGGCAGGGCTGTGCTCTGCTTGGGTCCAGGCAGGATTCAATGCTGCTGCTTGCTTGGCTCCAGGAGCCAGCATCCTTTCCAGGCGTAGCACAGAATCGGTGTGTAACTAAAACCCTCTGCAGACATGGTGCTCACGGTGCAGCTATCGGGGAGAAAGCTGTGTTTTTCCAAATGTTTCTGCTCCATGTTATTCATGTCACACTCACATGCGTGCACTCACACGCGCACACACACGCGCACACACACGCACACACACACACACCCACACACACACACACACACTGTCCAAAGAGCGCTTGCATTCTCCCTGTTTTTCTTGGGCTCACAGAGCAACAGCCCAGGAGATCTAAGTTACTGGCCATCAGCTAAGCCTACTCCCCCCTCCGCAGAGTATCTCCAAGGGGTTCAGCCATCTCAGAGCTCATTTCATACCTCATCCATTGAGTGACTGGGGTGTAACCGAGCTCCCTGCCCCTGTACGTTCGCTGGGCAGCGCCATTGTGTTAGAAGTAACGGAGTGAGATCATGCACACTCCTTGGCAGTTATCTGGGCCTGTTTCAAACCACCGTGCTCAGCTCAGGACATTTATTTCTCAAGAGCCGCCCAGCTGAGACCCCGCGCAGCCTCCGAGAGCGGAGTCCCAGCTCCTCAGCCGCATCCCGCCTGATCCCAAGGGCTGGGCTGGGCAGTCGGTATCACGGCAAGAGGCTACGCCTGTGCCCCTGGCATGAGCAGGCCAAGCCCGGCCAGGCTGCCGTGGGGGAGGGCAGAATGCCCAGAACGTGCCTGGCAATCCAGCCCCCAGCAAACGCTGAGAGTGCGTCTGTCTGGGGAGGGGCACCAGAAGCTGCCTGCCGAGGAAGCAGCTCGGTTCCATCTGCCAGGCCTGGCAGAGGGTCCGGGGTGGGTGTGCAAAGCAGGGCCTGCTGCTCGGTGATCGGGGAGAGCGCCAGGGCTGGCCTGCCCCGCAGGGACATTGGGCAACACCCGAGGCTGTTACCCAGCACCCGCCCTGGCAGGTCCTGCCTGTTCTCAGCAGGAAAAGACCTTCTGCCAAGAGCTGTCGCCCTGCCCATAAGAACAGGGAGAGGCCATCTGCTGTCTTGTCGTAATCCCTCCATCCGGCCCGCTCCAGCAGCGCAAAGCCAGGTGCCTCCTCAGCTCCTTTGCTATGATTTACTCTCTGCAGTATGCTGGGGCGAGAGGCTCCGTTGCACGGGCCCTGTGCGGACACCTAATCAGGGCCAGTCCCTGCCCCAAAGAGCTGACAGGCTAAGGGGCAGGGCAGACACAGGTGGGAGAAAGTATTTCGCCCCATTTCATGCAGGGGAAAGCGACAAGGCTGTGGTCACACAAGGAGTCCGTGGCAGAGCTGAGACTAGAGGCCAGTTCTCCGGAGCCGCCAGCCAGTGCCGCCTCCAGAAGGCCAAGCTGCCTTTCACGGCCTGCTCTCCCATCCAGTCGCCCTCCCTGGCAAGGTGGCAGCGTCACTCCTTAGCAGGATGACATCCAGCTGAATTCAGCTGCCACGCCCACCGGGCAGACCCAAGGCGTTCAGCGGTAGCAAAGATCCTCTCTCACAATGGGCCCTGAGCTCCAGCTCCAAGCTCCTGCATGTTGGGTCAGGCCTGTGTTAACCCAGCCTTGCCCTGGCGGAGGGTGACGCCTGGGGAAGTGGGTGTGCGGGGGAGAGGCAGCAGCTGTCGCTTGGTGCATGTCTGGGTGACATGACCGGAGAACACGTTCCTCTCCCTTTGTTATTCCCAATGCCCTGCTGTAAGGCCTGCTTCCCTCCCTGCAGAGCGCAGGGCCAGGATTTGGGTCGGAGCTGAGAGGGACTCGGTGAGTGGGGGAAGGGAGCTGCAGCTAGCCAAGGGCATCCGGCAGGAATGGCAGGGCTGGCTGAGGGCCAAATCCCGGCTGAATGTTCCTAGGTACTCCAGCAAGCGCCAAGGGAAACGTTTCCCCCAATCCTGAGCAGCGTCACACGCCCAGTGTAAATCACGGTTAATGCCAAGAAAACCCAGCCTGCCTAGTCTGGGCTGTTCGGTTCAGGTTCGTATCCCTCTGTCACCCGCAATATTGTACATGAAGCCATGTGACGAATATCTGTCACTGGTGGTTCCTTCTGTCTCCCGCGGGAACAGCTGTGTGCTGCGCTGTGGTTTGTTTGGGTAGGGATTTAAAACCCGGTGCTCGGCGTTCATTAAAGACAGCTGGTTGGAGAAACATGCCTGGCACTTGCAGCAGGAGGTGTGGGATCATCCTTCGTTCCCGCAGGCATTTGTTCCAGAGCCCCCAAGAAAGTTCTGCCTCGGAGTCTGCTCACGCTCCTGTCGGCGTCTACAAATATATTCCAGCCTCCCCATCCCCCGCCTTGGCTGTATGAAAACCGCCTCCAAGGGAGGCCGTCTGTGTTCCAAGCCCTTTGGCGCCGCTGGCCCAGCAGCCACGCTGAAAATGAAGATGCTGTTAAACTTTGCCCTCCTGTCCCTTTCTCCATAGCGATCTGGGAAATGCCGGCAAGTTCTGATCACGCTCTGTGCAAACATAGCCTGCAATTTGTTCCAGCTTGGAAATTACTAAGTAATTGTCTGGGCGGGAGGGTCCTTTCTGGGCTAGGTCTGGCTACATTGCAATAAAAGACCCTTGGCTGGCCCAGGTCAGCTGACTCATGCTAGCAGGGCCCCCATGAGGGGGGAGGGTCCCAGAGCCCTGGCTCTGAACATCTCCACTGCCCCAGGAGCCTGGGCCAGCCTCGGCCGTGTGGCGAGTCTGGTACCGCAGTGCAGCTGTACCCTTAGTGCAAAGATTATACAAGCAGGCGATTAATTTTTTTTTAGAGTGACTTCATGCTCGCTGATTCGGGTGGGGATTGTTTAAAAATAAATTGCCATTCAAAAATGTTCTGTTTTTACATGCTGACTGTTAAATTGTTCATCAAATCTCCCCTCGTTAATTACCCTGTTTTACAGGAGACAATAACAGCGGGATGCACTAAAGCCTAATTTAGTTCTTCGTTCATGGTTAAAATACCTTGAACAATTTACTCTCCCACTTACACATGGTTTATAGAATGCAGGGGTTGTACCCGGTGGCTGTACTGTAATATTCATGTGCAAGTGCAGAGAATTATCTTTCCACATCTGTCTCTAATTCACCACCTTCTCCTGGCATCGCCCTTTTTTGTGACTAAAATGAAATGTATAAAAACAAACGAAAGCTCCCGAGACATGAAATGCCAGAGCCTGTGTCACGGCACAATGCTAATGCTGAGGAATCCAGCAGCTGAAGTGAAGGGGTCTTGAAGCCAGGAGCAAAGCGCTCCTCAGGATTGAGCCCACATGACCAGATGTCCCCAGGTACTGAGCATCCTCACCTCCTGCTGACTTACAAAAACCAGGCCCATAATTTCTCTGGCAACCTTTATTCAGCCATATTGCTTATCTGTAGGGCCAGATTCTCAGCTGCTGTAAATTGGCATATCTCCATTGAAGTTAATGGAGCTGCACTGATTTTCACCAGCTAAAGACCTGGTAAATTGTCTAGTCCTCTTTTACTCATTGTACTTGAATGTACAATACTAACTCTTTGTTATTTTGAGCGATGCCGTATTCATGCAGAGTGCCCAGCGTGGCACAGCTCGTGTTGTGGCAGGCCCCCCAGCAAAGACAGCGCTGTGTGTATGGATTGGATTGGGGTTTTTCCATTGTGTCTGTAACATGTACTTGGGTAGCGATGTCTTTCCCTCCCTTCTGCAGCCCCACCCATGTTATAAATAGTAATTAAAAACATCCACTTCTGCAAGTTGCTGGCAAAAGTAATTTGCATTAAATGGCCATTGTGTGGCAGACTGTAAATTGACAGTGATGGGTCTGTTCAGAGAAGAAAGTTTATTTTCAGAAGTTTGATTCATTATGGCCACATCACATTTTGACAGCATGCGATGTGACGTTTGACACATCACATTTCCATGCAAGACAATGTAACGATTTAATGTACAACTCTGCTTTATACAGCAACACAGTGTGTCAACATCTGAAAACAAATTAAAGAGCTGAGATCCACCCCAATCTTACCAGGCAACGCAATTAATACATCCTAAAGATGAAAATGTAACAGACCCTTGGAAAACCTTCTTTCTTCTTCGCAGACAAATGCAGCAGTTCTCATAGCGCTTTAGAAAACAAGATTCAGACATCACCAATTTAGACATAAACCTGAGGACCTGGCCCAAGTGCAGATATTAAACATACCATCACATATTTTAACAGAAAATGGAAAACTTTCAGGAAGCTGTAAAACTGCTATGTATCAAATGGTCTGCCCTACTGAGACTGCTGTCCTCAGGGCACCCCTGGTTTGGCTAACAAATACAAAGGGCCAAATTCCGCCCTGTTGGAAAGTGGTCGCGTGGACCAGTGGCCAGGCACTGGACTGTACTCAGGAGATCTGGAGTACAGCTCTGTCACTGCTTGGCTTTGTGACTCTGGGTGAGTCTGTTCTCTCTGACCCTTTGCCTGTCTTATTGGCTAGACAGGCAAATCTCACCTATGTGACGGTGGAAGGACCTTCAGTTGGTGGGTGAAATTATTAATTCTGTGTAGCAAGGAGAGAGATTCAAAGCCTACCCTTGTGCACCCCCGGAACCCCAGGATCTCTCTTGGGCAGTTGAGTGGGGTTGCTTTCTTATTGTTTTGCCAAAAGCTATTTTAATGCGAGCAACTGCATTTCCTGACCCTGACTGATAGACTATGGAGATCAAAGGGATCTTCCCAAATGGCAGGTATTTGGTGAGTCCCCTCCACTTAGGCATGACATTTTGCCACGTGTTTCTAATGCGATGAGTGAAGTGTACGGGCTACACCACTGCAATGGCCGTTCTGCATTCCGGTCAATTCCAGCACGAATGTCCCTCGCTGGTAATGTCAGGACTGAGACTTCCAAGGCTACAAATGAGAAGGGCTCAGGACGTGTCTTGTGTGGCTGAGGAAAGCTGGGGAGTTGCATAACATGCTTCAGCCTCCCGAAAAGGCCATGTCTGATCTGGCTCATGTGATTTCCTCTCCCAGCAGGGCACATGCTGAATCAGTCCTGCGATGTTTTCATTCATGGAGAGTGCGAGGGGACGCCAAAACCACAGCTGCTGTTTGAAACGACTACAGTTTACTGTGCCGCGTTGGAGGGGCTTCCCGCAGTCTAGATGCTAGCGTTGCCCAGCCACAGGATATGGTGGGAAATGGAACATGGAATTATTCTGGCAGGACTAGGACTTCAGCAGATCTGATGTCTTTGTTACTAGTCCCTTGAGCCACAGCTGGAAGACCATCAGAGTTCTTGTAACTTGTCAAGTTAACGACCTTCTTAACATGTGTATTTGCAACCTGACGACTTGAGACTGCAGCTCATGGGCTTCTCCTACCTACATTCCTCTTTTTTTGTCAGTGTACTTGGGATGGTGCCATTGCACAGTTACTGGAGAGGGAGTGAGCAAATGTGTGTGACCCTGCTGTACCTGTACCGCACAAACCCCAGAGACCTGAAAGGGGAGAGTGTTCCCGTCCTGGTTGCCAGCCTGAGCCTCACATCTGCAGGGCAAGGTTAGAGCAGCAATAAATTAACACAACTAAACTAATAGCAGGCACAACGTGATAGCTGTCCAGAGTCAGTTTCACACTCACGGTATTACACACACACACACGCAGCCGGTACAATTGCCTCCTCCCCTAGGGCTGGCGCTTCACCCCAACAGGGACTTTTAGGTGTGTGAACAAACTCCTGACCCACACTCCACGCAGTCAGGGTAGCTGGTAGGTCAGGGGCCCCACATATCTGCTGGGTGATGGACTATAGCCTGGAAGAGCCGACATTCGAGTTCAGACTGTACTAGACAGGCATATCGACGTCTGAATGAGAGAACAAAGGCAGCTGCATCATAGCCTGAGCCTCACTAACATCAAGCGTGTACACACACACACACACAAAGAAATTGCTTCAGAGCTCCTGGTTACGAGTTCATGCAGAGGGAATAACTCTGTTGCTCTGGCTCACACGAGCCATTGTAATAAATTCTACTTCTCCTCGCAGAAACTGCATTATATCTTCACTTAATTTAACTTTGTCCAGAAACAGGCACAATGAATGCAATCTGGGTCCCAGAGTCTGTTCTTCTCAGGAGAGGTACAATATTGCCAATTTACATACCACTTACCCTGGGAAGTTTATATTTACAGCCTCCAATGGCTATTTATTCAGAGGTGCAATTGCCACGGCTCCAGAGCACCTAAATCTCACAAAAAGCATTTTCATTGCTCCATCAATCTCGCCTCTTCCTGAGGTTTAATAGGATTCGCTTAAAAATATTTAACAGAATAAAACCGCCATGACAGAATATCATTCCCTGCACCGCCTTGAAATACGAACCGCGAGCGTATCTCAGCACTGGGCCTGCAGCTCCGGCTGCCCTTTGCTTCGCACAGTTAGTTCCTCTGGCCCTGTTTGTTGGCCCTGGGTCTTTGGAAGCCGTTACCTCGAGATAGGGGTGAGTCTCTCATTAATTCCTGCCCAGCTGTCCTGGTGAGATGCTGAGCACCTGCCCCGCTTCTCCTCCTCCAGCAGGGAATGCAGGGGCTCTGCCTCTATCAGGGGCTCATCCATCCCCTCCCCTGCCATGCACAATCATCTCTACTCATGGTGGGTTTGACTGAACATCTGGCTGCAAAGGGGAGGGCTCTCTGGATAACCAGGGCATGGTTGGCAGAGGCTGGGCCCAAAGCCTGAGTGAGGGGCTGGCACTCAAGGGCTGCTGCAGAACTGCTCTGGAACTGAATAGCTGATGGATCAGGTACCAGCTGCTGGGTTTTGTAGGTCCCAGTAAAAGCAGCTGCTGATGCAAATGGCTGCAGAGACACTGCCAAAGTGCAGTGCCTGCTTCTTGTGCACTGGCCATAGTGCGCTGCACCAGGGTTTGAATCCCCAAAGGGGCTATGCATGCACTGCGCTTGGGGGGTGATACTATGGGCACAGGCTGCAAGGCTGCCTCATACAGAGCCCGGCGTTCAGGGAACCCTTGGCGGCTCCTCACCCCTCCTGAGCAACTGCTGCTGGGGAAGGGGGAGGATCCGAGGTCACAGCCTGGCAGAACTTTGCTGTCTGAGGTTCTGCCAAGCTGTGGTGAGTGACACAACGTCAATGAGCCGGTTGCCTGACAGTTCCTGCGCGTCCCTCAGTCCTGGGGTCTGTTTGGCCCCCACGCCGCGGGGGAGGCAGCCTGCTATCGAACGCCAGCTAGCCCCGGCACAGGCTCCAACGGGGGAAGCAGCAGCAGGAGTGGGCATCACTAAAGCAAAAGATTACTCCACGCAAAACCTGAATTGCCGGCTTGTAAATTCGTCCTGGGAACGTGCAGGATTGCACAGCAGTGACTCCAGAACGTCTGAGCTGCCATTCTAACTCCGATACGAGACGGCTGCTTTAGTTCAAGTCCATTATGGAATTTAAATACTGTGCAACTTAATGGAGACATTTATGATTGTACATAAAGCAGTGAACTGCTCTCCTATTATGCCAGGGGACTGTAATCGCATTTGGCTGTGTGCTGTCTGGCCATAAAACCACTGGAAGATGAGGTTTATCTTCGGAGCATGCCGAGCAGGATGTCTACCCAGCCAGCCCATGCTGCGTAAGGGCTGCACTCCGCTACGCACGGGCTACCGCTCCCCTCCCGCCGCACTGAACGACCAGGCAAGCCCCAAAACACTGATACTTGTGTCTAAATTAGGCTGCACCGCTGAAAACTGCTCATCAGAGGACGCCAGCTTTGCAATCCTGAGTCGACACTTTTAATGCCATGTGGTGATTGTGATGTGTGTGTAGCAGCCTGGGGGAAGGAAAAGTACAGGAAACTGCTACAAGCTTCCCCTCCCCCAGCTCTGCTACTGCCCTTCAGCCCTGTTTTGTGAGCTGGGCTGCAGAGGGAAGGAGCTCGCTGATGTAATGTCTCCACTGCTCCCCCTCCATCGAGCAGTTGCTTTGGCTTGTGGTTCAATATGCCATATGACAATGGGTTTTATTCTAGAGTGCACGGGATGGCTAAAAATTGGACCCCCTCGTCTCCCAGTGGTGCTGCTGCCCTTGTGACCAGACAATGCATGAGAATGAGTTGCTGGGTCAAAGCCAGTCTCCTGGGCAAGGGCCCCAGTCTTTAGGGTAGGGACCAAGCGTGCTACGGGGGGGAGAATGGAGAGGAGGTGGAGGACGCTGCTATGTAGCCCACTGGCATGAACACAGACTCCAAGCCTGCCGCAGCATTAGCAACCTCTGCCTCTCTGCACGCCCAGCCGGCACGAAGCCGGGGGGCACCAAATGTCTGAGCCTGAAAACAAACCAGCCAAGTGGGGGATGGACATGGTGAGCTGGGGAAAGGGCACAGCTCGGCCGGCGGAGAGAAGGGGCAGGACTAGGCCATAGAGAGAGCAGCAGACAGTAAAACCTGCAAGGCCAGTGTCTTTGCCACGCTAAGGAAAGCTGCTGCTGCTCCCCCCAAAGGCTTTAGTCCAGGGGAGAGGCTGGGTCAGTTTCCTGGGGGCCTCGGGCTCAGCTCTCCCCAGGCGGCCATTCCCCTGCGATGCGCCCAGGCGGGCCAGGCCCCGGCTGTCGGCCCTGCTGTGTACAGCTCCGGTGCTGGTTCTGCAGTGTTGCTTTGCGCTTCTGGCAGGACTGAGCCCTAACATTCTGGGCCTGTTAATAAATCAGGGGCTCCTAAAGGTCATTTTTAGTTATGGCCCATAAATTAGATGCTGCTTTTTAAAAATTTGGACCGACGAGCTGTCTTATCTCTGCTTTTATTAAAGCCTATAAATAACCCACGGTGCCTCTCCTCTGCTCCCCTTGTCACCGGAGATATATTGCTGGCTTCCACACGCGTCTTTATTACAGCTCAGTGCACCTCAGTGCTACTGCGCCACCCCAGGGAGCCTGTGCTCCTGGCGGCATCACAGGGCTCATTATGCAGCAGATTGTTGTAATTCAACAAAAATGGAACAAACAGAAACAAGGTCCTCGAGCTGGGTCGGTGTAACCGAGCCCATGCCACCACGCCTGCCAGCTGCACGACCCACCCTCGCTCCCCCGGTGCCGTCAAATGCAGCCTCATTCCCAGTGTGGCTGGCTTTTGTTCCCAGCCATTCACAGCCGCTCCGCTGCCCTGCCCTGGCGTCTGTGTGGTGCAGTGATAACGGCCTCCCTTTGTTGGAGGTGGAAGATGCTTTTCAAGCTCATTGTGATAAAACCTCATTTCCAATTGTGCAGTTAAACAGCTCCTGTGCTCGAAGGGCATCTCCCGCTGCCCGGCTTATTGTCAACCATCAGTAGGAAATGGCAAGACACCCAAGGCTACCTCTGCCCTGGATAGCGCGGATGCCCTGTGCACCAGCTCCCCTGCAAAGGCCACCTGCCCTGGGATGGACATTGCAACACCAGATGAGCCCCAAAGAGTCACTTCAGACTTGGCCTCCACTGGCTGCTTCATCCAGCAAGGCCAAGGGCCCCCCTCTCGCCCCGCCAGCAGAGATCCCGGCTGTGCACAGAGCCTGCAGGGCAGGGAGAAGCAGTCCCATGGCCCTGGTGCTAACACCGTGGAGCTACGTGTTAATCGGGAAGACGTCTGCAGTGGCTCTCAAATGACACTTCTTCCGGGACGTTGCTTTGTTCGCTCGGAGAGGACCCATCTGCAGGGACAGCTTCAGGGGAATTTTTTTTTAAACCTACTCCCTGCTTCCCGTCATGCCATGGGTTTGATCATCGGTCTGGGAGCCAGCATGCTGCAGGCCTGGGCATTGACCAGTGTGTGTTGTCAGTGCACAGCCTGGTCCCTCTTGGCAGTGTCCCAATGGAAGCAGAGAGCACGACGCTTCATTCACGAGCCAAATGTAGTTAGCAGCTTGAAAGCTGGCCGGAAAGAAAACTCCGAAGTATTAGCTACTGCCCCCCACTCCAGAGCCACAGAGCTGGGGCGAAGGGGGGGGGGGCTGGAAAGCAGCTGGCTAGGATCCAGCGAGTGATGCGCTCGCTTCATTAGCATGGAGATGCTGGGAGATTAATACGAATAGGAAAGACGCAGCCATTTCCGTGACACTCGCATTGACAAATCGCTGATTAGGATGATGGATGGTGCCGGATCTTCATGATAATTAGCAATTGTTATGCTCCCTCCAGACCTGGGTGCTCGTTAATAGTCCCCAGAATCACGTCTCCTTCTATCCTGTCCCCTTACAGGGCTGCTTCCCAGGGGCCAACTCGAGTGACCTTTGTGTGGAACTCTTCCTTGTCCCCACCGGGCCCGAGCGAGCCACAAACCGCGAGCGCAGCCACGGAGCCGCGGCGACAGCTCTTCCAGAGCCTGCAAGCCCAGCCCTCCTCCAGTGCCTTGTGAAACGCAGCCTGCCCTCACTGCGTGCGCTCTCCTGCCGTGGCCCCAGGGAGACAGGCGGGGTAATCTGACCAGCCCCATCCCTGCCTTCTGGGAGCCAGGGGCCCGGCTGTCCACACTCCACTGCTCATTTCCAAGGGGCTGTGCTACTCAAACAGGCCTAGGCGTGTGGTGTTGCAGCAAGATTAGGAGGAAGCACCCCATTTCCTGTACTTCCTGGGTGGGGTGGGGTGGGGGGTGTTCCGTCAGGGAGACCAGCTGAGTTCCTTCTTCCGGAGCAGGTGTATCTCCACCCCGCCCCCCCTCCCCCGCCTCTTTTTGTCAGCTTTGTGGAAGAGCTTGGCCTGTGTTCTAAGGCCATTCCCGCCTCCCCCAGAAACCCCCCCATGGTTCTGGGCAGCTGGCAGCAAGCTCTGGGCCCTGCTCGTGTTTAAAAGTGAATGTTCCCCAGAATGGTGACTCAGCCACACTGCCAGGTATAGAGCAACAATCGCAGCCAAGAGCCCGGGACAGTCCCGCCGACAGACCACGTCCAGCCCGGGCAGAGACGGTACCTGTGTGTGCCACCCGAGAGCAATGGAGCTGGGCCTCCAGGGGCTACTGCAATGAACACGATACACCAGAACGGTGCAATGGAAACCCCATGGTTTGCCCTTCCTCCGCTTTGCAGATCTTCGGCCTGGCTCTTGTTGTCTCATGCTCGAAGCATTTGATTTGCCTGGGCATTTAATCTTGATTGACCAGGAATCTCAGCGGCTGCAACCACAGCATTTATCTTCCTCATTGTTTATCATTTTTCGGAGGACGTTTCTACTGTATCTTTAACATTTTCAAGTAACTTGTTTTTTGTCCCGGTTTCCTGTGAATTCCAGGACTTGACAGGGAAACCGAGTCAGGAAATCAATGATGCATCTGGAATAAATAAAACTGTCACAGCAGGAAGAACCACAGAACACACTTTTACAATATTCTGGTCACATGCAGGGTGACCTGGGGCAAGGTCCTTCCCTTTCACCCTTTACCTGTCCATGGGACAGGGTCTGCCTGGGCCCCTCCCACCAGTATGGGGCCCTGAGCTCCGCTGGGGCCTCTAGGCTCCATTGTACTGCACATAATACTCATTATTTAATAATAGCAACAATAATAATTCCGCCTTTGGGAAGTGAAATTCCAAACTCCCTTCTGTTGCCAGGTGTCAAACAGACTGTCCCTGCAACAATGGTCCAGTTCCGCAGCATGCTCTGCAGGTCTCAGGAGGTTGATACAGCGATGCTGGTTTCCCTAGCTGAAGAGCTGTGCCTCACCTGGAAACTGAAGACACCTTTTTCTGGATACTAGAACGTGATTTAGTCAAGCTGGTGTGTGTGGCAATGAAACAATTACAGTCTGGTTAACTCCTCCGCACAAACCATGGAGCTGGTGCATCAGATTCTGTACAGGGGGAGAACTGAGGCACAGGGAGGTTAAGGGACTTGCCCAAGGTCACACAGGGAGTCTGTAGCAGAACTGGGACTTGAACCCACTTCACCAGAACCCCAGTCCAGGGCACAAGACCAGCCTGCATCTCTCTGTTTGGCCTGGAGCTTGTCCTTCCACAGCCAAGCCACATGCCCACAAGGACAATTTTTCCAGCCTTTGCTCCAGGTGGAAGAGGTGACAGACATTCATTTCACCCCCACTCCCCTTACTGCAGGGAACCCCCATTTCTGCGCCTGCAGCACAGCCCACTCTGACTGAGAGGCCTCCTCTTCCTGCCTTTCTCTGCGTGGCCGAGAGCACATGGACCATTCAGTAAAGCCCAGCACGTGAGCGTGTGCGGAGCCACCATCCCGGCAAATTACTCTGCTTGTTAGGATGATCAGATCGTACGGTCCATTTGCGGAGTGGCGGGGGAGTGGCGGGGGAAGTACAACTTACCCATATCATTGCCCATGGCTCATTACTGGTTTTGTACTAAGGCAGCATGTCTTGGAACGGGTCAAATGCCGGTCAAGGGACAGGCCCAGCAAGTCCAGAAACTTAGGCAAATGTCCCTGTTTGTTGCAATTGGCCAATTAACAAGCTGGAACTTCAAAGACAGGGCAGTTCACCTCCAGCTAATGGGTTAATAGATTCTCATTGTGAAAATATCACAGCGCCTTTCTGGACAAGGATTATTAATGAGGCCATAAAGCCAGTGATAATGGCTCAGGTAATTGCTAGTAACTTACTGTGAGTGCTGATTAGGAACTGGAGCTGGGGGTTTCCCATTGTGAGGAAGTTATGACAAGGGAGAGGCTGGCCTGGCCCCTCTCTCTGCCTCCTTGGCCACTGAGTGAGAGGAGTTCACAGTGCTCCATGCAGAGCAAGGCCGAGGGTCAGTGGCAATAACGCTGGGCAATGCCCTTCGAGAGACCTCCTGGCAGGTTCACCTGAGTACCCTGGTCAGCAGTCCTGGCTGAGCGTGTTGGGCCCTCATCCCCCTGTGAGCCGACTCCACGAAGGAGCGAGCAGAGGCAACAGTCGCAGGGCCCGAGGGGCCACTTCATGGAGTTTAAGGCAGAAGGGACCATTAGTCCAACTACTCTGATCTCCTGCCTAGCGACCCAGTCACCCCGGCACTGAGCCCAGGGACTCGTCTCTGACTAACGCATCTTCCAGACCCGGCTGCCTAGTGTCCTCTGTGCCCGGGAGCAGGCAGGCGTCCCCCTCCGGGAGGCCCCCACCTGGCTGACCAGCTCTGCTCCCCAGCCAGTCTGCTGCTTTGCTGCAGCCGCTTTTCCAGTTCGTTAGGGCCAATCGCTGACATTGCCCAGTTCTGCTGCAGTCCAAAGGGCTCCCTGTGTCCAGCAGCTTTGATCCTAGCAGCAGTTTAACACTCGGGGAAAGCTCACCTCAGCTTTGTTGTTTTATTTTTTTAAGCAAATCTCTGTTAAAGAGACAGGGAAGCTGGTTGCCCAACGACTTGCATTTTGGAGACCGTAAAAGGCAAGAAATCTGAGTCTTTCCTTCGTTTTCCTTTAAACACAGAAAACTGCAGAGTTGATTCCAGCTTGCAGCGAGAACAGCACATCTGGAAGGAGAATCCAGTGCTGGGCACGGCCAGATGCTGCGGGGCCAGACATTCACTCAATACAGATATCAAAAAATCCTCCCAGAGCAGGTGGCACCTGTAAACTGCCAAGTCCTTCCCCTGACTAACCTGTGGTGCACCTTGTATTTTACTGTCATCTCTGCCATAACGGCTTATCGATCCCTCGGCTCATCACCAGAGAAATATACATTCCAATTACAGTTACAGCTGTCAGTACAGGGCTCAGAGAGGCTTTAGCAGCAAATTAGGGGTGATGGCCCTTCCACGTTCCATTTATCTCCTTGCTAGGGCTGCTGGGACGCCGGGAATCCGAAAGAGAAGTTCAGCAGCGAGCAGAGGGAAAGATCTGAGTGTGACATAGGGTGTGACGCACACAAGTGCCAGGAAGAGAACAGACTTTGGGTCTAGGCCCAGTCACAGGACAGAACGTTTAAGAACAGCTGTGCGGTGCACTGACAAGGTAGCTTTTCCCGTGTAACTGCTCCATGCTTGGGCCACAGGCCGGCAGGAATCTCACCTGGTTTTTGTGCTTTCTAGTTTCTGCATTTCATAAGCTACAATTAATTCAGGAAAGTTATGCAGAAGAGCTATAAATCCACCTGCTTCAGGACATGAGCCAACCTCTATCTATCAGGGTCAGGAAGGAACTTCCTTTGGGACAGTTCCGTAACTGTGGGGCTCTCACATCCCTCCCGCTGAAGCTGTGGTGTCAAGCCATTGTGGCGGACAAGAGATCTGGTTGTATGGGCCCACGGAGATGACCGTATGCAATGGGGAGGAGGAGTGTTTGTGGCGAGCAGCCGCTCTCATATGTAACCTGACCTATGATCTGTGCCATTAGTCACATGCTGGTGCTGCTAAATCTGGCTTTGTTCCTGGTTCAGCCACTTTGCCTGGTGGGCACGAGGACAGGACTGAGGGAGGCCTTCCCCACTTCGAGCCTGCAAAGCGTCTACTGGCAGTGGAGTGAATGGGAGATGCAGGGTGACATGCAGGGAACCCAGCTCTGCAGGCTCAGCTGGTCAGTGTTCACAGCTCCCCTCCAGCACTGCGCGCCCCAGGGAGGACAGGCTGGTCACCTTTATTATAATATTATTATTATTACCTGACTCAGTGCTTGCAGACACATGGCGCTTTGAAGCTGGTTTCCGCCGGGCTCAGCAGGACAGGAGAGCGCCATGACGTCATGGCTGTGCACAGCCCTCAGCTGCACAGGGACGTGGCGACAGGGCCAAGCTGCATGCCGCTTTGCTCCAGGGTGGATGGGGGTTTCTACCTGAATGTGGGATTGTCTGTGGGATTGGCTACTGCTGACGGGGGCTTGGCAGCGCTAAGCCCTAAGGACAGAAAAAGTGACTGGGAATGTGGACATTTAAAACAAGTACCCAAACCCAAGCTGCTCCTTTGAGAGCAGCGGCAGCTTGTCACTTCAGCCAGGCCCTCCGCTCTCCTTGTAACCCCATTTCATCTCTCTCTCCTCCCACTCCCCCGAGGGCTCTCTGACACACTTGTCTAGCCGATAACACAATACTCAGCTGGACAAATTAACACACACAGCAGCGGCTGGGCTGGCGTTGTGTACAGCTACGGGGACGTGCTCACTGCAGGACAGCTGAAGGTTCATTGGCATCATACAAGGACTGGTTCAATTATTGCCTGGCTTGACTTAGATTTAGCTAAGTTGTTCCCAGTCTGGGGTAATGGAGGGGGACAAAACGTATGTAGGGGAAAATGAATAAAGGAAGTGAGACCAGAGAGAGAAGGACCATCATCAGTAAGAGGCATAAATGCTGCTAAGGTGATTCGGTGACTCCTGCTGGGTCACTTCCATTGGCTTCATTGCAGCTATTCCTGATTTACACCTGTGAGTGAGAGTGAACCAGCCCCCCACCTTGATAGTTATCGATTCAGAAAACAACACTGACTTTCCCCTGCTAAGTGTTAATCCAATTGCCAGTGTAACTAGGTGACTGTGAGGGTTAGAATTATTTCTGTAGTGAACCAAATTATCTTCTGCTCCGGCTAAAAGGTTTGTGCAATGTGATATTCAGGGCACTTCCAGGGCTAGATTCTCCTCCCCCATAAACTGGTGTAAATCAGGACTCCTACAGCAGGATTCCCCTGGGGTTGGCACTACCAGGTCTAGCCTTGGGTATCTCCCTTGAGTTAGCTGCACGGTTCTCCCCAGTTCTCCCTTTCCTTGTGCGTTTCCCTTTCTGCCTTTGCTCGAGTCGTTGCTTTGTTCTAAAACCTCTTGTTGCAGCCCTAGAGCCCCTTAGACGGAGAGCTGAACTGCTGCTGGCAGATGGGGTAACTGCAGCAGAACCAAGAACATTGTCCTGGGTGGAGGGAGGCGTTCTATTTTCTCCACTCTCCCCGCTGCCGGTGTCTGGGGCCACCCGCCAGCCAGCCATCAACAGGGAGATCATCCTTGTGTGCCCGGTCATTATCCGCAGGGATGGCGAACGCCTCGGCTTGCCTGGATGCCTGAGTGGATGTGGATAAAGCTGTGTCTTGGGGAGGAAAGGGATCCATCGATGTGCCAGCAAACACCAACCCCCTACCATGCTGTGCGTCTGGGGGCGCGCGCACACACACACACACAAACACACACACACACACACTTTCATACAAGTCCTGCTGCTTCACTCTGTGACCGTGGCCTGCCCTGTGCCGCTGTGAAAGGGGGATGATCCCTGCTGGGCCTGCCCGGAGCCCCGCCGCGGTCAGTCTTACCCAGCACCACACGCTGTGTGCAAAGAGCTGTGCTAGGAATGCTTTGCACCATTGCTGCCATCCGCCTTTCCCATCCTGCTGCCACCGCGCTGCAGGATCTTCCCCCCAGACCCCATGTGAGACTGGTTAGTGCCAGAGGGCTGGTTCAGGAGAGAGCCCAGCTCCAGCCACGCCGGCGCTTCTCTTCACTGGGGATGCCGGCAGCGTGGGACCGGGGTAGGGGGACAGCTACTGGCTGCTACGTGGACAGGCCCAAATTTTTGACCTTCAGCCTGGCTGCTTCCCAGGCCTGGTCTCATCCGGATCCTTATCGCTCTTTGTGACAGCACAACAGAGAGGTGCAAGAGGCTGCAGCTGCCCTTTGCACCACCTGGGGGGCTGCCAGAGGTCAGTGCTTTGCCCAGGGAGCAAGTCCCTATTCCCTTCTGCCTGGTTATCCCCCAAGACGTAGCCTCCTCCGTCCGGGGCCAGACTCATGCTAAGCAGCTGTTCTTACAGCCGCGGCTCTGTTCAGAACAGTGGTATTCAGCAGGCCTGGTCAGAGCATCCCATTCTCTCTTACGCAGGTCACCAGGCCAAGTGCTGGAGCGGCTAATAAGGTTTAAGCTCCATTCCCTGAAGCAGAGCAGTTGGTAAAACCAGCTAATCCCAGCGCCAAGGGAAAGGTTCCATCCTGGCCCCCGCCGAAGGTCAGCGAGGCTCAGCGCGCGCCGGCGGTGCCTGCACCGGGAATGCCTCCACGAGAGAGTGCTGCGGGAGGAGCCCCACTGCCAACCTTTGCTGCTGCAGCGTCCGGTGCAGGGCAGCCCCATGGCTCTTGCCAGCATGAAGGCTGCAGCGAATGCCGGGGAGCGGAGCTAGCCACTCTCTCTCGTGTCATGCTAACAGCGGCTGGGCCCCTAGCGGGACCCCCTTCCCAGGGCATCCAGCAGAGTGATGGAGGTCATGGGCACTGTGTGACATGGTTTTCTGCCTGCCCCAGGCCCATCAACAGGGTATCTGGGCACCTTGCTCTCCATGACTAATTTAGCGGAGCTATTTCTCAAGCTCTCATCACTGGAACACTGAAGCACCATGCCGGCTTCCCACGCGTTCTTGCTGTGTGATTACTTCCGATAAAATCCATGCTCGATGGGGACCCCATCCTGAACAAATCTTTCCCAAACCCCCCTCTTCTGGCCTTCAAACAACACCCCAGCCTTGCCAAGCTGTGCATCAGAAGCAAGCTCCCCACAGACACAGACCCACCAACTCAAAGCAGCACCAGACCCTGTCAGAACAACAGATGCAAAACCAGCAGCCATCTCTCCACTGCTGTGACGGTCCAGTTCCCAGGGTCCTACACAACATCCAGTGCACTAAGAGCCCCAATAACAACAATGGGGGTGAAACCAGCCAGTTACTGCGCTTTTGAGCAAACTCACACAGGAAAATGGTAAAAGATAAAAACACCCTATCCCCTGTGGGCGAATGCTTTTCACTACGTGATCACGCCACATTGGCTCTCTCAGTCCTCCTTCTCAAAGGAAACCTGCACAACCCCTTCCGCAGAGGAGCCTGGGAACTCATATTCCTAACTGTCCTAGACACCAAAAAGCTGGCCTCAGCAGAGACACTAGTTTTATGGCTCATTACAACAATTTGTAACCTACTAACCCTCCTTTGTCCTGTGACTGCAGAGGTGTTAATGGCCCAGTTCACTTTAACTGGTCTCCTGCCACCCTAACCCTATATGCATAACAATATGTTCCACCTCCTATAGGGCTGTGTCACTCTGATTACCTCTCCTAGACCTGAAGAAGAGCTCTGGAAAGCTTGTCTCTGCCACCAACAGAAGTTGGTCCAGTTAAAAATTTTATTAAAGTTAATGTTTAAAATTAAATATACACAAGTTAAGAGGGAAGGTGCTGTACATCTGGGGTCAGGTTTGAGTTATGAAGGATTACAGATATCGGTTACAAGGTTCACGAGGTACAGACATTTCACATAACCAGCATAGACCCAGATTGGGATGCGGGAGTTTTTAAGGCATCAGTGGATAAGTGGGCTCGGGTACGCCACCCATGGAATGTATTTATTACCTCTCCCCCACCTTGTCTCATTACTTTCCATGGCAGGTAATCACATTCTGGTGAAGGAATATGCCAAGGTCAACTCCCAACATGTCACATCCACCCAGTCTGGAGCACGGACCTACCCACACGGATGCTGGCACAGCTCCACGAATGCAATGGGATTTGGGGGGATATTTTGGCAATGTTTGTTGTCAGAAGGGGGTCGAGGTGCAATGAAGTTTGAGAACCCCTGGGATTGATCTTTCTGGGAGGCTCCAGCCAGGCTATCAAAGGCAAACACGAATGTAGCAAGTATCAGAGGGGTAGCCGTGTTAGTCTGGATCTGTAAAAAGCAACAACGAGTCCTGTGGCACCTTATAGACTAACCAATGTATTGGAGCATAAGCTTTTGTGGGTGAATATCCACTTCGTCGGATGCATGTCACACGCGTCTGACGAAGTGGGTATTCACCCACGAAAGCTCATGCTCCAATACGTCTGTTAGTCTATGAGGTGCCACAGGACTCTCTGTCGCTTTTTACTAATGTAGCCGTTGTAGCTCCGGCAGACAGTGGCTTTCCTTTGGTGGGCTGGACAGCTACAATTAGCCAGGAGGTTTGTTGCAGGCATTTTTCAGAGGGTCATTTCCTCCTGGGAGAGGTTGGTACCATGCTAAGAATGTTGTTGAATATGCAAGACGTACACATGGTAATGGATGGGGCTGTGATGCTGTCCTCTGTTGCGCTGCAGGATCTGTTCTAGAAGTGAGTTGATACAGGGGGGTTGGTGTGTTGTACAGAAAATATTTGCAGACCAGTCAGCTGCATCAGCCTAGGAGGTGGGAGGGAAGAACACCAAAGTCAATGTCAGCTTATGGAACCAGTCCCTGCAGTGGGGCCAGTTATAAAACTGTGACCAGCTATAAGGAGAAAGCGTCCAACATGAGTAGAGCGGAGAGACATTGACACTGTTCAATACGACAGCTTAATCCAATAAGCCAGAAAACCAGCCTCCACTTTAGCCAATTCAAGGAATTGCTCAAGTGTGGCTCAGTGAGATGGAGATCCAACAGCTGTGGAACTATTTCCTGAACTGCAGAGGTGAAGGAGCCCATTTCATACCATTAATTAATGCCAGCTCATGAGACGGGTGTTGGGCTGAAACAACTCAGTTCTTGGCAATTTCCCTTTCGTTTTTCCTTTCTCCACACAAAACACTAAGTTAGAGACAAGATTTGTCAGGCAACAGATGGGGGCTGATCTTGTGGGTTTACAGCTCCAGACTCTGCCTCAGAGATCTGAGGTCAAGTCCCAGCTCTGCCACAGACTCTCTCTGGGTGACCGTGGGCAAGTCTCTTAATCTCTCTGTGCCTCAGCTCACCGTGTGTAATGAGAGCAATGGTACGTCCCACTGTGTGGCCGGGGGTGTTGGGAGGTCCAAACTAGTCACGTTTGTGATGCTGAAAGTGTCCCATGATCTTTTAGGAGGGATATATCTTGGGCACCTCTGGCTCAACCCCCCCAAGGGGAGGCAAACCAGCAGAAGTTCAGGGTTTAGGCAGTTCCTCCTGCTGAGCCCCGGGGGACGGCCAAGGTCAGGCATTGGTTTGTATTTCTGGGCAGGGGTCGGTTGAGTCGTCACCTGAACAATTTTTTTAAACCTTGGTTTGGTCTCCAATTAGCCCCAGCGCCTCCCCTGCTAACCTTGCCTTTCAGGCTGACCTTTCCCTCCCGTGCAGGGAGGCAGCCGCTAATGATTTCAGTTATTTCTGCGTGCCGCCGCATGCAGCCAGTGGAGGGTTTGTCTCAACATGACAAGATTTCAATTATAAATGGCTTGATTTACAAAGGCAGCACCTTCAGCACGCGGCTGGCAAGCTCCCTCGGAGAGGCGGGGGTGTAGCAAAAGCGTTTCCTCACCCAGTGATTAATGAGCCCCACACCCACCTGTGCAGGACAGGCTCCTGCGTCCATGTTTAAAGGAGTCAGGCCGCACCTGTGCAGCCTGCCCCTTCCAGAGGAGGGCAGCCCCTGGGCCAGGGGTTCTCAATCTATTACCATTGTGGGCTGCGTATGCAGCTCTCTAAGTGTTACGTGGGCAGCATCCACACAATACATATACTACCCTGAGGATGTCACACGGGCCGCAGCTGAGTGCCAGTGGCCTGCAGGCGGAGTACCACTGGCCTAGGCAAAGATCCTGGATCCGTGGTCTAGACTCGCTCACCCCTCCCGGCTGCACATGGACTCGCGCTTTCTGCAGGATCCTAGAGAGTAGAGTAGTGAGTCCCGTGGCACAGGGGAGAGGAGAACTGATGGAGCCGATGCGTTTCTGCTAGAGAGATGAGCGGTAGGCCCCCACTCCTGCAAACAAGCATGCACGTGACTTAAGCACCTCCTTAGTCCTGCTGAAGTCAGGAGTAAAGTGCTGGTAGAACTGGGGCCTTATTTCCCAGCTGGAGAGGCGAGTGCACTATCCCCTTGACTTGCTAAAGCCTCTGATGATTTCCTTACAGTGCCCGTGTGATTTGCTGAGACAGCTCCTGGTGGAGGCTGGCTACATTAATTGGTAGACCGCGGGGAGCACAGAGGAGTTCAGCTTCCTTCTAGCAGCTGTCGCTACTGTCAGGATGCTGAAAAGGGGATTTTGTTTCTGTAGATTAGCATTAATATTCAAGCCCCTTGAGAGAGGAAATAGGGGCTGACGAAGAGTCGCACTGAATTGGTTATTTCTAAAGGCCTGTGTCTGTGCTGCGTTTGCATGTAACGTGCTGGCTATACGCTGCTTTCGTTTACTCAATAAAACAATGATCGGCCTTACGCACAGTATTCTACAGTGGTTTTCCCTCTCCCCTCCCTGCAGCAACATCAGAATAGAGAGTTTGCATCTGTACTGACAGCGAGATTGCACTGCTGATAGCTCCAAGGTTACCCGCTCTTTGGAAGAACGTTGAGGGATCCTTCACTTCCTGAACAACTTCTGGAAACAGGCAGATGGAGACAGCTCTTCACCCAAGAAAGTACCCAGGATGGATTGTTGAGGTAGAACACCGGGCAAAAAAATCTCTCTGGATGGGCTTCCGCCTTACCCGCCACCCGCAGCAGGAGGGGAGGGTCTCCTTTCAGCACGCACACTACTTAATAAACCATTGACACATGTCACACCTTGCCAGAGCTTAAACTACTAATTGGCTGATAATTGCCATCTGTGCTAATTGGTGCATTTCACTGGAACACCTGAAATAAACCCACACAGACCAGTCCTGGCACAGCTGGCATTGGGTTTCACTTATGCATATAGTCTCTCTTTATTGCAACCTTCAACCATGAGTCAATACATACAAAATTAACAAAAATGTCAATAGAGCTTTATTAATTATATTATTATTATTCCAAAACAATAGTGATTCCTGGAGACGCCGGACTAGAATTCAAATAGTGAAATGTACAGTGTCCCTTGTGTTCTTATATTACATTTGTTTGAAACTTATAAAAATATATATTGACTTTTCCAGTATGTATTTACAATATATAACATGTGGTTAATGAATATCAAAAAACCTAAACTGCTGAACCAACTTGATTCCAATTTTGGTTGGGGGTGGTGGTGGAGGAGATTTAATACCTTGCTAGTTTGAACAAACTCACACTTCTTAAATTAAAGAATGGAGCTAATTTGTACTGAGTGCTTTTAAGCTCAGCACTTTGGACCATCCTCATTTCAGGCTGTCCCCTCCCTCAGGTCTCATGGGTACCGACGCTATTGACTATGACGCTAGTTTTCCTACTTTAAAACCTCCCCTCACTATCCCCCAGCAGAGAGACACCAGCTTGCCCAGCCCCATTTTGGTATGGGATCATGGGACCTGTGGGTAGTGTCCAGAGACCCTGATCAGATTAGGGCCACCTTGTGCAGGGCACGCCCCACACAGGTAAGTCCTTCAGGACAGGGCCTGCCTTCCTGAAGACAAGATGCAACAAGCGGGTTTAACAAACAATGGGAGAGGCGATGAGGAGACCAGCTCCGACTGGCACAGCCGGGAATGCCGGTACCAGATGGCAGCCTGTCCCCACACGGGCTCCCAACGCAGCTAATGCCGGCAGAGCTGAACAGCAGGGACACTTTACAATTATCGCCCCCACAGGGACAGCCAAGAGCTGCAGGCAAAGTGCCTGTACCCTGGCAGAGTCGCATTTCCAATGGAGAGGTATTAGTTAGGGATTATACAGAAAAGCCCTTCAATGTTGCTCCCTGCTAGTGGCTTGAGGTGGCAGTTATGCTACCAGGGGCAAGGAGTGGAAAAATGAGTCTGAGGAAGCCAATAATATGCCGAGATGCCTAGCATGAGATGGGGATGACACGCTCAGGTCTGCTCCATACACTTCCTGAGAAATACCCCCAGCCCTGGCAGCCACGCGGGGTACAGAATCCTCGCCGGAAGGGAGCCAGAGACTAAGCAACAAAAGGAAAAGCCAAAGTGCAAGAATAATGGCCGCATGTTGAGCCTTCAGCCGAGACCTGAATCCAAGTTTATCCTTTGTAAGTTGACAGAATTAATTCCTCCCGATAGCATCGCCCTATGTTCGCAGCATGCCAAGAACAGCTTTGCCTGTCGAGTGCTTTTTGCACTGGTACTTTTGTTCTGATCGTCATCATCCAAAGAAAATCCTTTGTCACAGAGTTGTTAGCAGATTAATGCAGAGGCACCCGAAGGAGCTTTGCGTGAATTTGAACAGACAGCCTGGAAGGTGGGCAGATGGACACCCCTCCCCCCAAAAAAGAGATTGTTTCACTGGAGCATGCAGGGACAGAGGAAGCAATTGCTGATAAGCCTCTTTGAAGAGGGAATTGAAGCTGCAGTTCAAGGCCAGTTGTTTGCACTAAAAAAATAATTGACCTGTGAGTCCGGAGTCATTTCTGGTTACTCAGGTACCAGTGTCTTTCCAAGGGCACCTCTTGCATGAGAAAACACAGGTTCTGCAGGCATGATGGGGGGGTGCAGAAAATCCATCCCTGGGAGCCTGGCCTATTGGCCATACGGGCATGTGCTGAACCGGGACACTCACTACCAGCCTGGCAAGTCCTCCTCACTTACCCAGACAAGGAACTCACCAAGGGGGTGATAACCTGGGGGTTTTCAGCACCCTCCTGCAGGGAAATGCCGGTTCTCACTGGCCACCATGTCGCTTGCCAAAGCAGATGTTGACAAGGTCTTGGTGCCTGAGGAGGTCACAGAGCCTTTGCGTGTTAAGCTCTTTGGGCCGCTTTGCTCTGCAGAAGGACATCTGGGATCTAATGGCTGTTCTGTTTGTTTCATGCTTGCAGCCAGAGCCCTGGCTGAGGAAAAGCACCCAGCCTTTGGCCACTGGGAGCTCAGCTGTTTACATACAGGATAATGGCCCCGTACCTAGAGGTACAGAACTGTGGCCTGGCTTAGGGCAGTGAGGCTAATGGGACAAGCTAAAGAACTCCAATTTGGGTTCAGGGGCTTTTCCCACTCCCGGAGCAGGGGAGGGGAAGGGAGACCAGAGCACAATCCTACTTGGGTGTGGATTCTGACACACACACACACACACACACACACACACACACACACAGTGTGCCTTAGCCACATTAACGTCTACAATCTAATCCTGTGGTAATTGCATTTATTAGCTCCAGTAAAGCCTGCTGATTACCAAAAAGGGTTCTTTATTCTCCTCTAAATAGGTCAGATTACACTAATGTGCCCATGGGGGAGAGGGAGTACTGTGGCAGGAGCATTAAACCTTCCTTACAGCCCAAGTGATCAGGGTATCCCTGTGACTAACAGGAGGTTCTCACTGTGCCAAAGGTTGGAGGGGAAAGAGAATAAATTCCCTTGGTTGAGCAGCTGACAAACAGCGTTGCTAATTCATTGAATTACAAGGCGTTGAACACAGCCCTAAAGGTTAGCTACTGATGGGATAGACGTTAATATTAAAAATATAACAATAGTCTATAACTAGGGCGCTACCAAATTCACGGACTGTGAAATCTGGCCTTTTGTGCGCTTTTACCCTATACTTTACAGATTTCAAGGGGGAGACCAGCATTTCTCAAACTGGGGGTCCTGACCCAAAGGGAGTTGCAGGGGGCGTCACACAGTTATTTTAGGGGGGTTGTGGTATTGCCACCCTTACTTCTGCACTGCCTTCAGAGCTGGGCGGCTGGAGAGTGGCGGCTGTTGGCCGGGCACCCAGCTCGGAGGGCAGCGCCCTGCCAGCAGCGGGGCAGAAGTAAGGGTGGCAATACAATACCATACCAACCTTACTTCTGTACTGCTGCTGGCGGCAATTTTTAAACCAATGGGATGTTTGTTTAAAAGATTCACCGTTGGGATTATTTTGGGCAGTTTTCTGGCCTGGCTATGCAGGAGGTCAGACTAGGTGAATCCACCACGACCCTCGATACCATGTTCCAATGGTTAATTACTCTCATGGGTCAATATTCACACTTTAGTTCCAGTCTGAATTTGTTTAGCTTCAGCTTCCAGCCCTTGGGCTCGTGTTCGACCTTTCTCTGCTAGCCTGGTAGATTTTAAGGCCAAAAGGGAACATTATGCTCACCCAGGGCCGGCGCAATCCATTAGGCGACCTAGGCGGTCACCTAGGGCACTAACATTTGGGGGGCGGCGACCGTGGCGGCCGGATCTTCGGCCACCCCAGTCGCCGTCGGCATTTCGGGGGCGGGACCTTCCGCCTCCTAGGGCGGCAGAAAAGCTGGCGGCGCTCCTGTGCTCACCTAGTCTGGCCTCCTGCACAACACAGACCAGAGAATCTCACCCAGCGATTCCTGCATCTAACCCAACAATTTATGCTCCAGTTCAACCCCCTCGTTTGGAATGAGATCCAGTTTTGATTTAAAGACTCCAAGTGATGAAGAATTTACAACTCTTGGCAATCTGTTCCTATGGCTGAGTAGAGTCACTGCTAAAAATCTGCAATTGATTTCCACTTTGAACTTTGCTGACTTCAATTTCTAGCCATTAGATCTTGTTATGCCTTTGTCTGCTAGAGTCGAGTCCTCAGGTAGCTTTTCCCTGTGCAGGTACTTATAGCTCATGAACAAATCACCTGTTAACATTTTCTTCAATATGCTAAAGAGGTTGAGCTCCTTTAGACTCCCGTTGTACGGCATGTGTTCCAGACCTTCCTTCATTGGTGTAGCTGTTCTCTGGGCCCTTTCCAATTTTTCAACACCTATTTAAAGAGTAGAGCCCAGAGCTGGACACAGTTATTCCAGCAATGGTCTCCACAGCCTCTCTGCACGCTCTCCAGAGTGCAGACGACCCTTAGGAAGGATCACAGCTAAGAGGTTACAGATACTGGGAACCCAAGGGAAGATTTCAAATGCAATGAAATGATCAGGAATCAAGTTGGTTCAATTTCTTAGCTAGAGGACTACAGTACACTGTCTCTATAGATAAAATGTAAACATAAAGAGCATACAAATTGCACTTGATCCTTAGGATCTGGCATTTCTACCAAACGAAGGTTTCAGTTCACTATTATTATTTGTCTGGGTAGGAAACAACAAGATGTTGACTAAGTGGGCTGGAATTAGATGAACCCTGAAGACAAATTCTTTCCATTAAAAGTTAACCAGGTGACATTGGGGCAGGTGTATTTTTTTTTAACTGAAGAAGTGACAAAGAGAAGAGAGTTGATCTACCTCAGGGAGAGTTCCTGACCCCAGCAATTCCCCCAAGAAATGGTGTGTTGAAAGGCATGTTGATTTCTGCATGCTCTGTAGATTTGTAGCACAAATTACAGGTCCAGTTCTCCATGGGGCAATATTTCTTATCTCTTGCTTTGCACACAATTTGTGCTCCGGTTACTCCATTGTTCCTCACCTTTACTACCAGGAATTGCTTAAATTTGTTTCAAAAGCCTGCAAAGAAAGGAGGCAACTTCCTTAAGGTCAGCTCACACAGTCTGAGCTGCCGGGATTCAGGATCCTTTGACAGGAGAGTTCGGCTGTGACGTTGCCTGAAAGCTTCTACATGGGCAGGAACATTACAAAGAGCTTTAGCTGGGACCTCTGTTGTATTTAAAATACACGCCCTCTTGGTGCCACATCTGGAGGGTCTAACGTAGTGACATGATGAACACTATCTGTACACCCATCCCCAGGACCGTACAACTGTCCCTCTGTGGAACTAAACAGATATAAATCCAGCCTGATGTCGCAAGGAGGCAGTACAAAAATAACCAAGAAAGCAAGCCAGCCAAGTCCCATGTAGCTGTCAGAGTCACAAAACGTGCACACATCCTTCCCCAGCTTATAGGCAGTGGTCGTGAAATGTTATCTGAGAAAATCCCCTCTCGAGAAGAACGTTCCCATTTGCTTTGAGAATGCAACAAAACCAACATAAAGCTAAATCCTGCCAACAAAACCGCTGGACTCCAGGACTCCAGAATCTGAACAGATCACAGCCCCTGAGCCAAAACAGAATTTTACTCAGGTATGGACAATTAAAAAAGCCCACCATCGAGTAAACCTTTCTGAATAAAAGAGTTAGATCCCCACCGTAACAGGCTCTGCAAGGGTCACCACGCCAGTGAGAGAAGTTAAAACATACTATTGCCTCTTTGAATGAATGGAGATATCCTATCTCCTAGAACTGGAAGGGACCTTGAAAGGTCATCGAGTCCAGCCCCCTGCCTTCACTAGCAGGACCAAGTACTGATATTTGCCCCAGATCCCTAAGTGGCCCCTTCAAGGATTGAACTCACAGCCCTGGGTTGAACAGGCCAATGCTCAAACCACTGAGCTATCCCCCCAATTTTGTTTCATCACCTCTACGAGAGCAGATGAAGGATGCCCAGGCAGTGGGTAAATACTGTGCCAACATTACAGGGCATATGAGGAGTTAAGGTCCTGTATTTAGTTTCAATTTAGTTTTCTATCCCTATGGTGCAGTCTAGTAGGCACATCTGAATCACAATGCAAACAGATTTCTAAATGTGCTTTGAATACTTTCCACTGCATTAATTCCCTTTGTAAATCTTTGTCTTTCATCATCAATAATTCACTTGTAATGCTTATAGATGATAATCAAGGGCCTACAAAACTCTGTACATCTAACTGAATCCAGGCTGCAAAAATCCATTTAATTAACTAACTTAAAGGAAACTTGTACTGCTAAGCAAATGCCATTTGTGATCCCTGACTGAAGACAATGGGTGCGTTTGATGTGCAAGGAATGCAGGACGGGGCCTGTTATTTACAACAAAACAAGGGGCAGATACAGCCTGCCTTGTCTGGATTTCAAGACAGTTTCAGAGATCCCATCGGTTCATTGATTCCGTTCTGATTCCCAATTCCACCATTTGGCCAGAATTTCCTGTCTTGGGATCTAATCTGGCAACACCACCATTGAAATTACCTCAAACTGACACCCTGACTGTGGCTCATCAAACCAACCCCCAAGCAGTGTAGAGCGTTCTCATCACAGACAGCGCACATGGCCCAACCCTTCCTGATGCTACAGCCCCATGCGTCTCACACCCAGCGACAAGCTTTCTGGCTCTGACAGTGTGATACTGATCCGTGATGTGAAACGTCAATATTGTGCTACGATTGAACAGGGTGATTCTGACCAGCCATTTCTAGTCCTGCTCCAGAGAACGGTTTTAGGGAGTTCATTGGGACAGTCTCTGGGGGAGAAATGGAGGCTACTCACCTGTAACCAGAGTTGTTCTTTCAGTGGCTGTGGGCACATCCCAGGAGTGGAAATGGACAGACACATGCCATATTCTTCTCAATAACTCCAGACTAACTCCCTAATTTTCTCTGTCCCATTTCTGACGGAATTTGGGGACTTTTTCCTGCCACTTTGATTTGAATTAGTTATTTTTCATACACTTTTTGTGACGTAATGAGGTAACTCTTGGAATGGAATGGCTCACGCTGGGGAAAAGTGGGAACTCAGAATCTCCTCTGGAAGGACAGGAATGGATGGGCCAAGTCACCTTTCAAAGCTGGGTCATTAGAGTGCGCTGTGCTCTGGACTCTAGAAAACAGACAGTACTCGGGGGGGGTCAGTAAAACACATCAGCTTGTATAAAAAATACCTATGGATTTATCAGTAGAACGCGAGATACTAAAACACTGTCAAATCCAGTTTAAAACCAGTACACAAGTGTCCAGTCCACCCTGTTAACCTAGGTACCATGTGAAACGGCATCATTGTAGCTTGACTCTCATCCTACAAAACATTGCTGGGGAAAAACACAACCAACCAAGCACACTGCACTAAAGCTGCTGATGGGAGAACCCCAGGACAGGAAACGCCAACTCCTGGACTCCCTCGCTACTCTGGAATGACTAGTTTGTAGCAGACCTGTACTTCCTACCTCCCACTCACACAGCTGCTCTTGGTAAAGTCTCAGAGATTTGGTCCAGTTTAGGGGCCAGCTCCTGGCCCTGCTGCACCACTGTCCCCGGGGAGTTTTACGTCAGTGCTCTGAAAGTGTCCGTCCGTCCCTGCTGGGCTCACACCTGCACGCCTCGACCATGCATCTGTATCACCTGGGCTCGCAGGGTCTGGATCCCACTCAGGATGGTTTTCTGATGTTCCACTGAGGTGATTCCCAGACTCAGGACATCTCTGGAAAACAAGCCCCACAGCAGAGGTGAGTTCACAGCAGCAGGCCCCCAAGGCCACCGGCCAATGGTGGAAATGGAGATTTTAGACTAAAGGCAACTGTGGCTCAGGGGTACAGCTCGTGTGGACACGAAGCCTCATGCAATTCTCTTTGGAGCAGCCCACACATGGAGTCCCAGCCAAAGGAGACAGCAACTCAGAGACAGAGACTGCAGCATGCTGGGCACTTCACAGGCAACAGATGCTCTCTCTGCCCTGCAGACTTTGGACGGGGTCCCACACTGTAATCGCCACTGGATGCAACGGAAAGACTGGAACAGTGTCAGGGGTCACGGGGAGAGAAGCCAAACCCAAAGGAAGCGGGCTGGAGGAGAAGGGTCACAGTGAGATCCGGAGCTCACTTGGGGCGGTGCTACCTGTATTATCTGCAAGCAGGGCTATTTATTTGCAGCTTTATAAACTCCCGGTATGATCGGAGCTGTGCTGGGAGAGGTAGCCGGCCAGCCACTCACCCGTAAATTCTATAATTGGCCTCCAGTTTTCCAGCTTTAAAATCTAAACAGGTCAAACAAAGGACAGATACACACACAAAAAACATGCAGCTCCAACCTCTCCTGGAGCGTGTTCGCCTAGGGGGTTCGATGCTCCATGCGTATCTCTTGTTCACATGTAATAGCAGCTGCCTGGTGTTTCAGAGCAAGCTATTTTAAGCTGCATCTATTCTCTAGAACACTCTTCACTTACTGGACCATCATCCTTGCCACAGATTCCAGGTAGCAGTACCCCGCAGCGGTGAAGTTATCTTTGTATCTGCCCATCTCTATGGCTTCCAGCCACTCACCCACGGAGCTGAAAGACGGGAAGGCTGAGAAAGTGCATTCGGCCAGGGGGATGGATGGATTGTGAGGCCTGCCAACTCAAACAGCACACGAGCAGTTAGATCACACCAAAGCAAGGTTCAGCTCCCATCCGTAGGACGGAATCTGGCAGCTACCTCTCTAGCAGGCATGAAAGTGGGCTTGGCCCATGCAAGTTTTCAGGGAACAACTAAGGCAAGGCACATGGAAATTTAACCTGAGCACTGGCCATGTAAGGAAGGGGAGAACTGAGGGATGGTGGCTATTTGGCTCCTTAATCCTACCCACTCTGTGAGGATCTGGAATCACAGAATGTTCTGCAGTTCCATCAGGAGCTGTCTCTGGCTGTGATCCTGGGTTACTGGGCACTTCACTTTCTTCCCAAGTGACTCAACAATAGAGAAGGCTCCGTCTGCTGGAGCAGGTCTCACCCCTCCACCAGGAACCAGAGCAGAGCAGGTCACCCGAAAGTCCCAGACGGCCTGCAGCTCCGCCAGCGTAGCCACGCAGCACCGCTACCAATGGCTTACGAAGTAATTCAGTCACATAGCACCGCATGACAGACACACCCCAACGTGCCGAAGAGGAGCTTCTCTTAAACCCCTGCTTCCTCCTCTGAAGGGTTCTGCTTCTAATCAACTTCAGTTGCTGAATCCTCCTCCAGCCAGAGCTCCCAGACCCACCCGCGGGGGCTGAGGAGAGAGTGTGTCTGACCTGTCAGTGCTGCATTAGCTGGAGGCAGAGAGGTGGGGAGAGGTTTGGCTCTGCAGCAGAGGCAGCGTGGGAGAAAACATCAAACAACGAGGGCAGGGCCAGAGTGCATCTCCTGGATCCCACTTCCCGTGATACCTCTCTCTGCGCTGGCACGCAGGGCGCCGCACAGATCGATGGAGAGTGGGGGGACAGATGCCTTCGGGGCCCTGCCACCCACCCTGTGCAGAGAGGTTGTACTGGTTCTGTGTTCCCACAGGAGCGGGAGGGTAGAACTGGGGCTGTCGCTCTCCAAGGGTCTGGCTACACGGCAGCTAAACCCCTCCGCTGGCCGGTGCCAGCTGGCTTGGGCTAAGGGGCTGTTTAATTGCGCTGTAGATGTTCAGGCTGCAGCCCTGGCTCCAGGACCCTGCGAGGTGGGAGGGTCCCAGAGCCCAGACTGCAGCCCAAGCCACCAAATGTCTGCACCACAATTAAACAGCCCGTTAGCCCAAGTCAGCTGGCCCAGGCCAGGCCTGGGGGTCCAATTGCAATGTAGACATACCCCTAGGCACCGTGCTGGACCCAAGCCTTGGCAGGTCCATATTGCTGGTGTCAGCCCCGTGAGATCCACACAGCAGTCTGTGAACTCAGCTTCAACTGACCAGGAATCCCTCAATCCAGCCAGATCCCATGAGGCAGACTGCACTCAGAGGGCCCAATCCTGATCTCAGTTACAGCAGCGCCCGTCTGGGAATGGCTGCCATGATTTAGATGGAGTGGCTCTGGATTTGCTTCAGCATCTGGTGTCACCCAGGAGTGAGCCGTGTGGTGTGGCCCATGGGATACATACGGAGGCGAACGCTCCGGCATTCTAGAATTAAAGAGAAAGATTGGTGATACAGGCAGATTTTCACCTGGTGCAAGTGGAGGTGGTACATTTCAGTGGCTCTGGGTTTTGAAGCATCTTGCTTAGGATATTGTGGATGTGTGAGAACTTGGGCCTCTCATTTCGCTCCTTCTGCCAACAATCCAGCATGAGCTGGTGAAGCGGGGGCTGGCAATTCATCGGGGGAGGCAGCCGGAACCCATCCTCGATGGCCTTTATCACCTGAAATCCCACACGGGGCAGGAAGAGAAGAGAGCTATACAAAGGAGTCACTGAAGAGCAGCAGAGAAGTCCCTGTCTGTCAGCGCTGCTGGAGTGCGACATTCCCATTGCTTTGAGAGAGCCGAGCCAAATTATTCAGAGGAAACATTTTTCACCACAAATTGCCGATTTGGGTCAACTGAAACATTTAGTGAATTCATGTTGAAATTGCCAAATTGTTTGGAAAAACCCCCCTGAAAAAATCAAAAGGTTTTGTTTTGAAAATTTTAAAACAAAATCTATTGATTCAAAATTATTTATTTTGTTTCAAAATTTCTTTCCATGTCATTAATTTTTTTTAAAGGGTAATCAAAGTCAAAAAGTAAATGAAAAGTTTTGTTTCAGGCTGAAGAGAAACGTCTTGTTTAACCTAGGGTTACCATATTTAAACAATCAAAAAAGAAGACACGGGGTGCCGCCCTAGTCCCGCCCCCTTCCACTTTCCGCCCCCCTCAGAATTCCCCTACCTGTCCCCTGACTGCCCTGTCCTGAGACCCCCCCCACCCTAACTGCCCCCAGGACCTACCCCCTATCTAAGTCTCCCTGCTCCCTGTCCCTTGCCTGCCCCAACCACTCTCTACACCCCCTTCTTCTGACAGCTCCCCCAGAACCCCCGACCAATCTAACCCCCGTTCCCTGTCCCTTACCTGCCCCAACCGCTCTCTACACCCCCTTCTCCCAACAGCCCCCCCAGAACCCCCGACCAATCTAACCCCCCCGTTCCCTGTCCCTTACCTGCCCCAACCACTCTCTACACCCCCTTCTCCTGACAGCCCCCCCAGAACCCCCGACCAATCTAACCCCCCCGTTCCCTGTCCCTTACCTGCCCCAACCACTCTCTACACCCCCTTCTCCCAACAGCCCCCCCAGAACCCCCGACCAATCTAACCCCCCGTTCCCTGTCCCTTGCCTGCCCCAACCGCTGTACATCCCCTTCTCCTGACAGCCCCCCCAGAACCCCCGACCAATCTAACCCACCCCGTTCCCTGTCCCTTGCCTGCCCCAACCGCTCTCTACACCCCCTTCTCCCAACAGCCCCCCCAGAACCCCCGACCAATCTAACCCCCCCGTTCCCTGTCCCTTACCTGCCCCAACCACTCTCTACACCCCCTTCTCCTGACAGCCCCCCCAGAACCCCCGACCAATCTAACCCCCCGTTCCCTGTCCCTTGCCTGCCCCAACTGCTCTCTACACCCCCTTCTCCTGACAGCCCCCTCAGAACCCCCGACCAATCTAACCCACCCCGTTCCCTGTCCCTTGCGCGCCCCTCCCCCCCAGGCCGAGGGAGAGCTGCGAGCTCCACGTGCAGCCAAACACTGGGACACTGCTCTGTGGGGGAGGAGGGAGCAGGGGAGGGGGAGGGACTCTGGCTGCTAGAGGCCCCAGTGGCTGCGAGCGGCTTTCAATCAGGCCCAGCCATCCAATCAGCCGCGCCACACTCTGCATGAGGGGAAGAGGGAAATCCCGGACATTTCTACTTTATTAGAAATCCCACCCGGACGGCCATTTAAAGCTGAAAAAGCCGGACACGTCCGGGGAAACCCGGACGGATGGTAACCCTAGTTTAACCCGAAACAATTGTTTTAAACTTTTTGGGTTATTTGCATAGCTCTGCTCTTATAGGCCAAAAATATGACAAATGTCTCCCTGCCCCACGTTAACCCAAGATGCAAATACAGAGCCACTCAAGCGACATGCATGTCTTGCAATTCCCGAATGCCCGTCATTGAAACATGATCTCTCCGTAGGGTCAGAGTAAGGTGGATGCAAAGCAACTCACGTCCTGGTTGGACATGTCCCAGTAGGGTCTCTCCCCGTAAGACATCACCTCCCACATCACGATGCCAAAGCTCCACACGTCACTGGCAGAACTGAAGCGACGGTACTGGATGGCTTCGGGGGCTGACCACAGCACCAAGCTCTTCCCACTCTGGCCAGGCAGAAGAAAGGAAGACATGAGGATCTCCACAGCAGGACGAGGGACACGTTCACACAGGCTCACTAATGCCTCCGATCGGCATGCGTCCAACCTGTGTTGTGGAGCAGTTAGTGACACAGACCTTGGCACCATGTGCAGTTTTAATGGGAGGGGAAAACTCTGCACCAAATTCTTTAACAATGGACCAAGCCCCAGTGCTAGTCTGCAGGGCAGGGCAAGGCCTGAAACATTAATGTGGGAGGTACAGTCTCCCGAAGGAGCTGATGGCATTTTATCCATTAATATTGAACAAAACCACCCTCCGAACCCGGTAAACACACCGCCACTCCCCCCCACCTCACCTCCCTTGTAACTAGCAAATGCCTCTGCAGCGTCTGCAGAACCCTTCTGGCTGCACGTGGGACAGCAGGCACTGGGCTCCTCTCGGTGAATACTAATTACCTGCTAGGGACAGAGATGGACTTCGGCAGTCACACACCCTGCTTGTTAGAGAGAGGGGACCCTGGCGCTTCCGCAGATCTCTCCAGCCTTTCCTCAGCTGGGGCATATCCGGCCCCCAGTCTCTCGTTAGCGCCAACGAGGTTTCCATCCATAACATTTGGGACTCAGAGTCTCAGCTATAGCTCCGAGTGACATGCTTTCCCCTCCAATTCCACAGAGACTCCAAGTCAGGCTCTCCCCTGGCCTGACCCTCGATCAGGTTGGGGGGACGTGCCGAACACTCCACCAGCATCAGACACTCAGACTAACCGAGGTCGTTAAGTGCCAGGCTCGCCAGAGCTGGTGAGCGTCAGCAGTTCCCCGCGCAGGCCAGCAAGGCAGGGAGAGTCACACCCCCGGTCTCAAGGGCTGGCTGCTGACACACTTTGTGCTACCAGAATACTGCCTGGGACAGTACGTGTTCTTTGGAGTGAAGAATCCATTGTCGTTTTTAAATACGAATGCCGTGGTTAATGGGATGATATAATGGTGTTGGCTCACGTATGCTGGCTGTGGGACATCAAATTAAACATTTTTTTATTGCTTTTCAGTTAAAAATACTGTACATTGATTTCTTCACTGGCAAGTGAAATGCTCTAAATTGGACTGTGAGCGAATTAATGAGAGCAGCGCTATCTTGCCATGCTGAAGATGTGCTCGTGGGAAAGTGTGCGGCATTCCCCCAAACCTGTAATTTGACTCCCTAACAGAGTCTGCAGGACAGTTCCCCCCTCCAAGTGCCATGTTTGGGGTGTGGGTGTGTTTCTGGGGGAATGTAATGGGATCTCAAGCCCCATCTCTTTATGACTGAGTGTGTGTGTTCAGGAAGCCTATTGGCTGAGAACGCTGAATAGGCACGTGTGTGTGAATCAGACAGGTCTTAAATTCTTAATTGAAAACCATGAATTTCATTAGAAGTGATAAAACACACACAGCTAACCCCCAGGCTGTGCGAGCTGCTTCCAACTCCCAGTGCATGCATGTGTACGTGTACACACACACACACACACACACACACACAATGAGAGGGGAAGAATTTGTCTTGCACTGATTCAGATTCATAGGTAGTTTATGCAGAAAGCCTTCGCATTTCACTGCCATTTACTTTAATCTCCAGCTGAAAAGAAAACTCTTTTACATGCAAATACTGTATCAGGAAGAGACCAGGCAACCAGAAAACATCCTGCTTTTGCAGCAGGTTCGCTGTATCTGGTATTAACTGGAGCTGTGAAACTCAGCTAGCTTCATATTTTGATCCCTACTCAACATTCAGATCAGGCCTGCAAACCTCTTCCACGATGCTGAGCCTAGTTTTAAGTTATCCTGATTGTGGCTTTGCATCGAAACCGGAAGAGATCTGGTTTTGCAAAGATTCAGCATGAGAACGTGGCCATTCTGCCCAAGGTTTGCTTTTTGCTTTGGGAAACATTGGTACCAGAAGCCAAAGCTAAAGGAAACTTTCTCACAAACCCTGTGAAGTGGAACCCGAAACCCCAGCTGCTGGGAAGATATTAGATCTCTCTCAGGGGCAGGGCGGTGCAAGAAAACACTCCCTACCATGACAGAACTGTGCTCCTGTTCTGATGGATGGCAGCAGAACCTGCACAAAGAGCCTCATAACCTTGGCTCTGTCGTGGAAGGGGCTTTCAGCATCTCAGAGGGATCTGGACATGTTGTTTTCTCTATCAGGTTTTTGCAGGGAACGTGGTTCTATCATCCGCCAGGTCCATAGAAGGGAGGTTTCTCCATTCTTACATTTCCAGAACCTCTATGATTTGTACTTTGTACGGGGAAATTCCTCCTGCCTTCTGAACCTATGTCAGAAAGTTTTGCTTCTCAAACTCTACGCTGCACTAACATATCAGTCCATTTCCAAGCACAAGAGATAGTCTAATAACCACGTTACCCAGGGAGCTCATCTTTGTATTCCTCAGTGACTGTCCCTGACATTCCATTTCATGCACCTTCAAACCCAACCCTCCCCCCTCCAATGACCCCACAAAGTTAGTGAGTACCCAGCTGACTGTCCTGCACTGACAGTCCCCCACAGCTTACCATGGTGGTGAAGATGGTCTCCATTTTATCTTCCTGGGACTGTCTGAAGCCTGATATTTTGCAAACCAGGTTGCTATTCACAAGGACTTTGTGGGCAGCAAGGCTTTTATGTACGTAACCCATCTCGGTCAGGTACTTCATGCCGGAGGCAATCCCATGTAACATACCAGTCAGCTGGGCAGCTGTGAACTGGCCCTCGTGTTTCTGCAAGGCAGGAGTAGGGAAGGCTGCATTTCAGGGAGGTTCAGCATGTCACACAAACAGCTCGTGCTGTGACTCTTCAGTTAGGAAAATGGCAGCACTGCTAGCCAAGGTCCGAGGGGGTAACCGACACCCAGGTACACTCACCCTGAGAAACGAATCCAGCACTCCGTTCCCCATGTATTCCATCACAGTCATCATGGTATTTCCTGGGCGCACAGACAGAAAAGGAGTATTTAGCTAACCTTGGTTTTTATCGAGCACAGTTCTGCACAGATATAAATACATACATCCAGCAAAGCCTCCAGACCCAAAGATGCCCAGCCCAGCCCTTAACCCTTCGCTCCTCGAAAGATCGTTTTCTGCTTGCTTTTCACACGAGAGATTTGGGTCTCGTCTGCTCTGTCTGTCGTGGGAATCTCTGTGCATAACTAAAGAGTTAGTCAGGCAGCCACATTCAAAGGAAGGGACCCCTGAGCAAAGGAGGGGAGCTGGGGAAGGGATTTCTACTCACCCTTTAGAGCCAGCTTTTTAAAAACCTCAAATTCAAATGCCTGATAAACCATGGGGAGAAAATCTCTCTTGAAGATTCAGCAACCCCACCTCCTGCCGCCAAAGTGGAGAACTCCTGGAGCTGAGCTGCTGGGTACTCACCGGGCATGAAGCTGAAGGTTTTGGTTTTGTGGAACATTGGGCCACAGTCCCATGGGAGAGGGGCTGTGCCAAGGGACTGTCTACATCCCTACAATCGTCTCAGCTGGAGACGAACTGGGGCAGTCAGAGCAACAGAGGGGAGGGTGCTCAGAAGACAAATGCAGAACACACACAAACTTAGCTTGTCGCAAAAAATTTGAACCAATGTGATAAAGAAGGTGAAGAAAAGAAAATTTTCAATGGCTTAAAAACCGATGCTGGGAATCTGGGTAACAAGAAAGAGGAACTGGAAATTCTCCCTGATGAGAAGAAACTTGATAAAATTGGTATTCCCGAATGGTCGGACTGTCCATGAGGGGAATTTTAAAATCACTGGTTACACCTTACTCAGGAAGGATGGAGTGGGCCAGCACTCTATACGATAGACAGGACCTGTTTTAGAGTGACTGACGACTCAGTTTCAGGACCATGAATGCATATGACTCAATGTGTTAAGTAACAAAGTCCAGGAAAAAGAACAGGCGTACTTGTGGCACCTTAGAGACTAACAAATTTATTTGAGCATAAGCTTTCATGGGCTACAGCCCACTTCATCGGATGCATAGAATGGAACATATAGTAAGAAATATGTATACATACAGAGAACATGAAAAGGTGGAAGTAGCCACACCAACTGTAAGAAGTTAATTAATTAAGGTGCGGTATTATCAGCAGGAGAAAAAAACCTCTGTATATGGCGCTGGTGAGATCAGTACTGGAATAGCGTGTCCACTTCTGGTGTTCACATTTTAAGAAGGATGTTGAAAAAGTGGAGAGAATGCAAAAAAGAGCCACAAAATTATTTATGGTCTGGAGAAAATGCCTGACAGTTAGAGACTAAAAGAACTCAATCTCAGCTTATCCAAATGATGATTGAGAAGAGACTTGGTTTCTGTTACAAGGACCTTCAGGGGAGAAAATAATAGGCACTGAAGGAATCTTTCATCTAGTGGAGGAAGGCAGAACAAGACCCAATGGCTGACTGATTTCTAATGTGAATCAGACATGTTTTTAACAGCGAGGGTGATTAACAATAGGAACAAACTACCAAGAGAAGTGGTGGCTTCTCCCTCTTTTATCTCCAGCTCAAGACTAGATGCCTTTCTGGAAGTTATCCAGATCAGTACAGGGACAACTGAGTGAAATTTACTGGCCTGTGATATATAGCATGTCAGACTAGATGATGGAATGGTCCCTTTTGGTTATAAACTCTACAAATTTATGAAAGGTCCTGCTTCAGGTCTCTAGCTCCTCCAGTGCAGGGGCTCTCAACCTTTCCAGATGACTGTACCCTTTGCAGGGTCTGATTTGTCTTGCGAACCCCAAGTTTCACCTCACTTCAAAACTACTTGCAAAATCAGACATAGAAATACAAAGTGTCCCAGTACACTATTACTGAAAAATTGCTGGCTTTCTCATTTTACCATACAATTATAAAATAAGTTGACTGGAATATAAATATTGCACTTACATTTCAGTGTATAGTATATAGAGTAGTATAAACAAGTCATTGTCTGTATGAAATTTTAGTTTGTACTGACTTCGCTAGTGCTTTTTATGCAGCCTGTTGTAAAACTAGGCAAATATCTAGATGAGCTGATGTTCCCCCTGGAAGACCTCTGTGTACCCCTGGTTGAGAACCACTGCTGCAGTGGGACCTCCAAAAAACAAGACAGACATGACCTCATACTCCTGATATTTCTCAGGTAAAAAAGCAGAAAAAGAAACCTTAAAATAAATAAATAGCAATAATCCCGGCCTCCTTCCAGTATCATCAGGCAGCTGAAAAAAGCACAAACACATTTCTTTTCCCCCTTTCAACAAGCTCCCAGCCACCCTTCAGATTTCACATCCACAGACCTCATCTTTCTGCTATGAGAAGAGTGAATTAGGGCTTTCAAAAGTATGGCTTACTATACAATTCCTATATGGTGAAATGCTTCATGAATATCAAGTAGCTGTGGGAATGATGGGAACACAAAGCTCATGTGGGTTTTTGAGGCTATCAGACCCTGAGATGTCTCCAGAGTCACAGCTAGAGGATTCATTTATTTTGAAACAAGATCACATCTGCCAAACAGAAAAGGAGGGAACGACACAGAAAAAGGGCCATTAACAGGGAGGAGGGTGCGTTTGCTCAGGGGGAGAGACTTGCAATTCTCTATCACAAACATATAAATGAAAGCAACTAATTAGTGTTTCTGATTACCTAACTATCAATGGTGGAGCTGTTCATCTAAATGGCATAATTCACACACCCACAAAGCAAGCACACACGTCGTATTTTGAAGAAGAAATTAGTAAAAGGGAGGAAATGGAATGGATATAATTAGAGGTACTTAAGCATTTGACCGTCAGAGGATGGATTTTTGTGCATCTGTATTGCACACAAGCGGCTTAAACTCTAAGGGCCTGATTCTCTCATTCCTTCGACCCCAATCCTGCAGTTTGCTCTGCCTGCATGGATCCAAGCGCAAGATTGGCGTCTCAGAGGGAGACATGGATCTCACCCTGAGGAATGCAGTCAGCATAAGGGGCCCTGCTCTTGATTTGGGGAGGACTTCGCTAGGAACACTTTGAGTAGCACCATCGAGGAGAAAAGTATGCGAGTGAGGGTAGCTGGATTGGGCCCTATGTTAAAACAGAAGCTGATCCCCCATGTTATAAATAGCACAGTTAACAACATGCGTGTTCATGTTTCTCCATATTTAACCACACCTTCCTCAGATTCATAAAGAACACACACTCCCACAGGGAAAGACAGCAACCACACACTCATCTGTTTGCTGACAAAACTCTCATTTTAATTTGCTTTTATGCCAAGAGTTGGGTTTTGCTGCTAACCCAGTTTGACTCCCTGGCTTTATTAATCTAGCTGTAAAAATTCGATTAAACAGCATCAGAACCATAAAATAATAAAAACCAACACAAGCAAACATTTGGCTTCCAGAGGGCAACTGTACAGCATCTCCACCACCAGATAATCACATTGCTAAACAACTGCTCGAGCATATTACCAGATTAGTTCAAAGGCGAGACTCTTGCATTAATGACCCAAACTCCATGGTGGGTAATTAAGAAAACAATCAGCATTCTTCCTGCTTTTCCACAGGACAATTGCTTTCTATTGCTTTTAAATTACCAAGTAAACGAGGCCGCATTGTTGCCACAAAAATCAGATCAGGGAGCGTATCGCTTCATTTTGCTGGGCACTAATAAGCGTGTAACAATGCTGGAATCACTTTGTATCTATCGATCAGAGTAAGTGCCATGCAATCGCAGAGCGGCTGTCTGTGCATATCCCCCTTACGCTGCCCAACTTGCATCGTTATCAGCCCATAAACGCTCTGAGTTACACAGGACTTGGAATTGTGTCCTAACCTGAAGCAAGCATGTTGTTATTGCTGTGTGTGGCTAGGGTGTTTTTACAGCCGTCCCGTATGTGCGTTGAGCATAAAGTCTCATCACATAACGCACGTCTCTCTGGTCCGGAACATCTCCATGTAGTGATTCCGCAGCCGGCGACCCGGAGCCTGGGCATTGTAGCTCTGCCAGACTCCTGGTCTGTGGCTCTATTTTGTCCTCAACTTTTCCTGTTGTTATTACCATTAGCTGTAGGCACCGGCATTCTCACCACCACGTCATGCAGGCCTACTCTGAGCAGGGGATACAAGTCAGCAGCCAAGCGCTCCCAGCATTGCTACCACAGTGGTGATCAACTGGTGCTAGTGTGTTTGGAAACAGCTGGCAGAAAAGTCTAGAGTAGGCACAGTCAGTGTTTTCTAGTCCTCGCCCCTCCCCATGCCTCAGTTTCCCCATGGCAACACACACCTGCCTTTGTGGAGGGCTTCGGGTGCCCTGGATGAAGGGACTGTGTGACCATTCACTGTATGTTTTTGCCTTCGCTCTGAGAATCGCACACTGTTAAAACTGCACGGATAGTGAGTGAAGCCACCACAACGCAGCACAAAGCTGCCAGTATTCTGGGGTTCAGCCCTCTCTCCGAGAGAGGGAACAGGAATCCAAAACTTTCCAAGCTGAAAGTGAGGGGGTGGAGGCAGGGGCGAGTGAACCTAGTGCATGAGGCTTTCCGTGCAGGAGGACTGAATTCAGATCTAGCTCTAGGATCTAGTCACAATGGGTTTGGCGAGTGTCGTCCTAGATTAATTGGCCCTTTCATTAAAAAACCCCCAAACCCAATGAGTTTGCATACCATGACATGCAGAGTTAATAAGCCCTACCTCTGGTGATGACGCCCTCCAGGCGGATGATGTTGGAGTGATCGAACTGGCCCATGGTGCTAGCCTCTGCCAGGAAGGTGCGCTTCTGCTTGTCTGAGCAGCCAGCTCGAAGGGTCTGGATGGCAACCGGGAGCTCTCTCTTGCTGGGAAGTTTCAAGCATCCCCGGCAGACTTCTCCAAACTCTCCTGTGCCGTAGGAGAGACGGGAATTAGAGCGTTTCCAGCTAAAGGAGCGCAGCCGTTTAGCGTCCCTGTGGTTGGACGCTTGAGAGAGTGAACATCCCAAGAGAACGCCGCACGGGACTGTCGTTCTAGGAGCTGTGCTAGCTGCTCTCGGTCCCTCACAGGCCATGAAAACGGGAGCTATTGCTACGCTGATTTTATTTATGGCTTTCTCAAATCTTCAAATATCGCTGCCCAGATCTGCTGCTGCGCAATGGGACAAGGGGCAGTGCCTCTCTTCTAGAAAATCAGCTCCCTTCTGGTAGCGTTTCCTTGTGCCCCACATCCCCTAGCAGGACCTCTGCCTCTGGACCTGCAAACACTGTGATCTGGGTGCCGGGGTGTGGGCAGCCGGGGTCTGAGTACCTGGCTAATCAGGCAGATGGGCTCTGCTCTGACATAGCAGGGAACTGTACAGCCAGAAACGCTCAGGGGAAACATCCACCCACAAAACAGGAAAGTGGATTAAGGTCCCTTTAAAAATTCTCACCCTAGCCTCAGTTTACCATCTTCCCCCACTTCTGGGAGGCATCGTGACTTGCTGTGAACACACAGACCTTGAAACTCTTTAGTGCCAACTAGCAGGTGCAATAACACATGATGCAATTTCCTCTCTTTGGCTGCTTAGACCATTCCCCTAATACACCAGCTAAGTCCACACTGCACTTTTGAAGTGCTTTCCGTGAATGAAAGATTATCTCCCAGAGATCAAGACAGTCCTCACTGGGCTCCGACTCTCTCCACTCCCAAACCATCCCAAATCTGCTGCCCACCCAAAGTATAGTCAGGGCCACGCATTGTTCATCAGCACTTGAGACAGAACTTTCTGCTCCTCGCAGTCACCAACGTGGCAGCACAAAGTGACAAATTCGAATGAGAAAAGGCCAACTTTGGTTTTACAGGGAAAAGCCAATAGATATGAAGAGCTTTATTGATCTGAGAGACAGGTATCCGCTAGGTCACCCGGGAGACTAATACAAACTATTCTACATTCCTCCTATTTAAAAGACCCACCCTACTTGGATTGCCTTTTCATTACTTATCTAGTGCTCAAAGTTCAGAATCACCGGGCCAGTTTCTCTGCCCAGATTCCTCTGATCTCCACTTTCCGACAATCACCTTTTATTTCCATGTTAATATTTAAGCTACCGGTACTCCCCTGCCTCTGTCGTTTTTGTTTTTAAAGAGCGTCTCTTTGGGAAAATGACACCCAGCATACCAGGGCCTCCACAGATCTGGCTTGCATTAGCAATTAAAACTGCAGGGATTTTAATCTGCGTTGACGGTTTAGGCCGTAAAGTCGATGAAAATCAATAAATCATTGAGAGTTAGCATATTCATAAATAGTTTTTATGCCGCTGTCAACCTGCTAAGAAGCAGATAATTGCCGACGTTCTCTATGAGATGCTGGTCACATCACTGTATGCTCTGCCTGAGGAAAATAAACAGGGACACTAAATCAAGCTCATGTACAAAATACTAACCAACCACACTCTGCGTCTCCCTGCTACGAGCATACAAAACTGGCCAGGACCACAATGAGATTGAAAATCCCTAATGAAGCTGGTAGCAGGAAATATGTAAATGGCTTTAAGAACCCTGACGAGGCTCCCAGAATCCTAGAACGAGCCGAGCAGGTAACAATGGGCTGCTGAGATTCATTCCTACCCTGTACCTGCTGCGGTCCCCTCAGTGCACAGAGCAGCAATTCACAGGCACCGCGGCCCTTGTCCTCTTGGTTTCAAGGAAGCAGGTGAAAGTCACAATCTTTTTAGTCGTTCCCAGGGATCTTGTGCCTCCACCCCGGCTGTGCCTTCTTCCTTTACAATCACTGACGGGTTTGACGCTGCTGCAGACTGGGACTCAGTTCTCCTCCGAGGGCGCCACTCTCCACCTTCCTCCCAGGCCTGTCTCAGGCGAGAGCCTCCTCTCCAGCAGGAGGAGCGGAGTGGAACAATCCAGAGCCCCAGTGGGATGCACTGTGAGTTCTTGCATTTCTCCTCATTCCCCAGAACTCAGCGAGGGGTCACGTGAGACAAGGCAGCGAGGGCTATGGGGGAAGTGAGGTGTTTACACTTGCAGCCCTTCGTTACAGCTGGCGAGATCCTGCCATGACCACCATCCAAGTGCGTGGCACAGTTCAACTCTCCACCCCGGTCAGTCCCAGGTATCTGTTTCCTAGCTGTTTCCATGGCAGCTCCCGCAGAAAGCTCACCATGGAAAGAAAACCGAGGGCTGTATTTATACACCGGCAATGATGCAAGGAGTCATCACCTTACAGAGCCAGGAGCCAGGGGCTGCGGTCGATTTCAGCTATGTAGCGCTCTGAACAGGTTGATAGGGCTCAGTCTCCTGGGTGGGGGAGGAGCACCTTGGAACACATTTGCAGGGAAAAGGTCTGGGTGAAAAGCTTGTTTAAGCAGGTCCCCGTGCCCCACTGCTGATTTCTGACAGGAGCCTATTCACAAGGGACTTGTCTACATCTCCTGAGCTGCATTCGATGGAGAAGCAGCACTTCTGGAGCCAGCCCCTTACAGCTGCACGGAACAACGACCCGATGCAACTCTGAATGCCAAGAGTCAGACTTGTGACCCAGACCCAGATCCACACCTCTGCCAGGGCCGGCCTTTTCTGCACACTCCAGTAACATCCACAGCCTCCCCGCGTCCCTGCAGGCAGTTGAGATACAAGGGTTTGGAGGGTCAGTTTATCATCTAGAAAAGGCTCGAGTGACATTTGATCTCTCCTTTCAGGTGCTTATACAGCCCCATGCCTGTAGCGTCTGAGCACCTCTGAAGTGTTTGCAAGTCAAAATAGTAATAATTCTCTGTCTCTTGTCCCACGCAGTCAGCAGGAGAAACTCTAGTCCCAGGAGGGAACAGGTCTCAGATATGGCTGAGTTTTTGTGTCTGTTTCATACTCTCCGCCCTGCTGGCTCCCTAGGAGGGGGCCAGACAGCATCCTGACAGCTCAGCCAGTCGGACACACACGTCTGCTTTTGAAAACAGAAAACTCTTGGCTGCTGACGCAACGTACTGCTCCCAAAATGGATTTACAGTTTTGCTTAAGTCCCCGCTAATGCAAGAGCTGCACCAGGGCTCTGTGCCCAGCAAACCGCGAGGCCAGACAGAGGCTGGGGATTACACAGACTGGGCCCCACTCCCTCACCTGGAAGTGCGGAAGGGTTTTTGGGAGGTGAGTGATGTCACTCGGAACGCAGGCCTGCAGCACCTGCCAGGGGGTAGTGAGCTCTCACTGCGCTCCCACTGGCTCCTAGCTGGGGGCAGCTCTCACTGCGCTCCCACTGGCTCCTAGCTGGGGGCAGCTCTCACTGCGCTCCCACTAGCTCCTAGCTGGGGTCCTGAGGACAGGCGCCAGCAGCACTTGCCGGGCTCCAGGGCAGAGGCTGGGGAAGGACTGAGCTGGGAGGTAGGCTGTGATCTGCTCCACCTGGAAATCCTGCCTCAGCCTTGGATTGCAGCCTGGAGCCCTGGGAACCCTGCTGGGAATTAACCCTTTGGGGTGAAAGAGGAGGCTGTAAATCCAACCCAACGCCCGTCCGATGGGCTGAGGACACGGTCTCCTCTTCAGATTGATCGCTGTGTCCCTGTGGCACAGGCGTCCTCGGCCCGGCAGGAACGCCTCTCTGCAGAGCGCACCGGGAGCCATGCTGCAGCGTCTCGAACAGATACTTGCCTGTTCCAATGATCCGCTCGATTTTGATACTCGAGTTGTCGAGCTCTTTGGCAAAGAGGTGCACGGCCTGCGTGGGGTCTTCACAGGTGTCAGGGTCAATGTACGTCCTCCTGGTTGGTATCTTAACTACAGCAAAGAGGGGGAATAAACAGAGTGTGTGAGAAGAAAACCCTGCGTCACCTCCGCGAAGCTCTGCCCAGCCGGGACCCCACTGAGCGAAAGGCAGCAGAGTGCGAACCGGCAGGAGCTCTGCCCCTCTCTTTACCTGCCAGCCCTGGAAACCTCCTCCAGGCTGCATTCCCCTCGCTGTCTCCAGCCCAACCTATTCCAGCTGCTGCTCTTTGCTCCCCGGGCTTTTAACGGCGCTTTGGGGCTCAGGACACGAATTGGGCCCACACTGAGGGGCCCTGCAGCAGCTAATCCATACCCAGAGATTTCCTTTCGGACACCGTGTCCCCTTTTAGGATCTGAGACAGCAGCTCGGAGAAAGCCGGTCACAGTCGCCCCAGAGCTAGCGTTCACATCTCAGCTGAGCACGAAGGCTCCACGTAAATACAGAAAAACCCAAGATTCTGTAGCACCCAGAGCGCCAGGACGCAGCAGCAGGAGCTGGACTCAGCACTGGAGCAACAGCATCCATCTGAATTTAATGTAACTAAAAAACATTGCTGTTAAACAGGTAATTAGCTCTTCAGCTTAACGAAGTCTAACAATAACTTCCCTAAAACCCTACAAACCTGTATCCTCTCGCTGTGCCGCCTGGGGCCTCTCGTGGAGCCGCTCTCCTGTCTGCGGAGCCAGGTAATTTGGAAAAGAACACGCGGCTCTGCAATCTACAATATGCTCCGCTGCTCCCAGCCCTCCCGCACTGGGGAGATCTTTGCAAGGCTCTGCTCTTTATCTCACAACCCCAAACTACATTTGGCAAATAGACTGTCCTCTCCTCTCTGTACACTGTTCATGAAACGAAATGAAGTGAGGCAGGCAGCGGTTCCTGTCGTCTATGGAAACAATCAGTCAGACCAGGGACCAGGCCTCCATTCCCCAGGACACGCTATCCACTCAGGCTACAGGCATATTGACACAGTACGATTCTGAACCACCAGCGGTATCACTGCTCCGGTAGACAGAGCGCCTCTCCTCATTGCTTAGCCCCAGACCACCTCTAGAGATACAGCCAACTCCGGCTGTAGATCAGGTTTGCTCTGGGGGGGGGCTGGTCAGAACTGCCATTAGGACATGCCTGGGAGTGCTCTCTCCGGGCCTGGACGCAGAAGGAGCTTTGCTTCCAGCATCAGGACGGATGGAGCCAACGTGCTGCCTTTCCCCTGATCTGCCTCGGCAGGAACCTCCTGCCTCTTGGGACTAAAACCGCTGAGAAACTTGGCTCTGTCCGTTTGCTACCAAGTTCCTACAGGGAGAAAAGGAACCGTTCCCCCTGCTCATTCTCACCCAGACCAGTTCCAACAGGGACACAGCCCCTCCGAGACTGAGCAGATCCGCCTCCCAGGTTAACCCTTCCCTACCTGGCCAGCCTCGGTGTCCAAGCCCCCCAGCAGGGATAATTAGAACCACGTGCTGCTCCAGGCCCCGATGATCAGCGCATGGATTGCAAAGCCTCCCCCACAGGCCGCTATCATCTGCTAAATGGCAACTGACGCTGCCTGGACCGAGCCCAGGAGAACGAAGTCCAGCGAGAGCGACCCAGTTACAAAGAGCATTGCACAGCGCGGGTGGGGACCGTAGCAGCCACTCGCGGGGTTCCTGTAAACCTTCATTTTAAATTCCCAGAACAAATAACAAAGACGGGAGCATGTTGGCTCTGCTGCTCCTGGGGCCTCTGCTCCCAACACAACAGCACTGGGTGCCCTGACCTGGGAGGTTTGCCTTGCTCAACCCAAAGACTGGCTGAGTTTCTGCACATTCGGAACAGGCAGGGGGCTGTGCCTGCTGCATGTGGTGCTCCCACTGGGGAACCAAACCAGCAGCGAAGGCCAATCCCACGTCAACTGAGCACAAATTCCAAAGAGTAAATATAACGCATGCGACCCCTCTGGTGTCCTGCCTGTGCGTGACGGCCCCTGAGGCCTGGATCAGGGCGCCAGGAGCAACCCCCTCCCTACCCAGATCAGTAACAGGTAGCCTAAGAAACCCCAGCTCCTGCCCTTCTTCTCCCGCTGCTTTGTATGGAAAACTCTCAGCAAGCTTCGGAGCGTGGCTCGGCAATAATCAAGGATCCTGAAAAGCGGATGACAGCAGCAAAGGCTTTTCTGAAAAGCGCACAGGCTCTGCTGCCTCTCAGATGCTGCAGGGAGCAGAAGAGTAGGTGTGTGCTTAACCGGCATATGCCAGGAATCAAATACACTCGTCAGTTCTGACATTTGCATTTCCTTTGACAACTGTTGTCTGTAAAATTATCACTGCTTGATAATCAAGAGATGCCCCAGAAAACAAACCCCCGCTCTCCCGTAGCTGTATGTGAAAAGCTGACAGAATAATTCATACGCCCTCGAGAAAGCTGAAAGCATCTCCATTTCCTGTGGCATGCCAGTGACCTCCCTGAGCAGCCAGTGCTCTGTGCGCAGGAAGGACGGCCACTGGCTTATGAAGCTGTCAAGCCAGCTGTCTCCGGAGAGCCTTGCTGTGCTGAGCTGGCCTTCTCTGGGCTAACACGGGATGACAGCACTTCAAAAGGAAGGATTCCGGGCTGCTCTGCAGAGAGCAGGGTTGTTAATGACAGTAAATGCAGAGCTCCCCACGCAATCAGACACAGCACAGTGGCCAGACGTCACTTACAATGGAAGTACAGCTCCTCGTCTCCGTCCTGGCTGGCTTTGCTGTACCCACACTGTCTGCAATGAGATGCAATAGTCACGTTAGGCCTTGAGCGTGAATCTCCCACTGGATACAAAGCCCCAAATGCCAGTGCCCAAGAGAGCTGTCCAACCCCCCAGAATACACCAGCACCAGGAGCCAGAGGCCAGGGTCAAGCAAACCTGTACGCTTAACCACTGTGGTCTCTGTGATCCCAACCCCAGCAAGAGAGAATTGCTGAGACAGGGACTGGATGTGGAGTTGCAGCTTCAGCGGTGGGCGTGGAAGAGCGTAGGGGTTACAGCACAGCAGACGAGCAAATGACGGGGGCAAACCATACAGGGTGGGCACCGACTGATCCGGGGCTGGGGTGGAAACCAACAAAGGGCAGGTCAAATCTGGAGCCGCAACACGAAGGCAAGTGCCGAACTCCCAGGGATAATGACAGAGCAGCGTCTCCAGGTCATTTCCAGCCCACACTAAGAGCTCACTGGTCTCCTTGAGCCAATGGGCACCGGACGCCTGGCACACAAGAGCATTTGCTAGCTCAGTCATGTGCATAACTCAGATGTCCACATCCTGTGACAGGTGCAGATAAGCCCTGCTGCAGGCAGGATATTTGCTCGCGTGTCCACACCCCTGTAATCTCAGCCTGACAAAGATGCTAGTCAAACGCCATGGGATGGACGGACTCGCTCCAGTGCGGCAAGCAACGAACTCACCAGGATTTCAGACGTGGCACCAGCAGTGCGACAGTCAGATCCCTGCTCTGACCTTCAGGGACTCCTATTAGCATAGACGCAAAGCCTGCTCTGCTGCGCGCCTGTGGGCTGCCAGTCATCAGCCTAACCCCGCCCTGCTGCCCAGGCCAGAGCTGTGCTCCCTGGGCCGCGGGCAGTGGCAAAGTCCTGCTGGTGTCAGAGGGAGCAGGGCCCAGTGAGGACCGAGCCAGAGCGTGAGGCTGCCCCAGATGCCATTTGGTTAATAAACTAAAAGCAAAGCCAACACCACGCCCTGCTGCTCCTCCGGCAACCTCCCAGCTCAGCCCCCCACTGACACCAGCGCCACGCCAGCCAGAGGGAGGAAGGAACTTCCCCAGCTCTAAAGCAGGGACCCAGAGCCTTGCACCAGGGCTGCCTGCACATGCAAGCTGTGCAACTCTAAACAAAGGAGACCTCCCTTGGAGCTGCTCCTCTGCCACCCCAGGGCATTCAGGGGAAACGGCCGCTGGGGGGAGCTGAGTGAACTCTCGCTGCCTGCGTGAGCCTGGCTCTCAGAGCTCAGGCATTCTGTGCACGGGAGGTCGGCCTGCCACTCTGGAGTCGCCCCCTCCCCCCCGCCCGGCCGCTCCGACAAGGGGCACAGGGACCTGGGATTCCCGCGGTGAAGCAAGTGACAGTGGCCTGCTCCCACCCCAGCCCTGTCGTTACACAACATTCGAGTCTTCCCTTGTCATTTTTTATTTTTCTATTTATTTAAATTACTCTCATTTTGGGTTCAATTTAATCTTTTAAGTTAAAAAGTACAGATCGTTTCACTGACCCATCTGTCAGATGAATACCGATGCCCCTCTGAACCATTTCCCTTGTCCCAGCAGCCCTGGCCGGAGGAATGGCGATCGGAGCAAGTGGCTCTAAAGACAGCACAATTATCTGCTTTATATACTTCCCCATGCAGTTCGGAACTCCGGCTGTCTGGGTTTCACCCGTCCTTAAACTCCACAGCTAGACCCAGCCAAAGCAAAAACTTGAGCCTTAGAAAAGCCCCAGATTAGGAAGATTAACAGAAATACAGATTTTAAAAATGCTAAACTAACTTCAGGGAATTTCTATCCTTGATTTACCAGTTGGAAAAGTGAAGAGTTTCACACTGTTTGGAGATGTCCCAGTGTGACCCGCCCCGAACCACAGAGGCTGCGAGTCTGGTACAATTCCAAGACACGGCCGGGAGTGCAGAGACTCTTGTGCTCTCTCTGAAGGCCTCCAGTTGGCCAGCGTGGTGGCCACATTGCAAACAGTGCAGAGAATCCTGGGGGTTTAGTTGTTAACTGGAGCCAACAAATTCTCCCAGATTCCCCCCACCCAGGCCCATTTTCACAGTCACATCACTAGCTCGCCGAGCACCACAATGGCTGCAGACACACAGCTCAGGTTAAGCTTTTCCCACCGTCTGTTCCACAAAACCCTCTAGCCTCGGGAAAGTGACTCACTTGTGTGACAACAGCACAGCCTGGACCATGTCAGACTCAGGACAGCTTGTCCCTGGGGGAGCTCTGAGTGCCACCAGCCGCTCCTGGCCATGGGCAGAGTCACACGTCAGTTGCCAAAGCATTTTTCAGCTACCAAACCCTGTAACCCCATTTGATCCCCTGGCACAAACACCAACTATTCCCAGCCTGGAACAGGAAGGTGACATTCACAGCTCTAGGCCGTGTGCTGGCCCTCTCGATGAATGGATTTGACCCTAAGGCAGCCAAACACACAGCTCACAGGGCAGAACTTGGCTGTTACAGAGACCTGTCTCTTTCCCAGTGTCCCCCGAACCCCAGCTGCAGCATTAGAAGCATTAGCTACACCAAGCCAGCAAGCCGCCCCCAGAAATCCTTGGTCTATTGCCATATGCACAATAGAAGAGGTGCGAAGTCTGCTCACCTCCTCCAGATCATCACACCAATCACCATGGAAACCAGCACGATCAGCCCAGCGATTGCAACCACCACGATGATGATGATAGGGTTCTGTTCGCTGGGAGCCACAGTCACTGCCAAGGAGGGAAGCGAAACAGGGGTTAGGTCTGTATTCCCCTCTGCACGTACCCGGCACCATGGTTACAACTCCAGACCAGCCTGCCTTGGCTTGTGCTGCATTCCTGCACCAAGGGGACCAGGAATCTCCAGCACCAAGGTCGGGGCCCTGGCAATGTCATGGTGTGTGCCAGAGCACCGAGCTCCAGGGCGCTCCTGCACCAGACAGCACTTTCGGCATCACTGGCAGTGTACGATGGGCCCCTCGTGTTTAAACACAACCAGAAAAGGGAACAAAACTCTGGGTATTTCTAGGGCAAAATACAAGAGAGAGACTGAGGTAGGGCAAAAAATCTTTCAGGCTTTTCTGCATCATAAAGCACCAAGAAAGGGGACAAAGCAGGTCACTTTTAACTGCCTAGCCTCCCCTTGCACATTCCCTGCAATGCAGGTGCGTCGCCCTAGACCAGGGGGCTGCATAGCTCAGGGGGTATGCAAAGGTCTTCCTGGGGGTACAGCAACTCATCTAGATAGTTGCCTACTTTTACAACGGCTACAGAAAAAGCACTAGCGGAGTCAGTACAAACTAACATTTCACACAGACAAAATGAGAACGTCAGCCCTTCTTCAGTCACTGTGTGCTGTGATACTTCTGTATTTTTATGTCTGATTTTGTAAGCAAGTAGGTTTTAAGTGAGATGAAACTCGGGAGTACACAAGAAAAATCAGACTCCGGAAAGGGGGACAGTCATATGAAAAGGTTGAGAGCCCACTGCACTAGACGAAGCTGGCAGTTTGCAGATGTTACATGGTCTGAAAACTTTGCCTAAGCCACAACCTTGCCCTGATGGCTGAAGCTGAGAAAAGATTTCCTCCAGGATGCAGTCGAAATGCCAGAAGGACGTTCATGCTGACCCCGGGTTAGCAGCACACGACCTGCCGGATGTCAGGCCAGACCTGGGAGCAGGGGTCACAGTAGCCGCTCGTGGAAAGGCAGCAAGGGGAGCTCAACATGCTATTTTCGTAGGGTCGGCAGCACTAGGGCTCCGATTTCACAAGGCGAGTGGCAGCTTGTTTCCAAAGCAAATGCAGCTAGACAAAAGCTAGAGGATTTGCCACACCATGGGAAGGCTGTAAACGCACGTGGGTCTCAAATCTGGCCATGCTCCCTCGGAGCATCTCCCTGTCCCAGAGCTCGGCCCCTCCTCCTGCTAAACCAGCTCAGGTTCCTCTAGCAAAGACTGTGAGAAACTTTCACCGCAGGTGCCAAGCTGCTGTTTATTGTTATTTCTCCAGTTCACGGGCCGAGGCCGTTCTGGCAGCCAGAGCCAGCGCGAGCGGAGTGAAGGGCAGTGTTGTCTCTAGCTCTCAGCCTTAGTGGACTCCTCATTCTATTAGCTGGTGTTAAGGAAACAGGCCTGTTTATGGGGGAGACATTACAATTTATAGCTTACAAATGGTCTCCCCCACTAGTTCAATACTTTCCTCTCCTGCGCTGGCGAACCGAGGTCTGAGATAGCGACATTCGATAGACAACTTTTACTGGAGTCAATTCATTCTGAAAACGTGTGGTAAATGGATGCAATTTAAGGCCCTGTTAAACACAATCTGTAGAACTTCATTCTGAGCCAGCCATCCCTGGACTTTCATTTCCAGCCAGGGCTGGAAACCTACCATCTCTCCCAGCCCCTCCTTCAGACAGTGAAACCAGATGGTCTTGACAACAGGGTTGAATGGAAGCTGTAAAAAGTAAAAACCCAACAAGATCCAGTGAAGCCGGTCAGCAAAGTGACCAACACCCTAAGTGCTCCACGGACACAGGCTCGAGACCAGCTCTGCTCCCTTGTGAAATGATCTGAAGGACCCTGGTTTGGTTTCCACTGGACAATAGTGCAACTGACCCCCTCCCCAGCCCTTCTGTGGCACTACTTGAAGACCACCTGGCTCAGCAGGCAGTGACCGACAGCCGTTCCCATCTGACAGCTGTTTGGTGGCCCGTGTAATGGAACTGGGGGGATCCATCCCGATGTCAATGTCACAAAAACCAAGTCACAATCGGCCCTACCGGGCATCCTCGTGGGCAGGCTCAGTAGAACCCCCAGAGATGTCCGGTTAATTTCTCCCCTTCTCCTGCCGAGGGGCTCCCTCTAGGGCAGGGCAGAAGCGGGCAGGCGGGTGCCCTTGTCGATGCTGCACCTGCTCTGTGGACAATTGGAGGACGTCAGCCTGCAAGGCTGTCAAGCCAGCAGCCCTCATTAGCACGACATCAGTCTCTGACAGCGGAAGGAAACGGGTACCTAGCAATGAAGGAATAGGCCCTCGCTCAACAGAAGGGCCCGCTCCCTCCTTAGGGGACAGCCCACACCCAGAACAGACTCTGCTGCTTGAAGTCAGTGGAGTCTCAGGCACAAACCGCGAGCCGTAGAGCTGCTCCAGCTCAAAGTAACGCCCCTGACGTGTGCTCTGTGTTCGAGACGCACCCCACCAGCCTGCTAGCACTTACGTTCCCCCAAGGTTTCCACTTCGATGCCAGGACTGTAGTTTCCATAACCCTGGGCTGACGCTGTCCGGACCTGGAAGACGTAGAGTGTGCCAGGCCTGAGGTTACTGACTGTCACTGCCGTCGACGCGGTTTTCACGGTCGAGTAACTTTGATCTCTTTGATCCTATGAAATAATGAAACACGGGAGATTTAACGAGATTGACAGCTGTCCTCTAGCTGATCTGTGGAGCAGCTGTCTTATCGCTGTGCCTCTGGGTCCTAGCAGGGCTGACTAGCCAAACGTTAGACCATCAGTGAAAATGAAACGTTTTCTAGATGCCTCATTAATAGAAATTACATTGAAAAGTTACAAGAAGGATGAATAAACGCAGCTAGGACTAGCGGATACGACAGGTGAGAGGCTGGGGAACGGGTGTCATAAAAGGGACGATACACCAGCTTCCTTGGCTGTCCTCTCCCATTCACATCTTTACATTCTCTTTCACACCACCTTGCACGCTGGGAGAGTGCACACCAAGCCCCTCCCCCTCTACCTCCAAGGAGGTCCTGAGCGTGGCTCTACATATAGGATAAGATTAATATTCACCATATAACAGAAAGTAGTTCCACCAGGTAGGGCTGAGAATAAACAGCTAAGCAGGCCTGGCATTCCAGCCAGCAAAGGGTGCTGGGTGCAGTCACATACTGGCATGCACTCAGACACCAGCCAGCACACTCCTGTCCCCCACCCCGCCCCTCCCAGCCCGAGTTACCATCTCCAAAGAACCCGAGAGGATGGGCAGAGGGTGGTCGTGGATGTACCTTGGGCAGCCCTGTCTGGCTATTGAAGGACATTCAGAGGGGTTGCATGGCATGTGCGGGGGAAGCGCTGAGTACACAATCAAGCCAGCGACAGGGCCCAGCTCCTCGAGGGGACTGTGGTACACAACGGCACTGCCTCAAAGCAGGCCTGGGAAGTCACTGGAACTGCTGGCCAAAGATGCCGGCGTCCCAAAGGGATATCGGAGGAGAAGAGTCCAAAGGGAGGGACAGGCTGGAAGGTGCTAAGTGACCCCAAACGCATCAGGGCAGGTTGGGGGGATGAGTCGCCTGAGGGCCAAGGAGTCCCATGTTCAGTGCCCTGGATGGGGAGGGGAGGCTGCTCGAACAGAGAGGCTCTTGGAGGAATCAGGGGAAGGGGAAGGAGAAGGGGCAGACTGAGCGAGAACAGAGGCAAGTTGGTGCATCCTGGCAGCAGCATGGCCATCTCTTTAAGCTCCCTCTGTAACAAAGGGGCCTTTCAGGCTGGGACCGGGGACAGTGGGTGAGAATGTGTAATTGAGTCCCCAGAGAGGGGTTCATTTAAACTAAACGGGGCTGCTGCGTGTCCGGGGGGCGGGGGGGGGAGGGTGTTGCTACGAGCCATTTCCCAGGAGAGGAGAAGGGACCTTCAGCCTCAGCCCCTCCCCTCTGCCTCTCGCCAGAGCGATGAGCAGGTTCTCAGTGAAAGGCACCAAGATGGGGCCACACCCCCAAAGAGGGCTTGGCTACAGCTGGGCCAGAGCCCAGGAGGACCCTGAAAAGCAGTGAGCAGAGTAGAGGTGTGAGGGACAGAGGAGACAGCGCCTGTACTCACTGCACTACTCAGGGGGAGGACGCGTCCGCCAGCTGGAATCTGATCACCTGCCACCACCAGGCCGTCTGGAGAGGGCCCTCTCCGCAAACTGGAGCCAGCTCTGAATGCTGGGCAGTCCTACAGGCAGGTGGGCTGGGGAGACCTGGGTTACTCAGACCAACAAGGCCTCTGTGCACCAGCTCACCAGCTCCGTGCCCGAATCCCATCAGCTGACAGCCAGTGGAAAGCCGCTGGACAGCTAGAGCTAAGCCCTTCCTCCCGACTGCACAGAGTGGCCTAGCGCCTGGCACACAAACCAGGTTTCCTGGCGAGAACACCGCATTTTAAACTGCTCCAGCAAACAGCATCGGGGGACTCTCTCGGCCACGGCACCAACTACAGCAAAGACACGTCCACAGGAACATCTTAGCTGAGCTAGTCTGGAGCTGCCCGCGCCCTGCAATGCCTCACTCATGCAGCCTCTCCTGCCCAGGACGCAAGTCACACAGCGTTAGCATGAAGAGGACTGCATCCCCTCCACTGGGGGCTGCATGTTCTACTCTTTGGCCAGAAAGCCGTTTGGATAGTGAATTGTTCTCATTATGGCTAATGTGAAGGCAGCACATTGGATGTCTGCAAACAGTCTAACTTAATTTCTTTGGTACTAACCAGTGCCTGCCATGACGGGGGGATGGTATTAAACCCACCGGCGCTTCCCAGGCATGTTGGACTGGAGCAGCCAGGAATACAGAGGGCAGAGCTCTTCCCGGATGCAGGCTGTTCTTGGCACCAGCAGTGGGCTGTTTCTCAAGACTAAATAAACATGTATTAGCACACTTGGAGTAATCAAAGCTGGCAGGCACATTCTCTAGTGATTCCAGTCCCAGGAATGTGATTCACCTACCCAGCTCGCTCCGGATTTCTGCCTTGTTATGACTGAGATGGTCAGAACCTTTCAAGCAGCAGCTGACACATGTCAGAATGGGAAGCTGAGACTCTGCATGGCAGCCCGGAACAGAAAGACGCTGATGTAGCATTTCCTAAGGCAATAGGTCTCCGTGTGGCCCTTCTGAGGGCTTTGCTGTATTCCTTGTCCCGAGGAATCACACAGAACTTAAAGAACACAAACTTTCTGTAGGCTCCAGAGATGCAGGCTCTACATGCCTACAGCAGCACATGTTGTCACAGTCCAGATGACGTTCTCCATGTTCTCCATTGGGAATCTCAAAGTCCCAGGCCCCTGGATATATTCATGCTTCTCCCAGGCAGAGCCTCCTGTTAGGAAACCTCCTCCCAAAGCAAATTTGACAAGCCTCCACTCTCCTCAATCCAATCACTCGCACAGCACCACCAGAGAAGGAGCTTATGCTTAACAAACCACTCAAACCATCTAGACATACGTAGTATCCCATAGGTGCTGGGACTAGAGGTGCTGGGGGCTGCTGCACCCCCCTGGCTTGAAGTGATTTCCATCATATATGGGGTTGCCAACTTTCTAATCAGACAAAACCAAACACCCTAGCCCCGCCCCTTCCCCAAGGCCCCACCCCTGGCCCCGCCCATTTCTCGAGGCCCCGCCCCCACTCACTACATTCCCCCTCCCTCCATGGCTCGCTCTCCCCCACCCTCACTCACTTTCACTGGCCTGGGGTAGGGGGTTAGGGTGCGGGAGGGAGGGAGGGCTCTGGGCTGGAGGTGCTGGCTCTGGGGTGGGGCCGGGGATGAGGGATTTGGGGTGTAGGAGGGGGCTTCAGGCTGGGGGTGTGGGACCGAGGAATTTGGAGTGTGGGAGGGGGCTGCAGGTTGAGGCAGAGGGTTGGGGTGCAGGAGGGGGTATGGGCTCTGGGTTGGGGCCAGGGATGAGGGGGGGCTCTTGGCTGGGGCAAGGGGTTGGGGTGCAGGGGGGGTAAGGACTCTAGGTTGGGGCTGGGGATGAGGGGTTTGGGGTGCAGGAGGAGGCTCCGGGTTTGGGGGGGGGCTCAGGGCTGGGGGTTGGGGCGTGGGTTTATCTCGGGTGGCTCCCGGTCAGTGGCGCAGAGGGTCTAAGGCAGGCTCCCTGCTTGTCTTGGCACTGCGCTGCGCCCTAGAATCAGCCAGCAGGTCCGGTTCCTAGCGGGGGGGCCAGGGGGCTCCACACGCTGCTCTCGCCTGCAGGCACTGCCCCCCCAGCTCCCATTGGTCAGTCCCACCCCGATTCATATACGGGGTTTAGTCTAGTTCAGTGGCTCTCAGCGCCCCCACTACACAAACTGTTCCAACGCCCCATCCAGAACCTCTATCTTGCCTTGCCCAGCCCCGTTGGGGGGGTGCTACATTCCCATCTATTAGCCTGTCGCACCCTGGAGCAGGAACTAACCTCAGGGGGTTTCTGTGAGGTGCCTCATATGTTTTGGGTGTTGTAAAGTAAGTAATAGCAAGAGTAGGTAGCAAGGTAAGAACAGAAGGATTTTCACTGCCTTGTTTGCTATTCCAAGGCGGGAAGGAGGCATTCCCAGGCAACTGGGGCTGTGTGTGCAGGCGTGAGTGAAATGTGGGGAAACGCACTGTTAAAGCTGGGACATTCGATGATGATGATGATGATGATGATGATGATGATGAATGAGTTACGCTCTTATGGGAGGTAACAATGACAGTTTGGAACAAATTGCTTGGCAAACAGATTAGTCTCTTTTCACCCAAAGCTCAGGTAGAAGTTATTTGAGGCCAGATTTTGCTGCAGTCTGTGGGTTCCAGAATTCATACAGCTGAACCTTGTGTCAAAGACTTAGCAGAGCTCAAGCCTGCGTTTCTCACACACTGTTTATGCTGAATAACTAACCTGAACACATTTCTCAAACCCTAGTTTCTAGCATTAATGCCCCAGCCTGCACAGAGTTCATTACATTTCTCCAGGGTCTGTAGATGTTGTTGTGCAACATGTTATCTAGTTGAGATGGTTTTTTCCTCAGAGCCCTTTGTGTAGAGAATCAGGAAAAAACTGAGTCCTTAAATACAAGGACGAGGTACCAAGCCAGTTTTCTGGAGTCAGATCAAATATTGATTTGTTTTCATGTGAGCAATTGCTAAACTGTAGAGTTAAACTTACTAACCAAGTTCAGAGGCAGTGGATTGTTATTTCACATGTGCTCCAAATCTCGTGGTTATAGTATTTTTGCTAAGAAATTATCATATTATATTTCAGCAACTGACCTCACAACAAATTCCTCTCTTGGAATCTCTCAGATATTAAAGAGCAAGTTAATGTGAATCTATTTCAAACTCATCTGTTTCAAGGGAAAGAATTTCAGCATGTCACTGCACCTTTTGCTTGGCATGTAGGGAATTTCATAAGGAGCATCCCCATACACTGACAGGATAATTTACAGACCCATGTGATAAACTGCATTTATTTGGTCTTTGAACATATTCCCCTGCTCTCTGCCCACTAGTTTTACTTCTAACCTTCTCAAACCTCACAACAGCTATCAAAAGTGGCCATTTTTTAATTTAAAAGACAATCACAAAAATGTTTGCTTCATTCCCCTCCCGTGTGGAATTTCACCCACATATCATTGCTCTAATATCCAGGACTGATAATAGTCAGTCCTGAACTCACTGAAGTTTTAAGGTTCAGTATTTTGTGATCCATCAGTGCCAAAAATATAAGCCTCCTCCTCCTGTGGTTCTGGGAATGCCCTTCATCCAAAGGGACTAAGCACATATTTCTAACTTAGCTGGTTGCAAGCTCCCAAGTCCCAGAATTCTAATGCAGTTAAGGAAAAGCTGTTAAAAACCTCTACACATGCTTAAGTTCTACTCTTTCTCCCTGGAGGTTTATATATTAGGACTCGCAGTGTTGATGCAACCTGACAGGCTTCACAGATGGAGACAGAAAAAACCCAATGAAAATAAACTCTAAAAATAGCTAAAATAATTTAAAGCGTGTATAACCAGATTGTGTAGTGGTGATTTGAGAAATGTGGAACTTTTAAGTAGCAGAAGCAACCCAAACTTATGCCAGTAAAGTCTTGACAATGCCCCCCCACACACACACACACACTTTCCATTATTGAGGATTTACAAAGCAAGTGGGTCACAGCAAACGTTACAGGGGAGACATGCAGACAGCATCTGTAAGCACAGTTCTATGTATCACAAAGCTGGCTGGGAAGCGGGGGAACCTCTCATTTGGAGTTTTTGGCATGTCACTGAAAAGATGGGAAACAAGTCTCCAAAGGATCTACCTTTTCATAGTACTTGATTTCGTACTCCATGTTACTGGCACTTGGGAAGCCCGGCTCCTGCCATGACAAGGAAACGCTCTTCTGTTCAATTTTATCTGTGCGGATGTCAGCGACAGGAGCTGGTGCTGAAAAAGCAGAGAGAAGAAACAAGCAGATCACTAACACCATCGCCCAGAGGCTGGGCTCCCCCACCACTCACCCCAGAAAAACAGCACCCTGATTGTACAGTCTGACCGTGCAGCCACGCCATGCAGAGACATCTCACGGAGACTTCCATGCGCAGAGCCGCGGCAGAATTGGGCCCTTGAGGAACAGTATCATCAACCCATTTCTATGCCTGGTCACAAATGTGCCCCAGTGACAGATCACTTATGAATGCATTTCAGAAATACTTGCTCCTTCTGCAGCACAAAGGGCATTCAGCTTTTGGGCCGACACAGAGTTTCACAGACAAACCCTTTGACACAATAGGTTTCACTCCACATTAGCCTAAGTTGTGTTGTAATAAAGGGCTAGTCGGCATCTGCATGACACACACACCGTGCACGGAACCGCCTTGGTTTTCTCTCTCTGCTGAGACGAGGCTGGAAGGGCAGAGAGAAAATCTCACTCTTCTGCTATAAAACCAGGGTGTTGAGCGCAGCAAGACCCTGCTGCCCAGCTCGCAAGCACCTGCTTTGTGGCCAAGAAGTGAGACAGCAGAGGAGGACTGGGTTTTATTTGGGCAATAAGACCCTGGAGTACAAGTCCTTCCCTAGGACTACTGACCAGCCATGAGGAGACAGAGGCCCAGGGTTAGTCACAAGACACCAGCCAGTCACTGATGCCCAGGTAATTCCACCTCACTGTAATCCTCTGCTGATAGGACAGGCCCTCAGCTAGCTCCTTTAGAAGACAAGAAGTTTCCACAGGGCCCTTAAATAAACCCAGCTGCATCTGCCTTCTTAGTGGCCTTCCAGCTGCACCCTGTCTGCAGTGTTACAAACCCCGGGGCTCTCAGGATTCAGGGTATAAACACGGAGGGGAGGAAATCAGCTCTTCCTGATAGATTATTCAGTCACATCCCCTGGGGCTTGCTTAGATCCTGGCCTGGCTGCCTGCATTTACAACCCTCTAGGTCAAGAACTGATGAAACGGGCAGAAATACATGGCGGGTGGGGGAGCTGAATTTGTAACCTTAGTTGTTTTGTTAACGTCATTCGTCTGTTCAGTGTTGGTTAAAAGCACTGACCCTGTCTTGGTGGCCTGGCAGGGCCCAGGAAAGGTAATCCGAAGACAAGTTCAAAGCGTAACAGCTTTGTTACAGCCAAAATCTTTTGCATTAAAACAGAAGGAAACTGCTTCAACTTTTAGGCAACTGGTTTTAAACATGAAGACAGCAAACACTACAGGGCTCTGGGACCCTCTTTGCTGCTGCATGTAATTGTTTTGGAGCTTAACGCACAGGGATCTGTCCGGTCAATTAGTCCAGGCAACACAAACAGGTTCTTTGCTTAAAAAAGGACCTTGTTAAATGTGGAACTCAAGCACCCTGAGCCAGATCCCCCCCAGTCGCACTAAGGGGGTCTCCAGCCAGCCAGCTTAGCTCTGTGGACTTGCACTGAACGTCCCATACTAGGAGCGGTTCTCCTCCCAGCTCTGCATCTTAGCTCCAGCATTCCCTTCTTGCTACATGCACATCCCCGCATTGACGGTCACCAGGAATTCTGCAAGGGTATGGAAAGCAGGGTACCGTAGTAGCATTCTGCAGTGCAGAGCTGGGAGGGGAATCTCGCCTGAGCCCATTGGGTTAGGTGAGCACCGTTTTTTGCCAGCAGATAAATCAGTGGCTAGTCAGTCTGCGCTGGGCTGTTTGGTAATCTACAGGGGGGAGATTGAGTGGGTCTGGGGTTTATAGCACACAACTTCCTGGGACCTTCTGCCTGTCAGAGTTACAGTCAGACAGTGTTATAGGGCTGCATGGTCACAGGTGAGAATGAGTCTCCTGGGGTCTCTAGAGGACACTGTTCTATCAGAAAATCACTCCACAACTGGCAACTTCCAGCACTGGAATAACATGGGGTACAGTGCAGCACATCCAGCAGTGAGGTGCATCCCAGAGGCAGGAGCCCATATTCGCCCATTCAAAACAGATACCAGTGGGCACAAAGGTCCATTTGCACAAACTCCTGAAAGTATTTTCAAAAAGAAGAACAGGAGTACTTGTGGCACCTTAGAGACTAACAAATTTATTAGAACATAAGCTTTCGTGGACTACAGCCCACTTCTTCGGATGCATATAGAATGGAACATATATTGAGGAGATATATATACACACATACAGAGAGCATAAACAGGTGGGAGTTGTCTTACCAACTCTGAGAGGCCAATTAATTAAGAGAAAAAAACTTTTGAAGTGATAATCAAGCTAGCCGAGTACAGACAGTTTGATAAGAAGTGTGAGAATACTTACAAGGGGAGATAGATTCAATGTTTGTAATGGCTCAGCCATTCCCAGTCCTTATTCAAACCGGAGTTGATTGTGTCTAGTTTGCATATCAATTCTAGCTCAGCAGTCTCTTGTTGGAGTCTGTCTCGTTGGAGTCTGTCTCGCTGTATTACTGCCATGGGGACACAGGCAAGAGCAAGTGTCTTGCCATATACCAGGATGAGCGACTAGCTGGATTTCAAAGCTTATGACGAGAAAGCGCCAGTCATTTGGGAAAGTACAAAACTCACCAATGCACAGACCATCAGCTGTTACAGGTTGTTGCTAAGCTTAGAGCAAACTCTGGCAAGCTCCCAGAGCGGGAAGGTATTTTCAACTACAGCCCATTGGCATCTCTTCACTGCAAGCCTTTCGCTGAGGCTCGGAGGGTTGCTTTGGGAATGGAGAGTAGATGAAGGAGACCAGAGTTCAGCTGCTTATGCCCCATTAGCCTCCTGTTGTGCTGTTAATAGGCAGGAACCGGCCCCCTGGGCAGACTGCTTCAGACTCCATGGGAAGTGAGGCTGTAAATAGCAACACTCCCATTAGTCAGCGTCACACTAGAAGAGGAAATCTGAGCAGAGCCGGGGTCAGGCCCTTCCAACCCGTCAGATAATACAGAGGAATCAAATCTCGGCCTGGACATAACGCAGCAGAGCATGGCCTGGCATTCACCGAACGTCAGCCATGGGGCAGAGTTCGACCCGCAGACAGCTTCTCTCCACTCATCCCCCAGGAGCACAGAACTGCTGCTCAAGTGACACGACAATCAGGCTCTTTATTTGGCCGGATAGTCCCGTGTGACAATCTGACTCTAAGTGAAAATAAAGATAATTTTGTGTAAATTGGTGCCTCTTGATTATTGCACAGGCTCAGAGGAGAGCCAAGCCCCAGTGCGCTGGCTGGGTGTCGCTCCAAAGGGCAGAGGACTTAATTCGCTTAAGAAAAGGAGCCAGCAACAGCAGCGAGTATCAGTCTGGCAAGCCCCTATCAGGGTCTAGCAGCAGGCAAGTCACTCAAAAATCATTGGCAGGGCAAAAAAGAGGCTTTCCTGTCCCCGGGACAGTGCCCGGTTCAACACCGCTTCAGATGAGGAGAGAGCGGCAGGCACCCAGCACTAGCTGGCACAGTCTCAGCCCACGGGAGCGCAGAGCCACTTGGAATTCACTCTCCCCAGGCGGGGCACATTCAGTTTTAAAAAGGAACAAAATCCCGACAGGGATAAAAACTGTTGGTTTGTTTCAAACTCAGCTTCACAGTGTGAAACCTGAAGTGGCGAGCAGGGTAACGGGTAACGAAACCCCCAGCCCAGGATTCCAGAACCAATGCCCAGCCTTCCTCCCCGCGTTGTTCACGTTTAGTTCTCCCGCTCGGGTTAACCCGGCTGGGAGCCAAAGCAAACTGACCTATGTGGAGCTGGGACCAGTGGATGAGCATGAAAGCAGCCAACCTGTGCTAACCCTGGGCCCCTCCCCTGGGAGCTCAGCCTTTGCCCCTAGCACTCGAGGCAGGGAGAAGGGAACGACTTGTCCGCCTCCCTCTGCTGCACGGATTTCCCCTCCCCAGCACCTGCCTCTTACACTGCTGCTATAACCAGCCCTTTGTGCCCGCCGGGCAGCATGTCACTTGTACTCACCGGGCTCTGCGGGCATGTTGTGGGTGGCACGCCAGAGCGCTAACGGTCCTGTACTCTTCTGCTGTACGGGAGAGACCAGCAGGGTTTGCAGGTGCCAGCGGGACCCGGACTGAGCTGTCAGAGTGTCACAAGGAGCTGGGTCAGGGACAGGACACCCGCTGTGGGATAGAGGCCTCAGACTCAAAGCCTCACCTCCCCACTGATGTGTTTTTTGCTGATTTATCAGGACCAGGGGAATGGGCTAACTGGGCTGGAGAAGCCCAGGAGATGCCAACCACTTAGCTAAATAGTTCAGCAGTGAAAATCTAGCACATTGGATACAAATCTCCACTGAAGCCCCTTTTTTGTCCCAGATTAATGAGAAACCCCGACTCTCCCCTGCAGTTGACCATGCCAATTAAGGCCTGTCACGTCTCTCCCGTGAGGCAGCAGGGATTGCTCTGACAGGAGAGGGGAAATGTTTTCTGTTCTTGGCGTGTTCCTCCTAATACAAAGTCTCTTTCGCAGTTCGCTGGAGCTTGTTGGGCTGCCAAGACCTCCCACCTTCCCCCAGCCCTTAGGTTGTTCATTCTCAGATCTGGGTCCTGTTGATGCCCAAGGAGCAGAGCATCGCATTTAGCCCCTTTAAGCTGCAAGGCAAGAGCAGAGAAGAGAGTTTACACCGGCTGATTTATCCTCTGAAACGAGCTTCTTTGAGGAACTTCTGATCTGCTGGTGGCTGTTCACAACAAATTCCCCACTGGGAACACTGCTTGCACCTGTCCCCTTTCTGCTGCTGGAGCCCTGAATTAGGGACACAAACTCTTGATGTTCCTTTCCCCCGATCCTCAGTGGTCACCAGAGAACAGCAGCGATAATCAGTCTCAGCGGGCAGACCCCAAAGGAGGGAGTTTGCTGTTGCCCTAGTTCTGGTTTGCTCCCATTTTCCATCACACCCACTGACCTGGGCGTTTACATTCCCTCACTCACAGTCAGAGGGAGCATCCGTGTCTGGGAGGTTGGAGCAAGGGATTGGGAGTCAGGACTCCTGGGTTCTATACCAACACTGTGGGTGGCCTTTGGCAAGACACTTCATCTTTCTTCCTCAGCGTCCTCCTCTGGAAAGCTGAGACCAGGATCTTCCTGGCTCACAGCAGGACCGCTGTGAATTTTAATCACTGAACTGGCACCTTATGTTGCCCTTCTGTAGCATCCTTCCTCTGGGGAGTCCCAGCATTGTTATATACATCAGCACACCTAGGATTTCTCCTGCTCCAGAGGGCCCCCCATGGCTCATTGATAGGAAATGGGAGCCGGGGGCAGGTCAGAGCGAGATGCAAAAGGGTACCCTGTTTTCATGGATTCTGTCGGTCTTCCTAGGTCAGTTTGCAGGGATGCAGGTCAGTTTTGGTTTCCTCATTTAGATCCTGCCAGGTCATTCAAACACAAATCCCCAATCGTTAAAGCCCAGGCAGATTTTATTTTTTGTTAATCAGAACAAGAGTCTCTCACAACCCCTCCATTATCTGGCTCAGGGGACGGCAGGGCAGAGCTGACAGCCTGAAAGGAACCTTGTTGAGAAAAAGCGGCCTGGGAAATTAGCTAGTTCTATGTTGTCTTCCTTCTCCCCCAGATTTTGGAAGCTTGCTAGAGCCTGCCTATCCTACAGGGAATTCCAGTGAGAGGAACAAGTCCCTGGAAAGCAAACTTAAGTAGCTGTGAAATGTTGTATTTATTACGTAGCTCATTAATCTCTGCTGAGAAAAGTCCTGCTGATGAATTATTCATGTTGACTGGCTCCTGGTCCTTTCAGCCTCTATTTAAACAACTGGCACAGGCCAGACCAGCCTCAACATGCGACACCGGCAAAGCAAGCCAGGGAGCAGCTGTTTGCACGTGCGGGCACTTTCTTTGCACAGGTCACTTGTCATTTACTTCTAATCTGACTAGATGTTGTTATTTGACATTTTAAGAACTAATTCTCCAAGTAAATACACTAGCTCTGGGCGCTGACCTTTAGGAGGATATTGAATTATCCATATGTGAAGAGGGTGGAGCAAATTCACTCTAGCAATGGAGAAAGAGGATAACAAAGGTTATTAATGTTTCAGAACATATTGACAGACCATGCAGAACAGGCCTGATTCCCTGGGTGGGAGCAGCAGGAATGAATGCAGAGGTTAGAATCTGTCTCAAAGCCCAGAATTAAAAGGCACAGTTTGGGACTTTCGTAGACACCAGGGTCAGCTTCATCATTCCCACAGCTCAGCTGAGACCGGAGACAGAGGATGGCCTATTACTGACGCCAAACATCTGGGTCATCTTGAGCTCTCAACTTTTGGCAAGTCTTTTTCCTAAATGAAAGCCCCTGTGTAGTGCTGGGGGAGGGAAGGGATTCTGCTGTGTTTGAAATTAAAGACCCAATGAGACCATGAAGGCAGAGCAGCACACCTGCGACAGCTCTGCAGGTGAGTGTCCAGGTGTGGTCTGAAGCAGCACTGGTGCCTGCATTACCACTGCAGCTAACGCTGCATCCTGTCTGGTCTGTCAGGTAATCGCAACAACAGGCAGAGGACAACTCTGAAGAAGTGGGGTTTACCCACGAAAGCTTATGCTCAAATAAATTTGTTAGTCTCTAAGGTGCCACAAGTACTCCTGTTCTTTTAGTCTTTAAGGTGCCACCGGACTTCTCGTTGTTTTTGAGGATGCAGACTAACACGGCTACCCCTCTGATACTAGATTCCGCCTGTAATTCCTGCAACATGCGCCTGGCTGGCATTTCCTTTACCCCAGAGTCTCGGGTGCGGAGCTGTATTTGAAAACTTCAGGTGTCAGCAGTAAAGGGTCCCATCCCACCAAAGACACCAACAGCTCCGGTTTCAGGAATAACAGGAATGGCACAAAGCCTGCTGCCCCCTTGTGGTAGTTCAGAGAACAATCGTTAATATGACAGGATTAGTGCCGCTTCTGTACTTCCTTATACCGCATCTTGCCAATTACACCTGGCTGCCATTTTCCTCAGAGCCATTTTCTATGATGGCAAAAATTCAAGTGCAATATTTGCTAAGGGATGAGGGGAGGGGAGAAACTATTTTTACCTGCAAAGAGTCTTTCAACAATAGAGAAAAAACAGAAATATTCTAGATGAAACCATGACAATTTTTTGCCAGCCTTGCAAAGATAAACACACACACACACACACACACACACACACACACACACACACACAGAGTTTCAGCTGTAGTAACTGGAACAGCTGGAAAAATGCCCACCTCCAGCATGCTTTAGTGGCTACTGCATACCTGTAGTATTTATAGAGTAACAAGGAGGGTGAGGTAATCGCTTTTATTGGCCCAACTTCTGTTGATGAGAGAGACAAGCTTTTGACCTACACAGAGCTCTCCTTCAGGTCTAGGGAAGGTACTCACAGTTAAATACAAGGTCAAACAGATAGTTTAGCATAAGAAGTTAGCACATATTCTAAGGGACCAGTCAATGTCAAACAGCCCATTAACCTATAGTCACAGGACAAAATATCTTTGTGCTTTGTAAGAGGTCAAGTTTTGTTGGCTTCTGGAGAGCAGCCTGCTCTTTGAACTTCAGTGTTGCTCTCCTAACTTGTGCAGGGGGGCTAGGGCCTGAGCCTTTTTATAAATTAAAGAAAGATAGACCCTCCATGTCTTGAACTTAGGACATATTCCTAGCAGTGACCAACATCAGTTCTTCTCCTGGGCCTTCTCCTTCCAGACAAGCTGGGAAAAGTCATCTTGTCTTTGTTAACAAGCAGAGCCACCCACACAATTCTACCTCTGTATCGCCTCTAATCATTGCTGCTGTTAATAAACCCTATTCATCGCTAATCATAGTTACGTTTTCTTCTGGTAACTCAGTGATCTGCTGCAGACCAGTGTGTGGGGCTTCTTCGTTCGTGCCGTATGGTAGATACCAGCTAAAAAGTAAAGCCCCAGATGCATTAAAAAGGAATTAAAAAATCATACAGCTATAGAGTAATTCATGTTGTGAATAAAATGTTTCTTATTAATATTTTAAACTCCCTAACGTTGCCTCTATTCTGAAAAGCAAACATTAAATTATTCACCATTCTGCCTGATTTTATAAACTCCATCTCATTGTGCATGGCTTTGTTCCTCTTAATTAACAAACAAACCAGCAGAAAAGGCATAAAAATAGGTGTACTCACTGCAGCCATCTGCTGAGAAAACAACGGCATCTGAAATATGGATTCTAGCAGGAGATGTCTAAAGATGTCCTAAATACCTGGGGCGGGCTCCTGCCTCCTGGGGGAGGCTGGGATCCACGTTCATTGCAATGTTTCACCGATCCATTCCCCAGGGGGATTGGAGAGGGAGGCTTCGCAAAGACATTCAGACGTGATCCACCAAGGAATCAGAATAACTAACTATCTCCTCTCCGTGCATATGGGCAACTCTTGTGGTGTTACTGGGAGTGGAAGCAGAGGCTCAGAAAGGAGAGAATAGGGAAACAGAGGAGATCTGTGGGGGTGCCAGATAAATCCCCCTCTCTCCATCATAATTAGAGAGGCAAACTAGTCTGCGTCCCGGGGAAGGTGCCACATGGGTGGCTACATGGCAGAAGAGCGAGCTTTGGGATCTCTCTTCCAAGTTCACCAACTCACCTTTATTCTGAGAGAGAAGCTTTCATTTTCCAGCTCAATTGCTTCCCAGAGGCATCCTGTGTCCTTTAATGCAGCATTAATTTAGCATCTTTCCCTGTAGACTGTGGGCATCCTGCAAGTCCCCCAGGAGTAGTGAAATATCAGGTTTTTTATTCTGCATGGAACAAAGGTCTAAGCCAAACAACTCCAAGATGAACACGCTTGCAAAGGTTTGGAACGTGACTTGAGGCAGATTCAGCCAGAGACTGCCCAGGGCAATCCCAAGGAAACAGAAAGTTGAAACTGCTGCTTTAAACGCTCCCACCCACCCACCCAGAGGGCATCATGCCAGCAGATTTAAAGAGCACGTCACTAACAGAACATCTATACGAGAAAGCAGCTCTCTCTGGGGCTGCACAATTTATAATTCAAGAATTTCAAATGGGGGGGGACACACTGCTTTAATAGGGCAGTAAAAGATTCCCTCCTCCCCACTCTCCTTCCCCCCAAGGTATTTATCATTATAAATGCAGCGAGCTGTTGGGAAGGGCTGAAATAGCCTAACGGGCTAATGTTCCCCTGAAACGGGAAAAATCCAGAGCCAGGAGGATTCCGTTTTTCTGGGTAATGCCGTTTCTGTGTCTACACTGCAATTAAACACCTGCGGCTGGGCTGGCCCCCGTCAGCTGACAGGGGCTCATGGGGCTCGGGACGCAGGACTGTAAAATGGCAGTGTAGACGTTCGGGTTCGGGCTCAGGCTGGAGTCTGGCCTTTGGGACCCTCCCCCTTGGCGGGGTCCCACACATGGAAACCACAGTTTTACAGCCCCACAGCCCAAGTCAGCTACCATGGTCCAGCCGTGGGTGTTTAACTGCAGTGTAGACACACCCTTCATTTTAAACCTAGCTACTTCCATGCAGCTATTCCTGGGGTTTAATGGCCAGAGACGGTTAATAGACCCCAGTGCCTAAACTCCTCTCTACCTAGGGACAGCTTCCTGGCACAGCACGCTATCAGTAGATATGAGACCAGGCATCCAAGTTTATTCGCAGAGTTGGCGAGGATTTGGGTTTAACATGGCATGAGCCATCGTGTTATTAGAAAACTTCAGCAAGTCTTCCCTGAAAATCCTGCCCAGTTTGTGCCCTGTCAGTATAAAAATCCCAGAAAGCAAAGGTGGGGTTTTCAGCCTGGGAAAGCACAGAAGGGAAATTAATGGTGTGTAAGGTATCTGTGCAAAAGAACTTGGAACGTGTGATTTAATGGCTAAGGAACTGAGAGGGGCCCTTCAGGAAATCTTTAGAGGATAAGATTATTCTCCACAGACATTTTCTGTCTGTCTCTGTTGCCATTTGGCATGCAGGGAGAACACGTGTAATAAGCACAAGTCAAGCTACACACTCCAAGTTAGCACCCTGGTTGGGGTGGGGGGAGAAGTATGGGAGAGAGCTCTCACCTAAAGGGGCAGAGCTCAGCACCTCCAGGAGCCAGAGCTACAAAGCAAACCACATCCAGCGTGCAACCGAAAAATCACACTCCAAATCATCCAAAGAAATTAGCAAGAGGATCCCAAAGCGAAGGCAGGAAGGGAAGAGAACTAACACTGGAGTTAACGTTGTGGAAAGGCAGCTGATCTCTCTCAACCTGGACTGAGCCCAACAGCCACAGAGACATGCCAAAGAAAAGATGGCTCGAGGATGTGTGATGCTGGGAACTGTTCACTCCTAGCTCGTGAATTGCTTTACAAAATCAGCATTCAGCTATTGCACACTCTATACCTGAGGTCCGATTGTGTTCAGCAGCCATAAGAGAGCCAAGACAAAGCCTAAATGACCACAGGGACACACAGCAGAAGTTTAAGCCACAAACATTAATTCGCACCTGTTAATTTGTGTGAATTGGCTGCAGAGAACTCCAGGCTGTGACATTAAATGGACACTGTGAGCCATAAATCTAGTGCTTAGTGTCCCTGAAAGGCACTGCACTGACCCTCCTGCCCTGCTAGTTTGCCCAGTTATGCACGCAGACCAGGTATCGGGGCAGAAGAAGTGGATTTATCAGGAATAACCCCACTTCTCACTCCCTAGGGTATTTGAAAATCTGACACTTAGAGCCTGGGAGCAGGAGGACTGACTTCAGTGAGAACTTTGAGTGCTCAGCAAACGAGTGCTTGACAGACGCAAGCACCTTGGGACATGGGGATAATCATGCTGGCCAATTTTACAGATGGGGATGTTGAGGCACAGACAGGGGAAGTGACTCACCCAAGGTCACACAGGAAACCTGTGGCAGAGCCAGGAATAGAACTCAGGAGTCCTGACTCCCTTTCCCCTCTGAACCATTCAGGAGACTGCACTCCCTCCTGAAGATCCAGAGAGTGAACCCAGCGCTCAGGGGCATGGCTGGTGTTGGACTAGTACAGACAAAGCTCTTGAATTTGTTTTAATGTATTTAGAAAAGCTGCCCATTAAACGCAGCAGCAACTGAACCCACGTATCTAGCAACAGTGACCAGTGCCGGTATGTGAGGAGCACCTGGGAGCCAGGACTGAAATGCATCTCAGCCGAGTCAGCTGGCTAGAAGCCAAGGCCTGCTGAGAATTCTGCAGGTAACAGCAGCTCCCTTTTATTTGCTGAGCTGGTGCCGTAATGTGGGCTGTGCCCAGCTCCTGTTTGTTACCTAATGTTTCTCTCCGTACGGGTAAGAATGAGGACATTTGAATTTCTTGTTAATAAGCGTCACTCTGAGTAGTTATTGGCTGGTGAAGATCGAGTACTGTAATTATAGTTCAAAACCTCCAGTTTACTCAAATCCAGGAGGGAGTTTTCCTCATTAATACAGTCCAGCTGCCTCTCCTGCCGCGGTTGGCACATCCAGATGAACCGTGGCAAAGGGGAGCATATGGCCAGCCCCCTGCCGGTTCAAAGGGAGTCTGAGATCAGTAAGGAAATGCCGAGGGAGCGTGCGCTAGAACTGGCGTGAGCACTTGGAGATGCCAGCACTTTCCTGCTGGAGGCTGCAGATATGTGGGGAGAACGTCAGGGAACCGAGCAAAATAATTCACACATTCCACAGAACGGCCTGCCTGAGGTAATGAACTCTTCCCTCGGCCAACTGAGCACCGCACAGGACAGTTCGTGCCACAAGGAACTTGCCATCTATGCTGTAAATGAAGCTCCAGGCATTTCATTGGGAGGCTCTTTCAGAATAGATGCTAAAAACCAAGGTCCCCTCTCCTCTGAGCAGATAGGAAAGAGCCCCAGGGGTGTTTCTGCAGGAGACTGGCCAGTGTCTCTGAACCCTCACGCTTGTGCAATAGACCAGGAGAAGTCTGGTTACCTGGTTACCACCCGGTCTGGGTAGGGTGGTCAGGAGCATGCCAGCCACGTGTGACCATATAAAGCTTCCCTACCAGGCCCTAATTGGGCACAAATCACACCCCCACAGACAGAAATTAGAGTGTATTTCAGCCATGGCCGCACTATTAATTTGCAACAAATTTAAAAGACAGACCCCAACACCTGCCGGGAATGTAAAGGGCCTTGTCCTACAGTGTGCAGAGGTTAATGCACTCCTCCCCTGCAGGTAAGCAGCTCCATTCTCTCCTCAAACACTTTTACTTAGCCCCATGCTGGGCCAGATTAGAAAAAACACAGTATTAATTTTGCCTCCTGTAGACTAAATTGCCTCTTTTCCCCCCCGCAGACACAATGGAGAAGTGTTAATGAAACCTCTTGTGAACACTGACGGGCGGGAAGTGGTTAGAGCTGAAAGCTTTAGTCCAAGCTATAGTTACAGGTACAGGGACCTGGCAGCTAACTGAGACCTTCTTTCTTTTTTTAAGTTTTCCTCTGAATCTTGTGGAAGGTTATTCTCCGACAATCTGTATATCTGCAGCCGGAGCTTTGCTGCTGCAGATCTCATCCCCTGAGGCTGCAACGTCCCAGCCACGAACAAGGTCTCCTCTGCGTCTGCATCTTCCAGGGGGTCCTGGCGTCTCTCTTTCCACACTTCTCTCCCACAGAGACGTCCACATTACACTGTCGTGGGGCATCAGAGCAGTCCAGGACACAGCTGGAGATATGCCTAACGAGTCCTGCTAAACCCTAACTGCCAGGCAGGGCCGCGCAACCCATTAGACGACCTAGGCGGTCGCCTAGGGCACTACAATTTGGGGGGTGGCAACCGCGGCGGCATTTCGGGGCGGGACCTTCTGCCACCTAGGGCGGCAGCAAACCTGGCGGCGCTCCTGCTTCCAGGGCTTATGCCAAGAAGAGAACAGCCCCTTCCTTAGCTCTGTGAGCCTCCGACACCTGCACCCGTGCTCGGATAGTAACTGAAGCAATGTAGGAAGCCTGGGCCTCCTCTGCTTCTTTCCAGGCCCGTAGTCAGGATGCTCTTCCCCGGTGAAGCGGACTAGCTGAGGTCTGGAATGGTCTGAATGCTCTGGGCTTGCTGAGGCACCCGCCAAGGGAACGAGAGCCGGGGAGGCTCAGGCTCGACCTTCTCACGGGAACCTATAAGGGTCTCACAACCCTGCAGCAACTGAGACGTGAAAGAGCTTCTCAGCGCTGCTTCCACCGACGGCTCTGTGACCCCAGCGCAGCCGCCGGCGCCGGTTTTGTATCCGAGGGTCCCCAGCCATAATGGTGGATTCCTCACACGTGCTAAGCAGGCTGCCTTGAAAAGCCTCCTGCATCTCACGGTCTCCAGACGCAGAGCCAGAGCGCGCCGCACAGGTAGCCAGGCTCTAAGGCAGGAAGGGGCAGGTGGAAGGCCAGAGGGAAAGCTGGACTTCAAGGGCACCAGCTCGTTCCCTCCCCCACCCCCTTACAGCCTCCCTGTGCCTGGCTCAGTCCAACACCCGTCTCCGAAGTCTCTGAAATCAGCAGGAGTTCAGCAATTCTCGTATCCAGGCTCTTAGGAATGGCTCAGAGCGATGAGCTATAGTCCCAAACCCCTGGTTACTGCTCTTTTCTATTGCACCTCGACCAAGACCAGCGCACGTTCAGGATCCGACCAGTAGCTTAAAAGCCCTTGAAAAAGAAACTTTTCCCCCCAGGCAGGCAGGAGTCCCAGCCATTCAGGAGCGAATATAAACCGCCCCAAGCTCTCCTCTGCTCACTGCCTTTCCCTGATGTAAGGGATGTTCCACTGGCAGCACAGGGAAGCACATTCCCCCCACACACACACAATGGGAGTGCCTGGAAGAGGCATGTTTGCGGAGAACCCCAGGTATGAACCATCTCACCAGGGCAGAGTTCACAGAATGGGCTTATGCTCTGCAGTGCATTAACAGCCCACTTTAACTTGGGGCACAGAGCTGCTCTCGTGCGGGAAATCAAGGCTCACAGAAAATTGCAAGTGACAGCTTGTTAAACAAAGCGGAGGCCCCTGGAACTGTGACTGCAATGCCCAGGGTTTGGATTGCACATTCAAAATGAGTTTTGCTGCTCTTCCTGTCTGACCCCCTGGAGCAGGGCACACATGCAGGTGCAGGGATTTCACCAAGGAAGGTTGGTCTCTTATCTTGCAGGAATGTTGCAGGCAAGTCAGACTTGTAAGCCACCTTTGTGTGGGAAGGTGCCCTCCTTTCCTTCTTGGCTGGTGGGCACAAGTTAATTATCACCGTCATTTTTTACATGACAGATCAAAACAGAGGAATTGGGTCTCCTGCAACTCAGCAGAACCCCCCCAAAAGACCAAACACAAAAAGAACAAAATTGGCCATTCCAATCTAGCAATTCCACTGATTCTCGCCACCTAGGTAAAAGCCAATTTCAGCAGCAAAAATGAACATGCTTCAGGAAACTTCCTGAATGGTGCAGAAGTCTCAGCTGGTTAGCTAGTTTCTGTATTGCCATCTGCATCCGGAATCTCAGCGGCTTGACAAGAGACATTGATTTGGAATAGTTTACTTGCCACATTCTTTGTCTGCATTTCAGTTTCTTTGGGAGTCATGTATTTGTTAAGCAGTTTGCGAGAACCACCCAGGATTCCCACTTATGAAGGAGAAGGGACACATTAAATACACACATCTGGGGTGTATGATAATCTGACTTGTGTTGCCACTTGCTTCTCGCTCACTGGAGGAGGAGGGATCTTGCAGAATAGTTGCTGTCCTAGCTTTGCCTTAGTCTCCTCCTATATGACATAATTGCTCAGGATGCAGATTCTGAGCGCACCTGTCTCCCCCCTGCCCTCTGCTGGGAGACCTTTGTGGGAGCTCCTCTAAGCAGTTGTTCTCAACCAGGGGGACGCAGACCCCTGGGGGTACAACACAGGGTCTTCCAAGGGGTCCATCAACTCATCCAGATATTTGCCTAGCTTTACAACAGGCCACATAATAAGCACTAGCGATGTCAGTACAAACTAAAGTTTCATGCAGACAATGATGTCAAGTATCAGAGGGGTAGCCGTGTTAGTCTGGATCTGTAAAAGCAGCAGAGAGTCCTGTGGCACCTTATAGACCAACAGACATATTGGAGCATGAGCTTTCGTGGGTGAATACCCACTTCTTCGGATCCGATGAAGTGAGTATTCACCCAGAAAAGCTTATGCTCCAATACGTCTGTTGGTCTATAAGGTGCCACAGGACTCTATACAGACAATGATGTTTATATTGCTCTATATACTGTGCACTGAACTGTAAGTACAATATTTATATTCCAATTGATTTATTTTATAATTATATGGTAAAAATGAGAGTCAGCCATTGTTCAGTACTAGTGTCCTTGGGACACTTTTGTATTTTTATGTCTGATTTTGTAAGCAAGTTGTTTTTAAGTGAGGTGAAACTTGGGATATGCAAGACAAATCAGACTCCTGAAAGGGCTACAGTTGCCTGGAAAGGTTGAGAGCCCCTGCTTTAGAGAAACCTCTCTCTGTTTCTCATCCCTGTCAGCTAACAGATTCATCCAGTCCCCGTGTCTAATACACTCGGGTTCTGGAAACTTGCAAATCAGCCCTCTTGTCCTTCCCCACTTGCCAGCTGTGACCAGTGTTGGCTTCCCACCTATGGAGAAGTCAAAGCAACATGGAAACACATTCTGCCTGTTTGCTGCCAAGCCAGGAAAGTCTCTTTTTCCAATGGCAGCAAGAATCTGTCACTCAGTGACCTGTGAGTGGCTCAAACACACGTCCCTCCCGCCCTTGCCTCTCAGAGAGCTCCCCTAACAAGCTCTCCTGCAGCCACAGCATTTCCCTGGGGGCTAATCTGACTTTTCTACAAGCCATCTGGCTGCTTGACTCCCTGGACCTACGGGGTTAACATGAGCTCAGGCACTAAAAGCTCTCCACTGACCAGAAGAGGTCTCCTGTGTGGAAGGATAGGTCCATGTTGGCCTTGCATCTAGACTGCACAGCCATAGAAATTACTGAGTAAGGAAAGAAAAAGCAGCGTGAGCAAAAACATTTGATCAAATGGTGGGGAAATTATTCCTAACAAGATCAAAGTTTAATCTCTCAAGATTAAATTGTTGGCCAATTCCTATGGAGAGGGACATGGAGATGGCTCATCTCCATTAACTGTGGCTGGGGAATGGATTTTCATGCAAATTAACACCAACAGAGGGAGAGACAAGGACACAACAAGCCCTCCCTGGCTTGCCTTGGGGAGGTTTAAATCATGGAGAGGGACCTGCAGAAACAGAACGGGATTGGAGCAGTGGGAACAAGCCCCTCTCCACCAGGGAAGGGCTCTGGCATGCAGACAGAAAGGCTCCTCTGTTCTGCTCAGGTCAGGCAATTAAAGGTGTGAGCCCCTAGGGGAAGGAAGACATTTACAATGGGAAATTGTGCCCTGAAACGTGGCCTGGAGAAAACAATGTAACCAACAATTCTAACGCTCTCCTATTCCCGTGGGACAGCCAGCCGCTGAATCACTCTCTGTTAAGGAGTTTCACGTGCCTGGGTTGCAAGAACTGATTCCCTGAAGACATTTTTGTGATCCATAAATTCAAACTGTAACTTAATCACGCCGTGGACTCACAGCTCCATGGAGCTCAGAACCTCACTGTCAGAATAGTGACTGTCGTGTAGCTTTGAAATAGCACAGTTCATGGAGTGCTAAGGGCTCTCCCGTGGGCCCGGGGCTACTAGATTGCGTGGGGCCTCTGTCTACAAGTCTTTTTCCTAATTTAAAACAAAATGATCACAGTTATGGCACCAAGGCTACTAACGCTATACTAAACTTGCCTTCTAATTAACATAAAGCCGTTCTGTGGTTACATTTCAGTCTCAAAACATGTAGAATAGAGTTAAGTTAATTCAAAATAGCCTGCTTCTTCCCTTAGAACAGCTGTTATATTCATTTCTTTCTGGGAGGGAGTTTGGTGCAGGAGGGGATTCTGATCTGGGGCAGGAGGTCGAGGTGCAGGAGGGGGTGCAAGGTGCAGGCTCCGTCTGGGAGGCGCTTACCACAGGCAGCTCCTGGCCGGCAGCCCAGCGGGGCTCTTGGCCGGTTCCCTGGGAGCGGGGGGCAGCGCACGGAGCCGCTCCCCCCCCAATCAGGGGCCACAGAGACGTGCCAGCAGCCAGCCGTTTCCAGGAGCAGCGTGGGGCCAGGGCATGCAGGCAGCCTGCCTGAGCCCCGCTGCACTGGGGCCCCCCTTAGTCCAGGGCCCTGGGCTGCAGCCCCTAAAGCCCCTGCGTTAATCCAGCCCTGTCTGCAGCAGAGTGTCCATCTTCATTGCTGAGCGATGGGCTTTTCTAAACCCAGCAAGCTTCTGTTCTCTGTATTCTAGCAATGAAAACCAGCCTGAGTGCCACAGAGCTGCTTCTGTCTCTTCCCATCTATCTGCCTAGGCACTGGTATGGTCCTCATCACTGCTGTAGTATCTGCGTGTCCCTGAGTATCCAGCAGACGAGGTGAAGGTGAGAGGCCTGGGGGGGGGGGAATTGCCAAGTCCTCGTGTGGGGGAAATCCACTGGCCGAGCTGTATGTGAGCAATCACCTCCTCCCAGAAGGCAAAGCTACGGAAACACCAGCTGAGCAGTGTAAACCCCTCCGGCTCGCTCAGCCATCTTAGAAAAACTCCTAACAGCTCATGAGAGCAGGTAGACAAATGAAAGGATCTCTGGCTTCCTGGTGAAGGTGCCAGGAAATGGACTAGGACAGGAACATGGCCAGCACATTTGGGAATGCAGGGAACTGTGACGTGACTACTCAGCCCTGTGCACTGTATCCCCCAGCCTCCCAGCCCAGATCCTGACGGCTTGGTATGGAGCACGGGCTGCAGCAGAAAGAGCTGCAGTGCTGGACAGGCCAGCTCCAGGAGCAGGTGGTCTCATGTTACTGGGGGGACATCCTCCAACCAGGCATTCCCAGGAGCTCTGCCGAGGAACGTCACGCCCCAGCACTGTGTCCTCAGAGCACGCTGGGATTCCAGAAACAGCTGCTCTGGATCACGCTCCAGCATATCAGGCCCAGTGGCTCCTGTATTCGTCACTTGCTTCAAGAGGAGCATATTGGGCCAGCAGTGAACATGACCCACGTCCCTTCTGTAAAGTGATGGCCGCTGCGGGTGCTAACCTGACTGTTCCTCCCCGGGGGCCCTGGGGCTCAGTGCTGCAGAAGTGCTCAGAAAACCTTGGGCTTTCCAGGAGAGCTCTAAGTTAACAAAAATGGTCAGAACTCTAAGCCAGCGAACTTCATTCTAGAGCTGTGCCACTGCCATGCTGGACAATCACCACAGGCCGCAGAGTCAGCCTGGGGGGGTGGGGGGGCGGCTCTCCACCACTCCCTTTTTACCCCTTTGGGATTCTTGCATCACAAAGTGCAAGTCCCAGACGTTCACAGGAAGGAGCAGAGGGGGGTAAAGCAGCAAGTGCAGCCGGGGGTGGCCCATACCTGTGAGGCTGGTGGAGATGTTCACTTCCGCGTACTGCGGCTTTGACAAGGCATTGAAATCAGAGACGCCATTGACAGCTGCCACCCGGATAGTGTAGTTAACATGTGGTAGCAAGTTCACCAGGGTAACGGTCCTGTCCACCAATCCCGTCTGCTGAGGCACAAAGCCAACGCTGCTGCCGCACTGCTCGCACTGCCGCCGGAGAGCCGCCGAGCAGCGGTCACAAAGGAGGTTATAGGTGATGTCGGTCCGGCCGCCCAAGTCTGCTGGTGCGCTCCATTCCAGAACCAGCGTGGACTGCTTCAGGCTGTAGATGAGATTCCTTGGAGCAGATGGGGGACCTGCAAGCAGAAGAGGGAGCGTTTCACTGCGTGTGCACTGGGTGCAACCACCAGCAGCACCAGTGCGGGGCCGTCACAGTTATAACCCCACTGGCACTGGCACTGGAATTCAGGGGAAATTACAGAATGGCAGAGGAAAAGCTGGATCCAAGAGAGCCTGTTTCTAGGGCACTCGTAATGCCATCCAGTAACACAAGGCGTCACTTGGGCAGCCTCAGCCCTGTGCAATATGTGCTGCAGGTGCAGCACGGAGAGTGTCCGCACTGAAGCAACGTTTTAAAGAAAGCTCTGAGCAAGGCAGAACAGGATTAATGATCAGTCTGAGTGTACGTCTACACTGCAGAAAAAGGCGTGTTCTTAACTCAGGTTAGCTAATCCGCATTAGCTAACTCAAACTGCTGCATTTTCCCTGCTACGTTAGCCTGTCTTTTAACTTGCATTAGCAGCTTAAATGAACGCCTGTAGGGGAACATGGGGTTGCACTCAAGCTGCTAACTGGAGTGAAAAGCCAAGATGCCGTAACTTGACTATTTTAACCCAGATTAAGGACACCGTGCAGTGTCCTTGCAGTGCAGACAGAGCCTTAGAGTCGGATACCTGCAGACACTTGACACATGCCGGCTACTCACACTGCTCCAAGCTGGAGACTTGGCTTTGCTTGTTTCACACGGTGAAATAGCGTAGACCTAAGCCATCTGGCTCTGCAGTGAGGCCATGAATAAGACACCTCTTACTCGGGCTAGCTGTCAGTCAAACCACGCAGGCTGCTGCTTATTATATAAGCAATTCTAAAGTGCCCATCACCGTAGTATCTATTAATCAAATGTAATTAACTTGATGCCATTTAATTAAAAACGTGGGCCGTGCTAGGCTGTGTCTATACAAGTATGCCCTTGTTTTATTGGGGTAATGCCGGCAATCCTTACTGGCATGTTCACAGCCCCAGATTTCAGGCCTTGTAACCTCCGACTGTGAGCTCCCTGCGGTAGGGCCTGGCTTTTCCTATCTGTTTGGAGAGCACCGAGCTCCTTACGGGTGCTACTGGAATAACTCCCGGTGATGCTAATACCCTGGGACACAGCTATAGAGGCCAAGCGGCTCTGCCTGGGTGTTGGTGGCCTTGCCACCCGGGTTGGGGGCACCTCCTTGGCCCGTCATAGGCCTGGCCAGTCCCAGGGCAGTGGCAGCTATGGCTGGCTCCTCTCTCTCCCTTCCATTTACCGAACCATGGATGTTGCTGGAGAGAGACGTACGGGTGCAGGAGGCAGATGGCGGGTCTGACGGGGACCGGGAGTAGTTCTTCTGGCACGTGCAGAACGTGGAGGCTTCTCGATGTGTGAAGCTGCGTTCGGGGCAGGGAGAGCAGAGAGGGAGTCGGGGGGATAGCTTATAAAATCCAGTAGGGCAAGCTGTGAAGAGACAGACAGACTGTTATGGCAAGCCGAGTTCTGGCAACACAAGCAAACGGAGCAGTTGTTAGTGACCAGCCTTCCCCAAGTCCTGAGGCCCCCTTTGTTTTGGGTCTCAGTGTTCAGAAACCTTTCCACGGAGTCAAGGTTGCCAGATTTTAGTTCCAGCAGGTTGGAGAGGCATGAGGAGAGCAATGGGGGGCTCTGAGCGAGGACAAGGAGGAGGTGGCTGCAGGATGAGGCAGGCGATGAATAATGCATGGCCATGGGCTTTAGGAGTCGGGGGGACAGGGAAAGTTCCAGAGAGGACACAGACGCAGCAGCAGGATTTAGCCACAGTCTGAATGGGAGGGAAGAGCCAACAGTGACAGAGCATTTACTCTAAGGCCCCTTCACACTGCCAGAATGGTGTCCGTGTAAGTGAGAATCAAGCCACAAGGCTGCAAGCCTGGGCAAATAGGAGTGTGGCTTTACCGACACAGGAGGTGGGTTGTGGGCGGTGAGGTGGTGTAATATAGTCATCGATACTGAATGATACGAATATAAACTTACAAACTAATAAACTTTTGGTTCCCATGTATTCTCTGTAAATTACCTTTGAGGTTCAACCAAACAAGTCCTTAGTTTCAATGGTGACCCTGAACGCATTTGGGAAGAGAGAAGCCTGAAAACAAATGCGTGAGAGTCGTGGTGCGATCAGCCAGACAGACTTGGATAGACGCGCTTTCCTGCCCGGCTCATGGAGCAGGAGCTCCAGCCAGGACCCCTTTGCTCTATTGGGCAGCTCCTCTGTCTGTTGCGGGAGCCACCCCCAGCTGAGCCAATAGGGACTGCTATGAGGTTGACTCAGCTGGAATTCAAGCCGAACATATGAGCAGAACATAACTTTCAGCACCACACTTTGCTTGCTTCTCCTTCCTCTCGTTGTGAGGTGCTGCTGTCTGCTATGCCTGCATCAGCCCTTCATCAGCTTCTTGAATATTTAAACTTAATCACTTTTAAACTTCCCAGCTGCACAGTTCCACAAAACCCCCATATCTTATCGTTGTTAAGGAGTTCACTGCTGAGATTGTTCCTTTTACAAGAAATTATTCCAGGGCACTCCGGTTCATTAATTTTTTACCGTGATATAATACTGGCAGCTACAATTGTGATCTTAGGACAAAGTACCAGAGATATAGGATCAGCTGGGGATGACATTTATTCATAGGACAATGGAATGCTCAGGCAACACAAAGTGAAAGGCAGATTTTCATCTATTGCAAAGTCTTTTTGGAATTCACATCACCCTGCAAGTCAAATCAAGGTGCGGCATGAAGCATTTTATTAATCCTTCCTCTTCCTTGAGAGCAAAGTTCAGCTAACCATTCTCTGGTATTCTCTATGCTCCCTGGAGTCTGGCACATGTATGGATAGCTGGCTGGCAGAGTTGAGGCCTACCATGCAAATGAGATAATTTTTTTTTTAATGTTACACAAATGGCCTTTCAGGAGTTGCCCCAAACCCACATTTGTTTTATGTCCTGATCCCTGCAATGTCCTGTTGCAGTTCTAGGTACACGTGCACCAAGGGAAGAGGAGAACCATGCTCAGTAGTCATAGACTTTCAGTGTCGAATCAGAGCCCATGTCCATGAGACCTCCTCCAAGAGTGCTTTACCCGATACCAGCCAAGCAAACCAAGACATCAGGGGGAAGAATGGAGCAGGCTTTGCCAACAAGCTTCCCCAAATGTGTCCAGTAACAACAACAAAATGCTTTCCCAGCTTAGACTGCAAGTCCCACTCAGCACGGGAGAGAATTCCAGCTCAGCATTTCCCAAGGCCAATGTGCCATGTTCCCAGAGGCCTGTAACTCAGGCAGAGCTGCCCACTCGACTGTGTCACGCAGTAAGAGACATCTTCTCTGAAACGGCCGGCAGGAACTGAACCATTGCATAATGTCGGTATTATGGCAGGCACTGCACTGAGCTGCTGCCCGTTCTCAGCTCTGTACAGCCGAGGAGCTTTGCTGCAGTGGGTATCGATAGCATCTTGTGCAGCTTTCAACCTTAAAACAAGGATTGTTTCCCTATTTGCAAAAGGACAGTGAATCTGCTCTTGCCTCTGAAAACCCAAATTAAATAGGATTCTTGCACAATGTTACAGCCACGCAAAAAACTAACAACTGCCTGGCCGTTGTCAACGCTACTTCTGTATGGGATGCAAGCCAAGCCTCCTAAGCCCAGTCAGGTCAGCTCAGAATTCTTGGAAGCAAAAACAGAGCGATCGGGAGAAATTTTGTCACTGAAGCAGCTGTTCTCTCCTTGTCGTCCTTCCTGGCACTCACCAGAATGCTGGGGAAGCTGCAGGATGATGCGCTGAAATAGGAAACCAGGGTCTGCAGCCTGCAGTTGCCAACAACTGCCTCCCAGATCTCCCAATTCATAAACCACAGGCCCTTAATCATGGTGAGGAAGCCAACTAGGACTCGGATCCTGCTCTTATTCGCTTATCTGGGATCGATTTAAGAGCGCACAATCCCATATATTTTTGGCAGTCTTTGTTTTAAGCAAACCTTGCAAAAGCTCAAGCCCAACGTTTTCCCCTCTACTGGATTTGTCCCTTTCTGTTTGTTCACTTCTTGCTGCAAGAGAGTGGTGCTCGATTTGCAAGGAGGCCACATTCCTGTGGGATTTGCCATGATGCTGATGAAGAATTTCCTTGAATGTCCCCTTGTTGGGTTAGGGAGAACAAAATCCCCCAATCTCCACCAATATTCCACACAAAGATGGACTACAAGCTATCAGGAACAGTACCCCCGATAATGTCACAGCTAACCTGGTGGCTGAACTCTATGACTTTGTCCTCACCCACAACTATTTCACATTTGGGGACAATATATACCTTCAAGTCAGCGGCACTGCTATGGGTACCCGCATGGCCCCACAGTATGCCAACATTTTTATGGCTGACTTAGAACAATGCTTCCTTAGCTCTCGTCCCCTAACGCCCCTACTCTACTTGCGCTACATTGATGACATCTTCATCATCTGGACCCATGGAAAAGAAGCCCTTGAGGAATTTCACCATGATTTCAATAATTTCCATCCCACCATCAACCTCAGCCTAGATCAATCCACACAAGCGGTCCATTTCCTGGACACTACTGTGCTAATAAGCGATGGTCACATAAATACCACCCTATACCGGAAACCTACTGACCGCTACACTTACCTACATGCCTCCAGCTTCCATCCAGGACACACCACACGATCCATTGTCTACAGCCAAGCTCTAAGATATAACCGCATTTGCTCCAATCCCTCAGATAGAGACAAGCACCTACAAGATCTCTATCAAGCATTCTTAAAACTACAGTACCCACCTGCTGAAGTGAAAAAACAGATTGACAGAGCCAGACGAGTACCCAGAAGTCACCTCCTACAAGACAGTCCCAACAAAGAAAATAACAGAACACCACTAGTTGTCACCTTCAGCCCCCAACTAAAACCTCTCCAGCGCATCATCAGAGATCTACAACCTATCCTGAAAGATGATCCTTTACTCTCACAGATCTTGGGAGACAGACCTGTCCTCGCTTACAGACAACCCCCCAACCTAAAGCAAATACTCACCAGCAACCACACATCACTGAACAAAAACACTGACCCAGGAACCTATCCTTGTAACAAAGCCCGATGCCAACTCTGTCCACATATCTATTCAAGTGACATCATCATAGAACCTAATCACATCAGCCATACCATCAGGGGCTCATTCACCTGCACATCTACCAATGTGATATATGCCATCATGTGCCAGCAATGCCGCTCTGCCATGTACATTGGCCAAACCGGACAGTCTCTCCGCAAAAGAATTAATGGACACAAATCTGACATCAGGAATCATAATACTCAAAAATCAGTGGGAGAACACTTTAACCTGTCTGGCCATTCAATGACAGACCTGCGGGTGGCTATCTTACAACAGAAAAACTTCAAAAACAGACTCCAACGAGAGACTGCTGAGCTGGAATTGATATGCAAACTAGATACAATCAACTCAGGATTGAATAAGGACTGGGAATGGCTCAGCCATTACAAACATTGAATCTATCTCCCCTTGTAAGTATTCTCCCCTTGTAAGTATTCTCACACTTCTTATCAAACTGTCTGTACTGGGCTATCTTGATTATCACTTCAAAAGTTTTTTTCTTACTTAATTGGCCTCTCAGAGTTGGTAAGACAACTCCCATCTGTTCATGCTCTCTGTATGTGTGTATATATATCTCCTCAATATATGTTCCACTCTATATGCATCCAAAGAAGTGGGCTGTAGTCCACGAAAGCTTATGCTCTAATAAATTTGTTAGTCTCTAAGGTGCCACAAGTACTCCTGTTCTTTTTGCGGATACAGACTAACACGGCTGCTACTCTGAAACCTATCTTCTCCAGACCATTCAATATGTCATGGACTTTTATCAAATCCCCTCTTGTCTTCTTTCTAAGGACAACAACCCCAAACTTTTCAATGTCTCTTTCTAACAGAATTTTTCCAGGCCTCCTAACCATTTCTGGAATCCTTCTCCAATCTTCTCCCACTCCCATGCCCCAAATTCTGCACTATCCTTCCAGAGAGGGGGTGACCAATGATGCACAAAGTATTTCAAATGAGGACACACCATCGATTTACATAATGCCATCACCATTTTTATTGTCATCTGCACCCCACTCCTGGGCCTCCAGGTGCTTCCACAATATAAACGTTAAATAATTGTAATGGCTCCATAATCTATGACCAAACTCATGGTCCCAAGCATACCAAACTGCCTGCCTCCCTCCTAGTCCCATCACTGATACCCATGCAAGCGACCACTCGCTTACCATGCATTCTTTATTCTTTGCATTGACAGCAAGCACACTTGTTCCCATCTTGTTAAAACACTGTGCGCGCTCAAAATAGTAGCAAAACAAGCATCATTGATTTGTGCTGTAGGTTGGCAGATAGATAACCTGGCAGATGCACCCGTGGGATGGTTTGCTCTTACATACACAGCTGCTGCATTTCTGTGAAGGGAGGAGTGGAGATGGTTCTATCAAAGGAAGAAAGTGACATCAACTTTCATGCCTGACCTTTTCTGGAAGGAGAGCAGATGCTAGTAGGGATGCAGCATTCAGACGCACATGGCAAAGCTGCTCAGATTATGGTAGGACATCTGTGTCTTCCCCTGCCCAACAGAACTGCCGCATCCTCTCCATTTCACAGCACACTATAGTAACTGAGAGCCTCAAACAATTAATTCATCCTCCGTTTTCTTGTAAGGTAGGAAAGTATTAACCACGTTTTAAAGATAGGGAAATGGAGGTACGGGTCATGTGACTGGCTGAAGGTCACACAGGAAGAGTGGCAGAACCAGGAATTGAATGCAGGTCTCTGGAGTCTCACTCCAGTGTCTGCACAACCAGCCCCTAGAGCAGAGACTGCTCTAGACCCACCGATGGGATTCCAGCTCTTCCATGCAAGTACTGTAGCATGAGATAGTGACTTAGACACAAGCAACATGAAGCCATTGCCAGTGCACACAAAGCGACACCGAATAATCCTTAGGCTGGGCAAGTGAAAACTGCTCTGCAGCAGCACCTATGGTAACGGGGGCGCTGTGACCTGCACATGAGACCCGCCCTCCCCCCAGGTCTCCGGGGACACAGACAGACTCGAAGGTCAAGGCTCTGCACCATGGCCCATCATGACCTGGCTGAGTGATGGAGTCCAGTTATTAATTACGTGGTGGCAGAGGGATTTAATTTGATGCCAACATAGCACCTGAGATGGAAATGTGAAGAGTCCTGCAGCCTAATGGCTAACAGTGCAGTGCAGGACTCAGCTACGGTCAGCGTCTGCTCTCCTGTCCACATTCCCATCTGCAGCTCACAGTCCTACCGGGACAGACATCAATGGAGAGCAGCTCCTCTCAGCATGGAATTGGCAGTCACGTGGCTCCTAGGGGAAAGACAATTCTCTGAGAACAGGAGGACGGGCTGGGATAATGCTAGTGGCATCTTATAACTCGGCCAAGAGATTAAAGAGATTCAATCTCAGCCACTCTCACTAAGGGGAAAATCTACAGCCAGTTTTCAGTTGCCATCTTGCTGTGAGAACCGTGGAGACACGGCTAGATTGAAATAAGTAGAAACCCACCAGGGGTAAGTAACAGCAGGGGCTGTGATCCTGCTGCTGCAGTGGTTCTCAAGCTGTTTACCATCGGGGGCCGTGTTATGTGGGCCACAACCAGTACTACCTGTATGGCCCTGAGGATGTCACATGGGCCGCAGCTCTGTGCTGACTGGGCCGCAGGTTGAGAACCACCGTGCTGTTGGGTTCACTGTACCCAAAGGTCCGTTGTGGAAATAAATTTTATTTGCAGAGACGGGTCCCGGTCAGAAATCCTCCCACACTGCCCGGATTCCACAGCCATTTGCTTGTTACAGCTGTCGCATTTACATGTTTGCAGCTTTAGTGCACTGGTAAAGTCAGAACCCTTCCTTGACAGGGCTTGGCTAGCTGCAGCGCAGCAGTGCACCGCCCCTCCTCTCCCCGGTTCATGCGGAGTGTCTGTCTAGCTCTGCATAATGCAGCAGCAGCAGCTGCAGAGCGCTTTTTAAATTATGCAATGGTATTTAATCAGACAAATGTGAGCACGAGCATGTTAAAACCCACTAAAACGGACCCAGCAAATCAGTAGAGTCCAGTGAAGATTAATAATCCATTCTCTGTGGCCTTATCATTCACCTGACTAACTGAAACATGCTTATTGTTTTGCAAAGAGGAGTGGGGCAGAGACCTGAGTAAATATGGCAGCTTAGCATAAAATAAAGAGGATGAGCACAGAGGGGAGATTAAATACGAGGTGGAAGCCACTTCCTATTATGGATTTAGGAATGAAACCTAATGCTAATACTAAAACAAGGACACACTCCTTTATGTGCTTCCTCTCCACCCGACAGCAGTGGTACAGGTCTGCTCCTCCACGCCTTCCTTCAAAAGGGGTAGGCTGATATTGTAGAGAAAAGGTGAGGGACCTGCGAATGGAAACCAGCAATTGCTCCAGCAGGCAGCAGGACTGGGAGAGGACTTCCCTTCTGGGTGAATTTCAGGACAAGCACTTTGAAGATCACAACTGTCTGCTGCCGGGGGGGCTGGATTTCTTAGCCCACCTGCATGATGCCTCTGCTCATAAAAACTCAGAGCTGCTCCTGGGGCTCGTGCTAGTCGCTCTTTCCTTGAAACTGGGAGCAAAGCCTCTGGCCACTACCCCCGCCCAGGATGCTGTGCTGCCTTGTGTGTTGTCCAGTCAAAATCTGGAACTCCCCGTATTGAATGTGAGCTTCATCTTTCCAAGCCGCAGGATAGAGGAGGATGTTCTGAACATTTCCTCCAGGGAGCCGTTTTCAGATGTAATCACGCTGAGGTGGGCTTTGTGAGGGGAGCGCCGGCTCCTTGCAAGGCACGTTGAAGCATTTGTAAAAGGCTAAATGGTCGTGGATACTGGCAGGGCTCAGAACGTCACAAAACAGCATCATGTAGCCAATCCAGCACTCAGATGGGAGAGACATTCTCTGTGGAAATGGAAGCACCGAATTCATGGCAAGGTCAATCCAGAATAATAAGAGAAGAACTGAGAAATGAAGTCAGTTATGTCAATCTCTCCCATCAGCAATAACGGCGAAACACGCTCTGACCATGCTGCGCAAACTCTCAGCACACACCCCAGCCTGGAGGGGAGCTTGCGGTGCACGTGGTAGGAGCCACAAGATTCGGGTCACAGCGGAGCCCTCCGCAGGAGGGAGAGCGGCATGGTGAAGGCAGGAGGGATCTGACTGAAAGGAAGTTTAGCTACTTTAGCTCACAGGATGTCAAATTATTTGTGAAGTTCCAAATTTCAGTGCAGCTGCCAGCCTTCCGCACCCCCAGGAAGCTGTCAGAGCAGGAGTTGGGGTATTTACCCGCCACTGCCACTGCATTAGCAGGGCTCCAGCGTGGGACAGAAACCCCACAGATTTGGAAGGAGGCATTCTCAGAAGTTGCATTCATCTTCGCCTAGCATTCAGAGAACGGCTTTGAAACGAACTGTGACCGCTGCCAACTCACCTCCCTGCTAGATCGGCATCTAACACGACTGTGACATCACAAGCACTGGTGGGGGGGGGGGGGGCAGACAGGCAGGGACTCGGAGCTCTGATTTGCTGCAGTTACCGAGAACCCAGCTTGAGTTCCAGATTATTAAAGTGGCAAAGTTACATGGTTTAGAGACATGGGCGTGCAAGGCCCCAGTGTGACTGTAGGTGACTCAGACTGCAGGGATTTCTCGCGTACACGCTTCCTAAGCATTCGTGTGGTGGGAAGTCTGGACACACCACCATCTGAGCGGTGAACACAAGAGCAGGCCAGTGTTCCACCCAGTGCCTCTCTCCCGCAACCACCTCACCCCTTCTCAATCTCTCCACTGGCTCCCCTTTCTGATGCCACCAAAAATCCACGCTTACTGTCCTCACTTTTACACCTCTGCTCTTGCTCCTTCCTATTTACCTCCCCTTGTCGCTTATCAAGACATCTTCTTTGGGCCACCACCCCGAGCCCTTCAGCCGCCTGTTTGTCAGTTTCTCAACAAGTGGCACTGGACCGTCTTCGCCTTTGAGCGCTTCACATGGGATGCTAACCCTGAACCGACGCAGAAAGCCACGTTCCTCGTCTCAAGACCCCTCTCTGCAAAGGTACCGACAAGAGATTCCCTGAACTCTGGGGGAGAAAGGATGTTATTCCCCCTGTTCTAGCTCCTCCACAAACAAGGCAGCGCAGCAGGAGACGCCCCAGGGCCACATACAAATGTTTTTCCACAAAGCCAAGCAGCAGCCCCCACAGAAGAGAGCGCATCATTAGGGGACAAATACACACATTTCTCTGCAAAATGCAACTCACTGGTCTCACACAAACCCCGATTTTGTGGCTTTGGGGCCTGAGCTGCATGTGGGAATCCCACTGAGGTTTCTATTCGCAGGTCGCTCCCAGGACAGGACAGCAGGGGGTACCACTGTACCCCAAGCCTAGGGTGACCAGATGTCCCAATTTTATAGGGACAGTCCCGATTTTTGGGGTCTTTTTCTTATATAGCCTCCTATTACCCCCCACCCCCGATCCGATTTTTCACACTTGCTGTCTGGTCCCCCTACCTGAGCCTGGCCTGAAAGTGGCCAGAGCCTGCTTTCCGGCCGGGGCGGGGGGAGTTATTCTAGAGCTAAATCACTCAGTCCCTTCGAGTCTTGAACAGAAAAACCCTCAAATCCAACTCCCTTTTCCTAACCAAAGCTAAGGATGCCAGTTGCTTCACACGGCAGTGGCACATTCATAGAAGGTAGAAAGCTGCCCACTGACGTGCAGTGGTTCAGCGCCAAGGGTAGAGCTTTACGGCTCAAACACCCGAACAGAAGCTGACTTTGTAATTAAACACGTTTTCTTCTATTCTTTCTTCTCTCCCCTTTTCGCTCTTGTGTGAGGCTCAGATGTATTAAATCTAGAGGGTTTGTTTAGCTGTAAGTGTAGGAGGAAACAGATTGCTTTTTTCCTAATCAGGTTTCCATAACAGCCTGAGGACACTGTCCCAATCCTCAGACCAGTAAACAGTTTCTGGAGCAGTTGCCACACTGGCTTTTCACCTTCAACTTGAGCTCCTATGATAAATCTATCTCCCCCTTGGGATCTTCCCACATTCACTGTGGCTTTGCAGCCAAATTTTGGTCATGAGTTTGTTTCTTCTAGAGAGCTGTCTTTGCGAAATCAGACTCCCCCTTTCTGGAATTCTTCACTTCCCAGACCAATGGCTCTTCTGCTGTTCAATGTGGTCGCCTTTACCTTTGTTTTTTTATATACCTCTTAAGCATTTAATTTTTGAACTTTTTGACAGATCTGTATTTTTCTCATTGTCTCAACTTACTTTGTTCACCCATAAACCCTACAGACATCTCTAAAGCACAGAGACAAAAAACCTGAAGGACACAGTATGCATTAGCACTATTGAACTTGTTCATGTTGTTTAATTCATAGCTATAGTGGAAGTGTTGTATGCTTGCCAGCACGAATCAATAACGCCTGCAGTTTCTCCCCCAAACGCCTATACGATCATTTATAATTAACACTACAGCTCAGTAGTCTTCTAAAATCAATTCCTTTCACTTTTTTGTGAGAAATTGTATTTGACAAAGTTCGTACACTTCTAATGTGCGTTAATTTTCTGTGCTGAGATGTTGAATAGCATGCATTCATGAAAGGGCCATAAAGGAGAGATGACAGGACAAACGCGCCAAACCTAGTGATTCAGACCAGTATGTTTATGGACTGTTACTGGTCACGTGTACACGTCCTCACGAGTTAAACCTGGAACCTTCAATCCCCTCACATCCTCCCAGTCATAGAGCCACCAGCCCAGCCTCCTTCAAACAGGTCCCTGGCGTGGAGCCAGAGGAGCTAGTTAGCTGGGGAGGGAATGCAAGCCGATTTGGATTAACCTGGTCTATCCACTCCAAGTGCTACACACATCATCATACACCCCATTACTGCATTCGGCAGTGGGGGGGGGGTGGTTACAGGTTCATTCTGAGGCTTGTTGATAATCGGTTCTCAGCAGAACATGGATGACCACTTGGTGGTGGGTGTTTCTTGCAGGGAAAACACTGAAGGGCAGGGGCAAATGAAGAGCGGGTTGTTATACATTTTAGGTTCCCCTTAACCTCTGCTCAGAAACTAGCCCCTTCAACTCTCTGCTCGTTTAACAGGGCTCACCCAAAGCTCTAGGTATTATACACAAATTAACACACCAGGGGGTAGGTCCTGAGAGACTGTAGAAAGACCCCCTTTGAAGCACAGTGGCAACACACACCAGCAGACAGCATTGCAGGAGAAAGTTCTTTGTTGTCCATGGCTGAGGGACAGGGCAGAACTTAGCACTAAACCAATTTTCTCCTTAGAATCCATCAGTTGCATAGGATGGCGGTTTAGAAGGGAGGGAACTGGCTTTCACAGAGGATAATTGTGCTGCTGTGTCGAGGCCTCGTGATGAATCACACACGCCGAGCGCCTTCAAAGTCCCTATTCCAAAGCCAGCTCCTGTCACACGGCGGTAAAACAGTGACATCATTTCCCCTAAGGCAAGAGCATTTGCTGCAAATTTCAACTCGGTCGTATAGCTAAAACGATGTTTCAAGCTGACATCTATTCATACAAAGAGAAATGCCACTGTCCCAGCTGGAGTAGCGCTGCCGCCTATTAATCCAATAGCCACAAACAACGTGAGCTGGAATTAATTTGCTCTTCGCCAAAGAGTAGAAATAAAAATCAATATTTATCAGTGTGTGGCTCCCCACAATGACGTTTGAAAGTTCCGTAGTCAGCTCCTTTGTAGCGCTCCAGTCTGCTCTGTGCCAATGATCCAGGATGAACAGACATCAGGGCTCTGGCCCTTCCCCCCACCCAGTTAACACTCCCCTCCCATCATTGTGCCCCCGTAACTGAGGGGTGGGCAGAAGCAGGGCAGCACGCACGTTCAAGCAGGAAGAACCCACATTCACACCACCCCTGGGACAAGTCCAGACGGCACATTCAGCACTGCACAATTCGCCAGGCACTTTCTACAGACAGCCTCCTCCCTCTGAATCAGAAGTCGCTGGCCGCTCCTGGGAGGCAGGCCATGGAACCAGAGGGACTACACGTCTGATCTGGCGAGGCAAGACTAACGAGAGCGAAGGGACAATGGAAAAGCAGGGGAACTGCTCTGGAGACAGCTAAGGAGAATGGGAGCCATCAGCCCCACCCTCGAATTCCCAGGGGCACTCCACCCCGTCCGCTGTTCTTGCTGTCTTGAACCAAGTGACTTGTCTCTCTTTGACGGTGCAAGTTGTATCCGGCAGATACATAAATGAAAATTAACGCAGTGCAGCGGCACCCAACGCATGCTGGACGTTGGGCAGACGTAGGAGGTCAAAACCCTGCCCTGCAGAGCTTCCAAAGGGAAAGAGAAAACAGGGGGAGAAGAGGGGGCAGGGCGGCGCCTGGTACATGTCTCAGTTCCCCACTTTAATTTTGCACATATACTAGAGCACCTGCTGCCCTGCTACGAGCCAAGAACGCCTGGCAGGTTGCTTGTAGGGGCTGAGGTAGACGTAGCTTTCAGGAAGGATTTGAATGCCAAGAAGGCTGGACAGACCAGCTCAGAAAGGGCATAGAAGAAAATACAGACACTGTTGTGAGAGAAGCAACAGACAGAGTATGGACACTGGCACATTGGTGCTCTACCATAAAACCCCTCTTCCCACCCCTCACTTCTCCCCTCGCCCCCCGCAGTGGGATTGCTGAGCTCAGAGAGCGGGAGTGCGGCTTTAGTGCATTTCCTTCCGCGAGTCTCTCTCTGTCAACTCCGCCTATAGGGCTTCTTTTCCATCACGGTCCATGACGGATGAGAATGCCCAAGCCTCGTCATTCAGGTTCCTGGGAGAGGGGAGAGACGGGTAGAACCAGCTGACACTGTATAGCTAAGATTTGTCTCTCCTCTCCAAAATCTTCAGACACCACCTTTCAAGATGGTAGTTACCTTTGTGTGCGAGTCCGTGTCAGGATAAACTTGGTGGGTCACAACAGGGAAGCCTCAAAGCAAAGCCCCGGAGCTGGAGGCGACAGAACATTCTCGAACGTGCTGCTAAGTTAACTCAGCACCACCCTCCCCGAGTGGGGTCACATCAGACAGGCTGCTGGCGCTGCCCAGGGGAAAAACAGAAGTCAAGCAGAAGGCCGCAGGACCCACATTCAGTCCCACTCCTTTGGGAAGAGGAGTCCAACTCTGCCTATAGCTTCTGAGGTGCCAGGTGGGGGAAGACGAGACAGAGCAGAGAGGTGGATGTCCAGAACATGAACGCTTTTTTCTGTGTTAAAGAAACTCTGCAGTGGCTTTTGCTATGTTCAAGCTGTTCCACACACAGCTTTTGCTTCACTGTAACTCTATTGATTTAGACAGAGTTAAAGCGGCCTGGTCCCTGAGCCCCTTTATGCTGTTATAACTGCATCCACACTGGGAGGTCATACTGCTTTAACTGTAAACTGTATCAGCCGAGAAACGGATAAGGCAACATAAACATCTGCGTGTAGACGAGCCCTCAGAGACAGGAGATACCAGAAGGGAAGAGCAGAAACTTCTGTCGGCCAGCTAGCACATTGGATTTTACCCAGCATTTCACGGGATCCTCTTTGGTGCCTTGCCCCCTTCTCAGTTGTAACAGCTATATCATGCAATAACTTTGGGGACCATATTGTATTATGTTTATGTATCACCGTGGGCCAGAAATTGTATGCAACCCAATCCTCCAGGAACCAAACACTGGGGAGGGGTGTGAGTGTGATTAAGATTTATCACTCAGGTTGTAAACTCCTCCCCCTGGGGAGACCTGCCTAGACTGGGTCATACTGGGCTTTCACAGGCCAACAGACAAAGATCTTTCTGGCAAGTGGGCCTTGTTCTCCCTAGCTGCAGAAAAATCATTCCTGTGCTACTGGACTTCCACCCTTCTGCTCCACTGAGGAGCCGAGGTGGAGAACTCACTCACTTCACCCACCTGGAAAAAAAAAGGGAGGGGGGGGGGAGAGGAAAAAACAATCCTGAAGACAAGGGCAAATTCTCTGGTGTCCATTGTATACGATCACAGATTTTGCTGTAACTAAATGAAATACTAGGGTGAAACCTTTTATAAGAGAAAAAGGTGGATGAACCATTGAACTGGATTTGGTCTAGTACATCAGCAGGTAGGAGAGGGAGGGGTGTGAGCAACAGGCCCCCAGAGTGAGCCAGGGATTAACTGCATAATCTATTTCCCTACAAAGGGCAAGGATGAGAGATGAATCACAGATAGAGGGGCAGCTGTTAAAACAGCCCCTTTTCCCTAGAAAAGAATCAGTCTTCATTTTTCTTAGTGGTGAGCCTATTCTAGCTCACTTCTCCCAGTAGCATTCTTGGCCTTAAGGTGTCGAGTCATCTGAAAACCCAGCACACTCTACCAGTGATTCCACAAATCCCCTTTCAGTCTGCGGTTAGCCGGTACCTTCTCCTCCAGTGCGAGGCAAATGGAGCGGTTACTCAGAACTATGGCACGAACACCGCACACATTGTTAGTGACTTTTCATTACAAAGGACCGAACAGCTGTTCACAGGTTGTCTTATGTATTTAACACATACCGGATCTGCAGGTCCCTAGGTGGAGCCCTGCGTGTGGACTACACAGATACTACTTCTAGGTGTCCTGTTGTGTGACTGAAGTAACGTGAAAGCACAGTTTCAGCTGCATGCCAGCCCCCTTCCTGATGTCAGTGAAGAAAAGGGTCCCAGCTACACGCGTCTACAGCAAACTGAACATTCGAAGTACTGTATAAACATCAATCTCACTTGTCTCTACACCTGCGATTTGTGAACTACAAAACTGCTCTCACTGCAATTTCTCTCCGGAGTTCTTCCCATGGATTTTAGCTACCACTGATGCCCCTGTACCAGGCTGACTCCTGGCCTCTCATCCATCTGATTGCCATTATTAAGCTTAACTCACTGTTATGTTTCAGACATTGTATCAG